>NC_090300.1:11100000-11471666 GCF_039906515.1 Pseudorca crassidens
AAGAAACTTCTCTTAGAAAACAGCACAAAGAGATAAAAAATGGAAAGTATGAATATGATGTCAGGAGAGAGAGAGAAAGAGAGAGAGAGAAAGAGAGAGGACAGATTTAGAAGGTGTAACATTCAATTAATGGGAGTTTTAGGAGAAAAGGTAGTCTCTTGGAATGAGAACTGGAATGAAGGATATACTCAGAGAAATAAAGGAAATTTCCTAGAACAGAAGACAGATGGAAAGGGCCAACTGAGCAATATAAATATGTACTTTATATCCATATTTAGGCACATAGCAGTTATTGAAGTTAAGAATAGCAAAGCTGACATGGAAATACTTAGGTGTCAGACGTGGTTTTACCCACTGGACAGAATGTAGTATGGGCCATGTGTTCATCACCAATTTTTGAATATTTCCTGTGCACCAGGCATTGTGTCAGATGCTTAGTGATTTAGAAGCATGTGAGAGATGACCCTTGCCTTGAAGAAACTCTTTGTCTAGAAGGAGCAATAGACAGGTCAGTGGATAAGTGCAACCAAAGGCTGATAAATGGAAAAATGGAGCACACACATACACAGATGGGGCAGCACCAGGGGTTAATCAGCCTGGTAAGGGGAGAACAATGTCCTATCTAATTGAAGTGAGACATCTAGAAAGGAAAAATAACATGTAAAAAATTTTCTTTTCAGAATACAGTTCTTTAAATTGCTTTAGTAACAAGGTGTGGGTGTGAAAGGCTGGCAGTGGGGAAAACACAGGTGTGAGGTCTGTTAGCTGTAGTCTCTAGTTACTCAGGTTAACGTGCAGTTGCTGGAGTGCTGCTCAGAGGCCCAAGTGGGTTTTGGAAAGCTTTCAATCACAAGCAACCATGAAGGTAACCGCAGACGAAAGGAAAAGATCTAAACATCTCTGGGCTTCCGCTATATCTGTGAGGGAAAAAAAGGGAAGGACCAAAGAATTTATGTACGTAGAATTTTCATGGAAGAATACATTATTTCTTTTTTTTAATTGAAATATAGTTAGTTGATTTACAATGTTGTGATAGTTTCAAGTATACAGCAAAATGATTCAGTTATACATATATATATATAAATTTCAGACTCTTTTCCATTATAGGTTATTACAAGATATAGAATATAGTTCCCTGTGCCTTAAGTAGGTTCTTGTTATTTATCTATTTTTCATATAGTAGTTTGTATCTGTTAATCCCAAACTCCTACTAATTTATCCCTCTCCCTACCCTTTTCCCCTTTGGTAACCATAAGTTTGTTTTCTATGTCTGTGAGTCTATTTCTCTTTAGAATACATTATTTCTTCATAGAGTACTTGGATTTTACCTTTTATGGGTTCTATCTACAAAAGGGATAGAGAACAGGTGGGTAGGGTTGGTACTAAATGTGGAAAACCCTTTTCTGGCTGAAATCTGTAAGTAAGATGAGGTTTAGCTAAAATTTTCTTTGTTATTTGGCAGTTGATTTCTCAAAGAAAGATAACACTAATACTGAAGGTAATTTCAAGTTTCATAAAATAATTTAACTGGAGACAAATATCCCCAGATCTATTTATGCAAGGAGCCACAGGCAATAACTGAGTAAACTGCAGAATTTGGATGAAACAGAAACGAGGCTATTCTATTGGCTGCAGCTCATTACATAGATCCTAGAAATGTTGGTCGTATCACTACTCATGCTTGTGAGAAAATGCTAAAGGGAACTGGATGTCTTAAATTCTACCTTTTAAAAATGGGTTCCCAGGCTTCCCTGGTGGTGCAGTGGTTAAGAATCTGCCTGCCAGTGTAGGTGACATGGGTTCGAGCCCTGGTCTGGGAAGATCCCACATGCTGTAGAGCAACTAAGCCTGTGCACCACAACTACTGATCCTGCGCTCTAGAGCCCACAAGCCACAACTACTGAAGCCTGTGCATAGCAACGAAAACCCAATGCAGCCAAATAGAAAGAAAGAAAGAAAAATAAAAGGCAAGTTAGAAATTAGAAAAAAACAAACACAAAAAGACAAAACAAAAGTTGCCTTTTCTTTTCGATATCTGAGATCATCTTAGCGTTCTTCCTTTTCAGAGTTTTCAACATCTGGATTTCTTTAAGCAGTTCGATGAGTTCTTCTTTCAAATTAGAATGAAATTTGTTGATGGCTTCCTTACAAATTCTGAGTCTATTTTTTGTTTATACTCTAAGGGGATGCTCTCAAATGCAGACAAAACAACATCTAACTCCATGATGTCACTGCTTTTCTTTTAAACACCAAATAGGTACACAGTCGGAAGTATCCAAATCTGTGACTTCACTTCTTGGTTTCTTCCTTTTGCCACAAAACATCTTTTTCTGAGTTTTCAGTTGACTTTCTGTTGCCAGGGTCTCTTTTTCAACAGAGAGCTCAGCACTAAGGGGTCCTATCTTTTTAGGCGTGACTGATTCAGCTGGTTTCTCTGAAAGTTCTGAAGATGCTGTAGCTGAAACAGCTTCATGTTGTCGTGTATTATCTTGTCTGCTGGTTTAACTTTTCTTCTTATATCACTTTCTTCAGTGCTTTCAGATTCATCACTAATGGGCTTGAGTTTTCTTCCTGGCTTTTTTGCACTAATTTTTACAGACTCGTTTTCACTTGCTTCAATTTCAGAAGCGTCCAAACTTCTTTGTGCTTCTTTTCCTTGAGGAGTTGAGGGGATAGATGATCCGCAGTGTTTGGAGAATTCTTCCTCATCAGCATATATAGAGTGCTGTGTAGAGGAGGGTATCGTTCGTGGAGTGTGTTCTTCCTACAGTGTTCTTTGAACATCTCGTACCAGAGCACCGCACTCACCCCGGCGGGGCCATCCCTGCCCACCACTCTCTCCAGTCCCCTTTTTAAGCTAAAGTATTTTGAAGCAAATACCAGAGAGTATGTTATTTTACCTGTAAATACTTCAGTAAAATCATGGCCATCTTATACAGAATGAACTAGTGGCTATCAGTGGGGAGAAGGAGGAGGGAAGGGGCAAGATAAGGGTAGTGGAAATAAAAAGGGTTATTATGGGATTATATTAAATTATGTGTGTGAAACTTTTGAAAATTGTAAAGCATCATAGAATTTAAAGAATTTTTCACTCAGTAAAAACTTCCATTTAGACTAGTAAAATAAGAAATCATCTTTCTTTCATATCATACTTGTTGCAGATACTCAAATTATCATTAATACTCATCATTACTTTAAAATCATAGTCGTTATTGGAGCCAACACTAGATCTTGTTATTTAATTCATTAGTAATAAAGCACATATTTCACCATATCATATTATTAAAATGATTTGACAATTGTGTTTATAACTGATTTTCTTTTTTTAAACAAAAACATTTTTTACTTATAAAATGTAAAGGGTTACACAAATTTAGAAGAATAACACATGTATACATATATATTTATCTTTTTCAAAGGAGAATTTGCATTATGACCTATTACTAAATGTTGTCTGAATAATGAGCTTTCGTTGGCAAGGTTTAATCACTATTGTCGGTTTGGTTTAACATCAATATTACACCTTCTACTTTGAGTGATCATTTAGAGTAATATATAACTGATTTTCTTTGTAAATTTTTTTAAGTCTTGTATTTTAAAATATTAATATTTAATTAATATTTTTCTTAATAGTGTTGACCTTTTTTTTTTTTTTTGCAGTACGTGGGCCTCTCACTGCTGTGGCCTCTCCCGTTGTGGAGCACAGGCTCTGGACGCGCAGGCTCAGTGGCCATGGTTCATGGGCCCAGCCGCTCCGTGGCATGTGGGATCTTCCCGGACTGGGGCATGAACCTGTGTCCCCTGCATCAGCAGGCGGACTCTCAACCACTGCGCCACCAGGTAAGTCCAATAGTGTTGACCTTTGTTCCAAGCTAGAATAAGGGTAGGGAGAAAAAGAAGATTTGTGGTTCCCTGGGGTTGGTGGTGGGAATGGAGATGAACACAAATGGCATGAGATTTCTTTTTGGAATGGTGGAAATGTTTCATATTAGATTGTGGTGATGGCTGTATAATTCTGTAATTTAATAAAAAGTATTGAGTTGTAGGTATAAAATGAGGGAATTTTGTGGTATGTAAATTACCCCTCAATAAAGCTGCTTTAACAAAAGAAAAAAATCATTAAAATTATTAAAAATCATTTTAATAATCATCTATATAGGAATGAGAATAAAATAGATTATTATAGTTTACATGTATTAAGTTCTGTGTTCAGAGCTCTTTATTAAGCATTCTGTATTGTGTTGTGTCATCCTTTCAACATCCAATCAACTAGGCATAACTGTTCTCACTTTTCTGATGGGGAAAGTGAAGGTCCAAGAGGTGCAGTAATTTGCCAAAGATCACACAGCTAGGAAGTGATGCAACTAAGATTCAAAAAATTTTTTTTTTGCCTATTCTGGATCTTGTGCCCTTAACCACTGTGTACAAATGCCTCACCACTACAACATACTTGACTTCTGAAAATAGACCCACCCTTGCATGCATGAATTAACTGCTTTGCATAAGACTATTTATTCTATTGTTTAGTGCCCTTAAATAAATCCCTTGTTGACTGAGAATTTGGGGGCAGAAGGAGAATTGGCTTTGGAGTCATACAGCTTTAGGTTAGTTAGGCATAATATTCCATCACTTTCTGGTTGTGAGACTTTGGGTGAGACTCCAGCTCTGAGTCTCAATGTTCTCACCAAATCCCATGAAGATTATATGAGACACGTGAAAGCTCTAGAGCAGCTCACTATATGGAGACTGGAACCCAGTATATGTCAGCACTCTGCTTCCACTATCGCTTCCACCATCTCTTCTTCCAACTCCTTCATCCCACTCTGAGTGTGCTTTTTCCTTCCCCTCCCACCATCTCTCTTCCATGCTATATTGTCAAGGCTACATTTATATCCACATATCCTAGGTTTCTTCATTTAGCATTTTTGGGGATTTAATTTCTACTTCTTTACCTTCTCCTATATACATTTAAAAACGCCCAAGCCTGGCTATTACCTTGTGTTAATTCTCATTGCATTTTTTTAATGTAGGCTATGTAACACACTTTCAGAAAGTCGGCAGGGTGTAAACAACCTATCTCATCATTTCGTATCACATTCCCTATGAGATTATGAAGTAGTATGTGCTGTATAAACCATGGCACATTTTGGTCATCACTGTGTTGTCAATTTCAATTAAGGCTGAGAACGTCTGGCGAATAGATGGGGGTGGCCAGGGGAGGGGAGGGGAGGGTCAGACAGGCTGGTGGTCACATGGGCAGCCTGGCAGATTCTTAAAACTGATTTACAAGGCTGTTTTAATTACCTTGGCAACTCTCCGTGGGACACTCTCCAAGTTCCTCACATTAAAGTCTTCTCATCAGCAACCACCCAAATTATCGATGATTAAAATGCATAAACCACCCAGTTCTCTGCTGGGCTCATCATATGGATGAACTCTAAGGTTTTCATAGTCTGAAATGTCAAGCTGATTCTCTGGTTGCTATTGGAAACAGTTTAGATCTCTTAAAAACACTGAATAATCTCTCCAGGTCAATTCATATTCATATTGTGACTACTGAATAAATCAAATTGGGTTAAAGAATCTTTTATAGAGAATTAAAAGGGGCTTTTTGTCAGAAATTGGTACATTATTAGTTGGCACTGGGAGACATATAAAGAGGTAGACATCTAGGTTGTATTATTCAAATATATATAGAATTAAATGTAATTTTGACTTGGTTGAGACCTAGGGCATACAAATAAAAATAAGTAAGTGCATACAGATATACATATGCACATTTCCAGATACTTCTCATGCTCAAAAATAACCATATGCAAATTGTGATTTTAGGGTCTCTGAGGGAAGATCCAAGCTGAATATGGTAGTGGCCTTGCTATTATGAGACAGAGGTGTTGCAGAATAAATCAGAAATGGGGAAAGTTCCTAAAAGTTTATCTGAGGCAAAGCAAAGTGGAAATGGGACAAGACTGGCTTGGGAAATGTGGGCAGGAAGCAAGCCTGCTGGCCCATTTTGGCTCCAGGGAGGATTTTCTACCTGGGCATCGTTTCCTGGCTTCCTAAAAACACCCAGACAGATGAGATCTGGAATGCAGTTGAGTAATAGAGATGAGGAGGTAGGGGAAAGAGATGGCTTATTAGATGGCTGCATCACAAGCCGCCCCAAAACCTAGTGCCTTAAAACAACATCATTTATTGTGTAAAATTCTGTGGGTCAAGAAATCCTGGCAGGACTCAGCAGAGACAGCTTATCTCTACTCTGCACACTGCTGGCTGAGCTCACTCATGCAGCTGTGCTCGATCGGGGCTGGGAAGGCTCTAATGTCCAAGGTGGCTTCACTCATAACACTGGGAGCCTTGGTGCTGCCTGTCAGCTGGGTTGCTGCGGTTCACCTCCACTTTACCTTTCTCTCTCTCTTTTTAATTTTTATTTATTTATTTTAATATCTTTATTGGATTATAATTGCTTTACATTGTTGTGTTAGTTTCTGCTGTACAACAAAGTGAATCAGCTATATATATACCTATATCCTCTCCCTCATAAGCCTCCCTCCCTCCCTCCCCATCCCACCCCTCTAGGTCATCACAAAGCACTGAGCTGATCTCCCTGCGCTATACAGCAGCTTCCCACTAGCTATCTATTTTACACATGGTAGTGTATATATGTCAATGTTACTCTCTCAATTCATCCCACCCTCCCTTTCCCCCTCTGTGTCCACAAGTCTGTTCTCTACATCTGTGTTTCTATTCCTGTCCTTCCAATACCTCCCTGAATGCACTGCTCTCTTTTCTCTCTTTTTATAAATTGAAATATAGTTGATTTATAATATTATATTAGTTTAAAGTATATAGTGCTCCAGTACTTTTATAGATTATACTCTATTCCGATTATTATAAAATATGGCTATATTTCCTGTGCTGTACAATATATCCTTATAGCTTATGTATTTTATACATAGTATTTTGTACCTCTTAATCACCTACTCCTTTCGTGCCCCTGCCCCATCACTCTCCTTACTTGTAACCACTAGCTTGTTCTCTATATCTGTGAGTCTGCTTCTCTTCTGTATATTGATTTGCTTGTTTCATTTTTTAGATTCCACATATAAGTGATATCATACAGTATTTGTCTTTCTTTGACTTATTTCACTAAGCCTAATACCCTTTGGTCCATCTATGTTGCTGCAAATGGCAAAATTTTGCTCTTTTTTTGTGGCTGAGTAGTATTACATAGTATATATATACCACATCATCTTTATCCTTTCATCTGTTGATGGACACTTAGGTTGCTTCCATATCTTGGCAATTGTAAATAATGATGCTAGGAACATTGAGGTGCATGTATCTTTTCAAATTAGTGTTTTCATTTTCTTCAGATATATACCCAGGAGTGGAATTGCTGGATCACATGGTAGTTCTATTTTTAGTTTTTTGAGGAACTTCCATATTATTTCCCACAGTGGCTGCACCAGTTTCCACCAACAGTGTATGAGGATTCCTTTTTGCCACATCCTCACCAACATTTATTTGTGGTCTTTTTATTGATAGTTATTCTTACAGGTGTGAGATGATATCTCACTGTGGACTTGATTTGCAGTTCCCTGATGATTAGCAATGTTGAGCATCTTTTCATGTCTCTGCTGGTCAGCTGCATTTCCTCTATGGAAAAAAGTCTGTGCAGGTCTTCTGCCCATTTATTAGTCAGGTTTTTTTTTTTTTTTTGATATTGAATTGTATGAGCTGTTTATAGATTTGGATATAGCACCTTATCAGTCACATCATTTGCAAATATGTTCTTCCATTCAGTAGGTTGTCTTTTTGTACTGTCAGTGGTTTCCTTTGCTGTGCAAAAGCTTTTAAGTTTAATTAGGTCTCATTTGTTTATTTTTGCTTTTGTTTCCTTTGCCTTAGGAGACAGATAAAAAAAAAAACTTGCTAGATTTATGTTAACGTGTTCTGCCTATGTTTTCCTCTAGGTGTTTTATGGTTTCCAGTCTTACATTAGGTTCTTTAATCCATTTTGAGTTTATTTTTGTATATGGTCTAAGAAAATATTCCATGTTCATTCTTTTACATGTAGCTGTCCAGTTTTCCCAGCACCAATTATTGAAGAGACTGTCTTTTCTCCATTATATATTCTCATCTCTTTTGTTGTAGGTTAATTGGCCATAAATGTGTAGGTATATTTCTGGGCTCTCCATCCTGTTACATTGATTTATGTGTCTGTTTTTGTGCCAGTATCATACTGTTTTGATTACTGTAGCTTTGTATTATAGTCTGAAGTCAGGGAGTGTTATTCCTCCAGCTCTGCTGTTCTTTCTCAAGATTGTTTTTGCTATTTGGGTTTTTTTGCGTTTCCATACAAATTTAAAATTTTTTCGTTCTAGTTTTGTGAAAAATGTCATTAGTATTTTGATAAGGATTGCACTGAATCTGTAGATTGTCTTGGGCAGTATGGTCATTTTAACATTAATTTTTCCAGTCCAAGAACACAGTGTATCTTTCCATCTGTATTGTCTTCAGTTTCTTTCATCCATGTCTTTTTTAAAAAATTTAAGTACAGCTGGTTTGCAATGTTGAGTTAGTTTCTGATGTACAGCAAAGTGATTCAGTTCATATATATATATATATATATATATATATATATAAAATATTATTTTCCACTATGGTTACCTGTGCTATACAGTAGGACCTTGTTGTTTATTTTATATATAGTAGTGTGTATCTGTTAGTCTCAAGCTCCTAATTTATCCCTCTCCCCACTTTCCCCTTTGGTAACCATAGTCTGTTCTCTATGTCTGTGAGTCTATTTCTGTTTTGTAAATAAGTTCATTTGTATCATTTTTTTAGATTCCACATATAAGTGATATCGTATGATATTTGGTTTATCCCTGTCCCTGGCATGTAGCCATTTTGAAGTCCCAGCTGAAATATTTACTAGAGCCTTATACTTTCTGGTCTTGAATTCCTATTTTTGCCTCCTTGGCACTTGAGAGTGTTCAAAATTCTTCCTTCCTTTCAGCATCTTTTTGTTTAACCTCTTAGATTTTTGCTCCATTCAGTGTATGCATCCAACACAAGCCTTGGGTGGGATGTGTCACACTTCTCTCCATTTCTTTTCTCTTTATGAACCTGAGCACTCAATTATTAGCTGCCTTAGGAGGCGGCCCAAGTTCTAATCTTTCTAACTTTGTCAGGAGCTCCACGTTTGTAGTCCTCTTCCCAGATTTTTACACGACGCCAAGAATTTGCAAATGCTTTGAAGATAAAAATGGCTTTACTTGGCTTAACCTTTCTTGGCTTCTTCTGTCCTAATTGCCTTGCAGCTCTCTGAGCCTTCAAATAGATATTTTTTGGTACTGTATGCAATTTTTTCTAGTTGTTTTTGGAGGAAGAATTGCTCTTCCACAATCTACTCCTTCCTATCAAGAAGGTGAAGTCTCTCATGTACTTTTTGGTACATGAATTTTATCATTACATGAATATCTTCTGTGTTTTATCATTTCTACGAGTTTTTCTTTAAAGGCAGTTATCTTCTATGTATGTATATATGTGGTTTTGTGTGTGTGTGTGGGCTTGCATATGTTTTTAGTAGTGGAGGCTTTTCCATAGGGAAGTTTCATTTTCCTTTTTGCCAGAACTCCATTTTTGTATCAGTTTTCACCTTGGTTTCTGTGACTGGATTTTCTGTATGTGTAGTGGTGCATATTGGATCTTCACCCATGGATAGAATAAGAGCTAATTTCTCTCAGGCTCTGTTTCCAACATGGCTGGAGGTGGGTGACTGATTTATGCTACAATTATGGACTGGTGGGTTGAGATTTTCTGATCTTCTTTTACTGAAGATAGACTGTTTTTCTTGTGTCTGGACTCAGTTGAGGAAATTACAGTTTGGCTCATGTGAACAAAATTGTGCAACAAATCATCATGTGTTAAAAAACAGAGTAACTCCATTGACAATTGATGAAGCAAATTTACAGCCATTATATGGAAATAGTGTTCCTTATAGAAAGTAATAAACTATCAGAACATTCTATCCACAAGAGACCTACAGGCTGAAAACAGAAATACATGACAGAATATTTAGTACAGAAATTAGTGAGGGGAATCGGGAAGATGGTGGAAGAGTAAGATGCGGAGATCACCTTCCTCCCCACAGATGCACCAGAAATACATCTACACGTGGAACAACTCCTACAGAACACCTACTAAACGCTGGCAGAAGACCTCAGACCTCCCAAAGGCAAGAAACTCCCAACGTACCTGGGTAGGGCAAAAGAAAAAAGAATAAACAGAGACAAAAGAATAGGGACGGGACCTGCACCAGTGGGAGGGAGCTGTGAAGGAGGAAAAGTTTCCACACACTAGGAAGCCCCTTCGCGGGCGGAGACTGCGGGTGGCAGAGGGAGAAGCTTCGGAGCCGCGGAGGAGAGAACAGCAGCAGGGGTCCGGAGGGCAAAGTGGGGAGATTCCCGCACAGAGGATCGGTGCCGATCAGTACTCACCAGCCCGAGAGGCTTGTCTGCTCACCCGCCGGGGCGGGTGGGGCTGGGAGCTGAGGCTCGGGTTTCGGTCGGAGCGCAGGGAGAGGACTGGGGTTGGCAGCGTGAACACAGCCTGCAGGGGATTAGTGCGCCACGGCCAGCCGCAAGAGAGTCCGGGAAAAAGTCTGGAGCTGCCGAAGAGGCAAGAGACCTTTTCTTCCCTCTTTGTTTCCTGGTGCGCGAGGAGGGGGGATTAAGAGCGCTGCTTAAAGGAGCTCCAGAGACGGGCGCGAGCCGCGGCTATCAGCGCGGACCCCAGAGACGGGAATGAGATGCTAAGGCCGCTGCTGCAGCCACCAAGAAGCCTGTGTGCCAGAACAGGTCACTATCCACACCACCCTTCCGGGAGTCTGTGCAGCCCGCCACTGCCAGGGTCCCGGGATCCAGGGACAACTTCCCTGGGAGAACGCACAGCGCACCTCAGGCTGGTGCAATGTCCCGCTGGCCTCTGCCGCCGCAGGCTCGCCCCGCATCCGCACCTCTCCCTCCCCCCGGCCTGAGTGAGCCAGAGTCCCCGAAGCAGCTGCTCCTTTAACCCCGTCCTGTCTGAGCGAAGAACAGACGCCCTCCCGCAACCTACACGCAGGGGCAGGGCCAAATCCAAAGCTGAGCCCCGGGAGCAGGCGAACAAAGAAGAGAAAGGGAAATCTCTCCCAGCAGCCTCAGAAGCAGCGGGTTAAAGCTCCACAATCAACTTGATGTACCTGCATCTGTGAAATACATGAATAGACAACGAATCATCCCAAAGAGAGGAGGTGGACTTTGAGAGCAAGATTTACTATTATTTCCCCTTTTCCTCTTTTTGTGAGTGTGCATGTGTATGCTTCTGTGTGAGATTTTGTCTGTATAGCTTTGCTGTCACCATTTGTCCTAGGGTTCTATCCATCCATTTTTTTGTTTGTTTTTTCTTAAAAAAAATTTTTTTTAATAATTACTTTGTATTTTAATAACTTTATTTTATTTTATCTAACTTTATTTTATTTTATCCTCTTTCCTTTCTTTCTTTTCTTTCTTTCTTCCTTCCATCCCTCCTTCTTTCCTTCCTTCCCTCCCTCCCTCCTTTCCTCCCTTCCTTCCTCCTTTCTTCTTCCTTTCTTTCTCCTTCCTTCCTTCCTCCCTCCCTCCCTCCCTCCCTCCCTCTCTCTCTCTCTCTCTCTCTCTCTCTCTCTCTCTCTTCTTTTCCTCCCTTTTATTTTCAGCCGTGTGGATGAAAGGCTCTTGGTGCTGCAGCCAGGAGTCACTGCTGTGCCTCTGAGGTGGGAGAGCCAACTTCAATACACTGGTCCACAAGAGACCTCCCAGCTCCACATAAGATCAAATGGCGAAAATCTCCCAGAGATCTCCATCTCAACACCAGCACCCAGCTTCACTCAACGACCAGCAAGCTCCAGTGCTGGACACCCTAGGCCAAACAACTAGCAAGACAGAAACACAGCCACATCCATTAGAAGAGAGTCTGCCTAAAATCATAAGTCCACAGACACCGCAAAACACACCACCAGACGTGCACCTGCCCACCAGAAAGACAAGATCCAGCCTCATCCACCAGAACACAGGCACTAGTCCCCTCCACCAGGAAGCCTACACAACCCACTGAACCAACTTTAGCCACAGGGGACAGACACCAAAAACAATGGGAACTACGAACCTGCAGCCTGCAAAAAGGAGACCTCAAACACAGTAAGATAAGCAAAATGAGAAGACAGAAAAACATACAGCAGATGAAGGAGCAAAATAAAAACCCACCAGACCTAACAAATGAAGAGGAAATAGGCAGTCTACCTGAAAAAGAATTCAGAATAATGATAGTAAAGATGATCCAAAATCATGGAAATAGAATAGAGAAAATGCAAGAAACATTTAACAAGGACCTAGAAGAACTAAAGATGAAAGAAGCAACAATGAACAACACAATAAATGAAATTAAAAATACTCTAGATGGGATCAATAGCAGAATAACTGAGGCAGAAGAACGGATAAGTGACCTGGAAGATAAAATAGTGGAAATAACTACTGCAGAGCAGAATAAAGAAAAAAGAATAAAAGAACTGAGGACAGTCTCAGAGACCTCTGGGACAACATTAAACACACCAACATTCTAATTATAGGGATTCCAGAAGAAGAAGAGAAAAAGAAAGGGACTGAGAAAATATTTGAAGAGATTATAGTTGAAACCTTCCCAAATATGGGAAAGGAAATAGTTAAACAAGTCCAGGAAGCACAGAGAGTCCCATACAGTATAAATCCAAGGAGAAACACGCCAAGACACATATTAATCAAACTGTCAAAAATTAAATACAAAGAAAACATATTAAAAGCAGCAAGGGAAAAACAACAAATAACACACAAGGGAATCCCCATAAGGTTAACAGCTGATGTTTCAGCAGAAACTCTGCAAGCCAGAAGAGACTGGCAGGATATATTTAAATTGATGAAGGAGAAAAACCTGCAACCAAGATTACTCTACCCAGCAAGGATCTCATTCAGATTTGATGGAGAAATTAAAACCTTTACAGACAAGCAAAAGCTGAGAGAGTTCAGCACCATCAACCCAGCTTTACAACAAATGCTAAAGGACCTTCTCTAGGTAAGAAACACAAGAGAAAAAAAAGACCTACAATAACAAACCCAAAACAATTAAGAAAATGGGAATAGGAACATACATATCGGTAATTACCTTAAATGTAAATGGATTAAATGCTCCCACCAAAAGACACAGACTGGCTGAATGGATACAAAAACAAGACCCATATATATGCTGTCTACAAGAGACCCACTTCAGACCTAGAGACACATACAGACTGAAAGTGAGGGGATGGAAAAAGATATTCCATGCAAATGGAAACCAAAAGAAAGCTGGAGTAGCAATTCTCATATAAGAAAAATTAGACTTTAAAGTAAATACTATTAGAAGAGACCAAGAAGGACACTACATAATGATCAAGAGATCGATCCAAGAAGAAGATATAACAATTGTAAATACTTATGCACCCAACATAGGAGCACCTCAATACATAAGGCAAATACTAACAGCCATAAAAGGGGAAATCAACAGTTAACACATTCATGGTAGGGGACTTTAACACCCCACTTTTACCAATGGACAGATCATCCAAAATGAAAATAAATAAGGAAACACAAGCTTTAAATGATACATTAAACAAGATGCACTTAACTGATATTTATAGGACAGTCCATCCAAAAACAACAGAATACACATTCTTCTCAAGTGCTCATGAAACATTCTCCAGGATAGAACATATCTTGGGTCACAAATCAAGCTTTAGTAAATTTAAGAAAATTGAAATTGTATCAAGTATCTTTTCTGACCACAACGCTATGGGACTAGATATCAATTACAGGATAAGATCTGTAAAATATACAAACACATGGTGGCTAAACAATACACTACTGAAATGATCAAAGATGGCGGAAGAGTAAGACGCGGAGATCACGTTCCTCCCCACAGATACACCAGAAATACATCTACGCATGGAACAACTCCTACAGAGCATCTACTGAACGCTGGCAGAAGACCTCAGACCTCCCAAAAGGCAAGAAACCCCCCACATACCTGGGTAGGGCAAAAGAAAAAACTAAACAGAGACAAAAGGATAGGGACGGGTCCTGCACCAGCGGGAGAGAGCTGTGAAGGAGGAAAAGTGTCCACACACTAGGAAGCCCCTTCACGGGTGGAGGCTTCGGGAGGCGGAGTGGGGGAGCTTGGGAGCCGCGGAGGAGAGCACAGCAACAGGGGTGCGGAGGACAAAGCGGACAGATTCCAGCGCAGAGGATCGGGCCGACCGGAACTCGCCAGCCGAGAGGCTTGTCTGCTCGCCCGCCGGGGCGGGCGGGACTGGGAGCTGAGGCTCCGGCTTTTGTCGGAGCGCCGGGAGAGGACTGAGGTTGGCGGCGTGAACACAGCCTGCAGGGCGTTAGTGCACCGCGGCTGGCCGGGAGAGAGTCCGGGGAGAAGTCTGGAACTGCCGAAGAGGCAAGAGACTTTTACGTCCCTCTTTGTTTCCTGGTGCACGAGGAGAGGGGATTAAGAACGCTGCTTGACAGAGCTCCAGGGACGGGCGCGAGCCGCGGCTAAAAGTGCGGAGCCTAGAGACAGACATGAGACGCTAGGGCCGCTGCTACCGCCACCGGGAGGCCTGTGTGCGAACACAGGTCACTAGCCACACGCCCTTCCGGGGAGCCTGTGCAGCCCGCCACTGCCAGGGTCCCGGGATCCAGGGACAACTCCCCCGGGAGAACGCACAGGCGCGCCTCAGGCTGCAACTTCTCGCCGGCCTCTGCCGCCGCAGGCCCGCCCCACACTCCGTGCCCCTCCCTACCCCCGGGCCTGAGTGACCCAGAGCCTCCGAATCAGCGGCTCCTTTAACCCCGTCCTGTCTGAGCAAAGAACAGACGCCCTCCGGCGACCTACACGCACAGGCGGGGCTAAATCCAAAGCTGAGCCCCTGGGAACTGTGAGAACAAAGAAGAGAAAGGGAAATCTCTCCCAGCAGCCTCAGAAGCAGCGGATTAAAGCTCCACAATCAACTTGATATACCCTGCATCTGTGGAATACCTGAATAGACAACCAATCATCCCAAATTAAGGAGCCCTGTGGATGAAAGGCTCTTGGTGCTGCAGCCAGGAGTCAGTGCTGTGCCTCTGAGGTGGGAGAGCCAACTTCAGGACACTGATCCACAAGAGACCTCCCAGCTGCACATAATATCAAACAGCAAAAATTTCCGAGAGATCTCCATCTCAGCCAGCACCCAGCTTCACTCAACGACCAGCAAGCTACAGTGCTGGACATCCTATGCCAAACAACTAGCAAGACAGGAACACAACCCCACCCATTAGCAGAGAGGCGGCCCAAAATCATAATAAGTCTACAGACACCCCAAAACACACCACCAGACGTGGACCTGCCCACCAGAAAGACAAGATCTAGCCTCATCCACCAGAACACAGGCACTAGTACCCTCCACCAGGAAGCCTACACAACCCACTGAACCAACCTTAGCCACTGGGGACAGACACAAAAAACAACAGGAACTACGAACCTTCAGCCTGCAAAAAAGGAGACCCCAAACACAGTAAGATAAGCAAAATGAGAAGACAGAAAAACACACCGCAGATGAAGGAGCAAGATAAAAACCCATCAGACCTAACAAATGAAGAGGAAATAGGCAGTCTACCTGAAAAAGAATTCAAAATAATGATAGTAAGGTTGATCCGAAATCTTGGAGCTAGAATGGACAATAGAATGGACAAAATGCAAGAATCAGTTATCAAGGACCTAGAAGAACTAAAGATGAAACAAGCAACGATGAACAACACAATAAATGAAATTAAAAGTACTCTAGATGGGATCAATAGCAGAATAACTGAGGCAGAAGAACGGATAAGTGACCTGGAAGATAAAATAGTGGAAATAACTACTGCAGAGCAGAATAAAGAAAAAAGAATGAAAAGAACTGAGGACAGTCTCAGAGACCTCTGGGACAACATTAAACGTACCAACATTCGAATTATAGGGGTTCCAGAAGAAGAAGAGAAAAAGAAAGGGACTGAGAAAATATTTGAAGAGATTCTAGTTGAAAACTTCCCTAATATGGGAAAGGAAATAGTTAATCAAGTCCAGGAAGCACAGAGAGTCCCATACAGGATAAATCCAAGGAGAAATACGCCAAGACACATATTAATCAAACTGTCAAAAATTAAATACAAAGAAAACATATTAAAAGCAGCAAGGGAAAAACAACAAATAACACACAAGGGAATCCCCATAAGGTTAACAGCTGATCTTTCAGCAGAAACTCTGCAAGCCAGAAGGGAGTGGCAGGACATATTGAAAGTGTTGAAGGAGAAAAACCTGCAACCAAGATTACTCTACCCAGCAAGGATCTCATTCAGATTTGATGGAGAAATTAAAACCTTTAGAGACAAGCAAAAGCTGAGAGAGTTCAGCACCACCAAACCAGCTCTACAACAAATGCTAAAGGAACTTCTCTAGGCAAGAAACACAAAAGAAGGAAAAGACCTACAATAACAAACCCAAAACAATTAAGAAAATGGGAATGGGAACACACATATCGATAATTACCTTAAATGTAAATGGACTAAATGCTCCCACCAAAAGACACAGATTGGCTGAATGGATACAAAAACAAGACCCATATATTTGCTGTCTACAAGAGACCCGTATGCTAACACATATATATGGAATTTAAGAAAAAAAAAATGTCATGAAAAACCTAGGGGTGAAACAGGAATAAAGACACAGACTTACTAGAGAATGGACTTGAGGCTATGGGGAGGGGGAAGGGTAAACGGTGACAAAGCAATAAAGAGGCATGGACATGTATACACTACCAAACGTAAGGTAGATAGCTAGTGGGAAGCAGCCGCATAGCACAGGGAGATCAGCTCGGTGCTGTGTGACCGCCTGGAGGGGTGGGATAGGGAGGGTGACGCAAGCGGGAAGAGATATGGGAACATATGTATATATATAACTGATTCATTTTGTTGTGAAGCTGAAACTAACATACCATTGTAAAGCAATTATGCTCCAATAAAGATGTTTAAAAAAAAAAAAAAAAAAAAGAACAGAGCAAACCCACAAAACATCAACCGGCCTTTCGTCACCAAGGTCCTCCTGACATTCTAAGCCAGAGATGATTATGGCCACTTTTGCAAACCCCTAAAGGCCAGATGGAGCCGAGTTCCGAATAGCTTAAGACAACGGAGAAATTCTCAAGTTTAATAAAACAAATTAATGCAAATTCATTTCACTCGAATAGAAGAAATTCCTTGCCACACACCGTTTTTTAGAAGAGGGGAATACGTCGGGGTGACATGAAATCCAATCACAGGGCCTGCATTCCAGAAAGCCTGGGATCACGTTGTAATACCGGAAGTCCAGGACCAGGAGAGGGTATGCTATCTGTAATTTATTCATAAAATGCTGGCTCTTCCCAGACAACATTTCGAATAAAACGTGACACTTGTTTAAATGTTAAAAAAAAAAAAAAAAAAAAAAAAAAAAAAAAAAAAACAATACACTACTTAATAACCAAGTGATCACTGAAGAAATCAAAGAGGAAATCAAAAACTACCTAGAAACAAATGACAATGCAGACACGACAACGCAAAACCTATGGGATGCAGCAAACGCAGTTCTAAGAGGGAAGTTTATAGCAATACAATCCTACCTTAAGAAACAGGAAACATCTCAAATAAACAACATAACCTTGCACGTAAATCAATTAGAGAAGGAACGAAAAACCCGCAAAGTTAGCAGAAGGAAAGAAATCATAAAGATCAGATCAGAAATAAATGAAAAAGAAATGAAGGAAACGATAGCAAAGATCAATAAAACTAAAACCTGGTTCTTTGAGAAGATAAACAAAATTGATAAACCATTAGCCAGACTCATCAAGAAAAAAACGGAAAAGACTCAAATCAATAGAATTAGAAATGAAAAAGGAGAAGTAACAACTGACACTGCAGAAATACAAATGATCATGAGAGATTACTACAAGCAACTCTATGCCAATAAAATGGACAACCTGGAAGAAATGGACAAATTCTTAGAAAAGCATAACCTGCGAAGACTGAATCAGGAAGAAATAGAAAATATGAACAGACCAATCACAAGCACTGAAATTGAAACTGTGATTAAAAATCTTCCAACAGGACCAGATGGCTTCACAGGCGAATTCTATCAAACATTTAGGGAAGAGCTAACACCTATCCTCAAACTCTTCCAAAATATAGCAGAGGGAGGAACACTCCCAAACTCATTCTACGAGGCCACCATCACCCTGATACCAAAACCAGACAAGGATGTCACAAAGAAAGAAAACTACAAGCCAATATCACTGATGAACATAGATGCAAAAATCCTCAACAAAATACTAGCAAACAGAATCCAACAGCACATTAAAAGGATCACACACCATGATCAAGTGGGGTTTATTCCAGGAATGCAAGGATTCTTCAATATACGCAAACCAATCAATGTGATACACCATCTTAACAAATTGAAGCAGAAAAACCATATGATCATCTCAATAGATGCAGAGAAAGCTTTCAACAAAATTCAACACCACATTTATGATAAAAACCCTCCAGAAAGTAGGCATAGAGGGAACTTTCTTCAACATAATAAAGGCCATATATGACAAACCCACAGCCAACATCATCCTCAATTGTGAAAAACTGAAAGCATTTCCACTAAGATCAGGAACAAGACAAGGTTGCCCACTCTCACCACTATTATTCAACATAGTTTTGGAAGTTTTAGCCACAGCAATCAGAGAAGAAAAGGAAATAAAAGGAATCCAAATTGGAAAAGAAGAAGTAAAGCTGTCACTGTTTGCAGATGACATTATACTATACATAGAGAATCCTAAAGATGCTACCAGAAAACTAAGTAGAGCTAATCCATGAATTTGGTAAAGTGCAGGATACAAAATTAATGCACAGAAATCTCAGGCATTCCTATACAGTAATGATGAAAAATCTGAAAGTGAAATAAAGAAAACACTCCCATTTACTAATGCAACAAAAAGAATAAAATACCTAGGAATAAACCTACATAAGGAGACAAAAGACCTGTATGCAGAAAATAATAAGACACTGATGAAAGAAATTAAAGATGATACAAATAGATGGAGAGATATACCATGTTCTTGGATTGGAAGAATCAACATTGTGAGAATGACTCTACTACCCAAAGCAATCTACAGACTCAATGCAATCCCTATCAAACTACCACTGGCATTTTCCACAGAACTAGATCAAAAAATTTCACAACTTGTATGGAAACAAAAAAGACCCCGAATAGCCAAAGGAATCTTGAGAACAAAAAACAGAGCTGGAGGTATCAGGCTCCCTGACTTCAGACTATACTACAAAGCTATAGTAATCAAGACAGTATGGTACTGGCACAAAAACAGAAATATCGATCAATGGAACAGGATAGAAAGCCCAGAGATAAACCTACGCACATATATGGTCACCTTATCTTTGATAAAGGAGGCAGGAATGTACAATAGAGAAAGAACAGCCTCTTCAATAACTGGTGTTGGGAAAACTGGACAGGTACATGTAAAAGTATGAGATTAGATCACTCCCTAACACCATACACAAAAATAAGCTCAAAATGGATTAAAGACCTAAATGTAAGGCCAGAAACTATCAAACTCTTAGAGGAAAACATAGGGAGAATACTCTATGACATAAATCACAGTAAGGTCCTTTTTGACCCACCTCCCAGAGAAATGGAAATAAAAACAAAAATAAACAAATGAGACTTAATGAAACTTAAAAGCTTTTGCACAGCAAAGGAAACCATAAACAAGACCAAAAGACAACCCTCAGAATGGGAGAAAATATTTGCAAATGAAGCAACTCACAAAGGATTAATCTCCAATATTTACAAGCAGCTCATGCAGCTCAATAACAAAAAAACAAACAACCCAATCCAAAAATGGGCTGAAGACATAAATAGACATTTCTCCAAAGAAGATATACAGATTGCCAACAAACACATGAAAGAATGTTCAACATCATTAATCATTAGAGAAATGCAAATCAAAACTACAATGAGATATCATCTCACACCAGTCAGAATGGCTATCATCAAAAAATCTAGAAACAATAAATGCTGGAGAGGGTGTGGAGGAAAGGGAACACTCTTGCACTGCTGGTGGGAATGTGAATTGGTACAGCCACTATGGAGAACAGTATGGAGGTTCCTTAAAAAACTACAAATAGGACTACCATATGACCCAGCAATCCCACTACTGGGCATATACCCTGAGAAAACCGTAATTCAAAAAGAGTCAGGTACCAAAATGTTCATTGCAGCTCTATTGACAATAGGCAGGAGATGGAAACAACCTAGATGTCCATCATCGGATGAATAGATAAAGAAGATGAGGCACATATACACAATGGAATATTACTCAGCCATAAAAAGAAACGTAATTGAGCTATTTGTAATGAGGTGGATGGACCTAGAGTCTGTCTTACAGAGTGAAGTAAGTCAGAAAGAGAAAGACAAATACCGTATGCTAACACATATATATGGAATTTAAGGGAAAAAAATGTCATGAAGAACCTAGGGGTAATACAGGAATAAAGACACAGACCTACTAGAGAATGGACTTGAGGAGATGGGGAGCGGGAAGGGTAAGCTGTGACAAAGTGAGAGAGTGGCATGGACATTTATACGCTACCAAACGTAAAATAGATAGCTCGTGGGAAGCAGCCGCATAGCACAAGGAGATCAGCTCGGTGCTTTGTGACCACCTAGAGGGGTGGGATAGGGAGGGTGAGAGGGAGGGAGACGCAAGAGGGAAGAGAGATGGGAACGTGTGTATATGTATAACTGATTCACTTTGTTATAAAGCAGAAACTAGCACACCACTGTAAAGCAATTATAATCCAATAAAGATTAAAAAAATAGAAATTAGTGAAAGTGGGGAAATTGAAAATAAATGTAATACACATCAACATTTCTAGCTTCAAGTCACTGTTGGAAGGGGAAGAGAAGGAAAATGGGCTTTAATATATTAAGTCCTTACTACGTGAAGGTACTTTACACATTTTATTTCATTTATTCCTCAAAACAATCTTATGAGGCAAAGGTTAGCTTTTCCATTTTACTGGTGAGGAAAATATGACTTAAAGAAGTAACTCATTTAAGGCCAAAGAGTGTGTAAATTAATTTTGATTTGATCAGTATATATTAAATGGAAACTGGGATACAAGGGTTGAAGAAGACAAAGTCCCTGACCTTCATAAATGGATGAGATACCCTTTTGGCCTCTCTTGATGTACCTGGTCTCCTCTGCTATTTTGTGTGTAGTAATCTTTTTACTTTATTTTTTTATCTTTTTTTTTTAAAGATTCTTTTCTTGCAAGCTTACCCTCCTAGAACTTTATTTATTTGGTGGCACTGGGTCTTAGTTGCGGCAGGCAGGCTCCTTAGTTGTGGCTCGCTAGCTCCTTAGTTGTGGCATGCATGTGGAATCTAGTTCCCTGACCAGCGATCGAACCCAAGTCCCCTGCATTGGGAACATGGAGTCTTACCCACTGGACCACCAGAGAAGTCCCTGTAATAATCTTTTTAGATGTCTGTCTCCAACTCTGGGCCAAGAGTTCCTATAGGATAGTGACAGAAACACATCCATCTTTGTATCCCTAGTGCTAAATGAATTAACAGATAGCAATCGTTAAATCCAATGTTCAGATAGAGGTGGATCTTATAACAAAAGCCGTGCTGTTTCCTTAACCCATGGAGCCATGGAAAGAGGTAACATGCTGGGAAAATCTGCCTAATGAACTATGACAATGATATGTTCTTCAATGCATGAGCTGTATATCAGCAGGGATAGGATGAATCAGTGTTCACTTTGATTTTGGAAAGAGAGTTGGCTTTGATAATTTATATAAATAATTTCCCCCTTTACACCACATATCATCAGCTTTTACTGAATAACTGGAAATAAAAGTGACTGATAGTGATACAAATTGACATCTTTTCCAAGTTGTTTTGCTTTTAAATATATTTCTCTTGTTATTTAAAGCACAATGATTTACGATAGAAAAATGGCTAAATTCTTCAATCTCCTTTAAATAGTTTTGCCCATAAATATATCTGTTTTATTATTAAAAACACAGTAAATTCTAATGGATGGTTGGTATAGCTTCCCTAGGAAGGTGTGAAATTGCTTTATCAGATTAATTTAGTAAGACTCAGTTTTTGACAGCTTCTTCAGAAGGCTATAGCAGTAGATAACATACAGGCAAAGCTGTTATAACATAGGGAGCTAAATTATGGTGGTTTAAAATAGAATTTTGTTTATTCAAGTCTCACACAAGATTTTTGAGGTGAGTGTCCAGGTGAGGGCAGCTCAGCTCCACACAGGTGTCTTTCATCTCGTGGGTTCCTCCACATCCTCGGGCTTTGTGTTCATCTGCATGGTCAAGCAGAATCTCAGGCACAGTAGACTGGGAAGGAGGGGATGTCTAGGGCAAGTTATCTTTTCTCATAAGTAACTGAAGTGTAAGTTGCACACTTTACTTCTGCTCATGTTAAATTAGTGATAGCAGTTACGTGGCTACACTTAGCTTCAAGGGCGGTCAGACAATATTGTGTTAACTGGGTAACTCTTTCCTAAACTCTATTGCTGTAGAAGAACGGGAGAATGGATTGTAAGGCAATTAGCAGTCTCCACTGCTAATTGTAATCCTGGAATTGACAGGACAGAAAATGAAGTTTTGGGATGGGTTCTGGAAAATCTTTGGTATCTGTTACCCATAAATGACAATGTGCTAAGCAACTTTCAGAACTTTCATGCATTTTAATCCTGAGAAGAGTTACTTTAGCTTGTCTTGAAAAATCCCTATTCCAATTTGGGGTAGCGGACACAATATAATCTCCACCTCTTTTTTTCTGTGAATCACTCAGAGCTATATGACTTGCCCGTTGCCCAGGTGTCCAGTCAGTTGGTTGTGGATCCTAAAGCACAGATACAAGGAGTTTTGCTTTGCAAAGTATTGAAATGATGGCAGACATGAATGACTTTCTGAGACATTCAGGCTGGGGTGTGATTTTATTTAATAGAAATTTATCAAGTGTTGCTCATTGAAGATGAACCTTTTGACACTGGCTGATATCAAACATTCTTGTTCAGCCATTTTATGTTCTTCAAGTGTTGTGCTAAATCTGCTTAAATGTGAGTTGATAGAATAGAGCCCTTTTGGGGCCCCTGGTGCATCTCAAGTGGTATTTATATTTTGTCCTAAGTTGGACAAATTATCATTATTGAAAGTAACTTGTAGACAGAAAATATAAAAAGTTGTCTACTTAGCTAACCTGGCAATTCAGTATGAATAGAAGATTTTGTTCTGTTGATCTCTCCTCATTCCCTTCCCTTTCCCCTGCTTTTCCTTCCACACCAGCTTCAGATGCAACTTTGTTTTTTAGTCAAGCCCATTCTGTGCCATGATGTGGGTTGGGGTGTCTGGAGTGCATGCTGATAATGGTGTTGATAGGAGAGGCTCAACCATTTTATGGTTGGTCCTGGAACATTTTGGTATAAATAGGGGAATGAATCCTTTTTTACTTTTGTTTTTGAAAATGTTCTGGCTCTACTACAGCTTTGTTACTTAGAGTGGCCTCTGGACCAGCAGGATCAGCATCATCTGGGAACTTGTTAGAAACATGAAAGTTGAAACTCTACTTCAGACTTGCTCAATAAGAATCTGTGTGCTAACCACATCTCCAAATGATTCTACATACATTTAAGCTTGGGAAGCACTGTACTAGAAAATCAGATGTCTGATGAAGTTATCTAGCTCTTTATAGGACTTTAATAAGACTACCAAGATCCACACCTACCCTCCAGGGAAGTCTAATATCAGAGCAAGTCCTTACTACTCTAATATTTAGCTTACTTTTCCTTTATAGCATCTGGAGGTTTCCTTTTCTTTCCTGTAAACTTAAACAAAACAAAACAAAATGAAACCCAGTTCAGAGATGGTTATATTTTATGCAGCATTTCTAGACTTCTGTTGGCTGAGAAGAATTTAGATTATTTTAGTGCACTGGTTTTTGTTTTCTAAAAAAATTTTAACTGACCATAACAGTGCAAGACTAGAAATCAATGACAAGAAGGAAAAAAAGGGCTTCCCTGGTGGCGCAGTGGTTGAGAGTCCACCTGCCGATGCAGGGGACACAGGTTCGTGCCCCGGTCCAGGAAGATCCCACATGCCGCGGAGTGGCTAGGCCCATAAGCCATGGCCGCTAAGCCAGCACGTCCGGAGCCTGTGCTCTGCAACGAGAGGGGCCACGACAGTAAGAGGCCCACATAACGCAAAAAAAAAAAAAAAAAAAAAAAAGAAGGAAAAAAAAAACTCTGCAAAAACCACAGAAACAGAGAGGCTAAACAACATGCTACTAAACAACCAATGGAACACTGAAGAAATCAAAGGGGAAATAAAAAAATACTGGAGACAAAAGAAAATAAAAACAAAATAACGAAAAACCTATGTCATAGCAAAAGCAGTTCTGAGAGGGAAGTTTATAGCAATATCAGGAAACAAGAAAAATATCAAATAAACAACCTAACCTTACACTTGAAGGAACTAAAGAAAGAAGAACAGCAAAACCCAAAGTTAGTGGAAGGAAAGAAATCATAAAGATTGAAATGGAAATAAATGAAATATAGACTAAAAAAACTGTAGAAAAGATCAGTAAAACTAAGAGCTGATTCTTTGAGAAGATAAACAAAATAAACATTTAACCAGACTCATCAAGAAAAAGAGATGGTCAAAATCAATAAAATCGGAAATGAAAAAGGAGAAGTTACAACTGACACCACAGAAATACAAAGGATCATAAGAGATTTCTATTAATAACTATATGCTGATAAAATGGTCAACTTAGAAGAAATGGACAAATTCCTAGATAGGTATAATTTCCCGAGACTGAACCAGAAAGAAATAGAAAATATGAACCTTCAAATTACCAGTAATGAAATTGAATTGGTAATAAATAAAACTCCCCCAAAACAAAAGTCCAGGTCCAGACAGCTTCACAGGTGAATTCTACCAAACATTTAAAGATGAGTTAACACCTATTCTCAAATTATTCCAAAAAGTTGAAGAGCAAGGAGCACTTCCAAACTCACTCTTTGTGGCCAGCATCACCCTGATACCAACCCAGACAAAGAAATCACAATAAAAGAAAATTACAGGCCAATATCACTGATGAATACAGATGGAAAAACTGCAGATGGAATCCAACAACACATTAAAAGCATTATACCCCATGATCATCTGGAATTTATTCCAGGGGTGCAAGGATATTTCATATCTACAAATCAATCAGTGTGATACACCACATTAACAAACTGAAGAAATGAAATCATATGATCATCCCAACACATGTAGAAAAAACTTTTGACAAAATTCAATATCCATTTATGATAAAAACTTTTAACAAAGTGGGTATAGAGGGAACATACCTCAACACAATAAAGGTCATATATGATAAACCCACAGCTAACATCATACTCAACAGTAAAAAGCTGAAAGCATTTTCTCAAATTCAGGAACAAGGATGCCCATTCTCACCACTTTTATTCAACACAGTATTAGAAGTCCTAGCCTCAGCAATCAGACAAGAAAAAGAAATAAAAGGAATTCAAAATGGAAAGGAAGAAATAAAACCGTCATCATTTGCAGATGACATGATACTATATACAGAAAATCCTTATGCCACTAAAAATTATTAGAACTAATAAATAAATTTGGTAAAGTAGCAGGACAAAAAATTAACATATGGAATTACGTTACATCTCTATATATTAACAATGAACTAGCAGAAAGAGAAATTAAGCAAAGAATCCTATTTACAATGCCATCAGAAAGAATCAGATACCCAGGAATAAACCTACCTAAGGAGGTAAAAGACCTGTACTTGGAAAACTATAAGACAGTGATGAAACTGACTCAAACAGATGGAAAGATATACTGTGTTCATGGATTGGAAGAACTAATATTGTTAAAATGATCATAATGCCCAAGGAAATCTACAGATTCAATATGACCCCTATGATAATAACAATGGCATTTGTCACAGAAGTAGCACAAATAATTTTAAAATTTGTATGGAAACAAAAACGACCTTGAAAAGTCAAAAAAACCTTGAGAAAAAGAACAGAGCTGGAGGTTTCATGCTCCGTGACTTCAGACTACAGTACAAAGTTACAGTCATCAAAACAGTATGGTACTGGCACAACGGCAGACACACAGACCAGTGGAACAGAATCGAGAGCCCAGAAATAAACCCACACACTTATGGTCAATTAATCTAGGGCAAAGGAGGCAAGAATATACATGAGGAAAAAAAGTCTCTTCAATAAGTGGTTCTGGGAAAACTGCACAGTTACATGCAAAAGAATGAAATTAGAACATTTTGTCACACAATATACAAAAATAAAGTTGAAGTAGGTAATGACCTAAATATGAGACTGGAAACCATAAAATTCCTAGAGGAAAACATAGGCAGAACATTCTTTGACATAAGTTGTAGCCATATATATATATATATATATATATATATATATATATATATATATATATATATAATCTGTCTACTAAGACAAAGGAAACAAGAGCAAAAATAAACAAATGGAACCTAATTAAACTCAAAAGCTTTTGGACAGCAAAGCAAAACATTGAAAATACAAAAAGACAACCTGCTGAATGGGAGAAAATATTTGCAGATGATATGACAAATGAGGGGTTAATATCCAAAATGTGTAAACAGTTCATGCAGTTCAATATCAAAAACCAATCTGATTAAATATGGACTGAAAATCTGAATATTTTTCCAAAGAAGACATACATGTGTTCAACACATACATGAGAAGATTCTCAATGTTGCTATCATCAGGGAAATGCAAATCAAAACCACAATGAGATATCATCCCACATCTGTCAGAATGGCTATCAACAAAACACACACACACACACACACACACACACAAACAAACAAATAACAAATGTTGGTGAGGATGTGAAGAAAAGGGAACCCTCATACACTGTTGGTGGGAATGTAAATTGGTGCCGCCACTGTGGAAAATAGTATGGCCATTTCTCAAAAAACTAAAAACAGAACTACCTTATGACCCAGCAATTCCACTCCTGGGTATATATCTAAAAATACTGAAAACACTAATATGAAAAGATACAGGCACCCTAATGTTCCTAGCAACATTATTTACAATAGCCAAGATGTGGAAGCAACCTAAGTGTCCATTAACAGATGAATGGATAAAGAAGTTGTGGTAAACATATACAATGGAATACTACTCAGCCGTTATAAATAATGAAAAATGCCACTTGCAGCAACATGGAGAAACCTCTTCTTGATAGCTGTGAAGTTTCTTGGATTATGTATTTCTACAGGGTAGACTATATCTGTCAAGGCGAGAATTTTTAACGAAGGGTACCTTTCAAAGGAAGTCTTTAAAATATCAGAGTTCCTTATGTCTGCAGATTGAGATTTTAGTTTATCTGGAACAGACCTTGTTTAGGAATATTTTAGTATGGCCATTTAGCTTTTTTTTTTTTTCCTTTGATACCTCTCTCACTGGATTCCTTTTTTTTTTTTTAACATCTTTATTGGAGTATAATTGCTTTACAATGGTGTGTTAGTTTCTGCTTTATAACAAAATGAATCAGTTATACATATATCCTCATATCTCCTCCCTCTTGCATCCCCCTCCCACCCACTCTAGGTGGTCACAAGGCACTCAGCTGATCTCTCTGTGCTATGTGGCTGCTTGCCACTAGCTATCTATTTTACATTTGGTAGTATATGTAAGTCCATGCCACTCTCACACTTCAACCCAGCTTAACCTTCCCCCTCCCCGTGTCCTCAAGTCCATTCTCTACATCTGTGTCTTTATTCCTGTCCCACCCCTAGGTTCTTCATAACCTTTTTTTTTTTTTTAAGATTCCATATATTTCTGTTAGCATACAGTAGTTGTTTTTCTCTTTCTGAGTTACTTCACTCTGTATGACAGACCCTAGGTCCATCCACCTCACTACAAATAACACAATTTTGTTCCCTTTTATGGCTGAGTAATATTCCTTTGTATATATGTGCCACATTTTCTTTATTCATTCACCTGTCGATGGACACCTAGGTAGCTTCCAGGTCCTGGCTATTGTAAAAAGAGCTGCAACGAACATTGTGGTACATGACTCTTTTTGAATTATGGTTTTCTCAGGGTATATGCCCAGTAGTGGGATTGCTGGGTCGTATGGTAGTTCTACTTTTAGTTATTAAGGAACCTCCATACTGTTCTCCATAGTGGCTGTACCAATTAATATTCCCACCAACAGTGCAAGAGGGTTCCCTTTTCTCCACACCCTCTCCAGCATTTATTGTTTCTAGATTTTTTGATGATGGCCATTCTGACTGGTATGAGATAATATCGCATTGTAGTTTTGATTTGCATTTCTGTAATGATTAATGATGTTGAACATTCTTTCATGTGTTTGTTGGCAATCTGTATATCTTCTTTGGCGAAATGTCTATTTAGGTCTTCTGCCCATTTTTGGATTGGGTGGTTTGTTTTTTGGATATTGAGCTGCATGAGCTGCTTGTAAATATTGGAGATTAATCCTTTGTGAGTTGCTTCATTTGCAAATATTTTCTCCCATTCTGAGCGTTTTCTTTTCGTCTTGTTGATGGTTTCGTTTGCTGTGCAAAACCTTTGAAGTTTCATTACGTCCCATTTGTTTATTTTTGTTTTTATTTCCATTTCTCTAGGAGGTGAGTCAAAAAGGATCTTGCTGTGATTTATGTCATAGAGTGTTCTGCCTATGTTTTCCAGCCTAGTGTATGGCCTTACATTTAGGTCTTTAATCCATTATGAGTTTATTTTTGTGTATGGTGTT
This sequence comes from Pseudorca crassidens, assembly GCF_039906515.1. Lineage (NCBI taxonomy): Eukaryota > Metazoa > Chordata > Mammalia > Artiodactyla > Delphinidae > Pseudorca > Pseudorca crassidens. Next base: position 11,129,034 of record NC_090300.1, read on the forward strand.
AGGGAGTGTTCTCATTTCATTCTTTTACATGTAGCTGTCCAGTTTTCCCAGCACCACTTATTAAACAAACTGTCTTTTCTCCATTGTATATTCTTGCCTCCTTTATCAAAGATAAGGTGACCATATGTGTGTGGGTTTATCTCTGGGATTTCTATCCTGTTCCATTGATCTATATTTGAGTTTTTGGGCCAGTACCATACTGTCTTGATTACTGTAGCTTCGTAGTATACTCTGAAGTCAGGGAGCCTGATTCCTCCAACTCCATTTTTCTTTCTCAAGATTGCATTGGCTATTCGGGGTCTTTTATGTTTCCATACAAATTGTGAAATTTTTTGTTCTAGTTCTGTGAAAAATGCCAGTGGTAGTTTGATAGGGATTGCATTGAGTCTGTAGATTGCTTTGGGTAGTATAATCATTTTCACAATATTGATTCTTCCAAACCAAGAACATGGTTATCTCAACAACTGTTTGTATCATCTTTAATTTCTTTCATCAGTGTCTTATAATTTTCTTCATACAGGTCTTTTGTCTCCTTAGGTAGGTTTATTCCTAGGTATTTTATTCCTTTTGTTGCAGTGGTAAATGGGAATGTTTTCTTAATTTTACTTTCAGATTTTTCATCATTAGTGTATAGGAATTCAAGAGATTTCTATGCATTAATTTTGTATCCTGCTACTTTACCAAATTCATTGATTAGCTCTAGTAGTTATCTGGTAGCATCTTTAGGATTCTCTATGTATAGTATAATGTCATCTGCAAACAGTGACAGCTTTACTTCTTCTTTTCCAATTTGGATTCCTTTTATTTCTTTTTTTTTTCTCTGATTTCTGTGGCTAAAACTTCCAAAACTACGTTGAATAATAGTGGTGAGAGTGGGCAACCTTGTCTTGTTCTTGATCCTAGTGGAAATACTTTCAGTTTTTCCCCTTTGAGGATGATGTTGGCTGTGGGTTTGTCATATATGGCCCTTATTATGGTGAGGAAAGTTCCCTCTGTGCCTACTTTCTGCAGGGTTTTTATCATAAATGGGTGTTGAATTTTGTCGATAGCTTTTTCTGCATCTATTGAGATGATCATATGGTTTTTCTCCTTCAATTTGTTAATATGGTGTATCACGTTGATTGATTTGCGTATATTGAAGAATCCTTGCATTTCTGGGATAAACCCCACTTGATCATGGTGTATGATCCTTTTAATCTGCTGTTGGAGTCTGTTTGCTAGTATTTTGTTGACGATTTTTACATCTATATTCATCAGTGATATTGGCTTGTAGTTTTCTTGCTTTGTGACATCTCTGTCTGGTTTTGGTATCAGGGTGATGGTGGCCTCGTAAAATGAGTTTGGGAGTGTTCCTCCCTCTGCTATATTTTGGAAGAGTTTGATAAGGATAGGTGTTAGCTCTTCTCTAAATGTTTGATAGAATTTGTCTGTGAAGTCATCTGGTCTTGGGCTTTTGTCTGTTCAAAGATTTTTCATCACAATTTTAATTTCAGCACTTGTGATTGGTCTGTTCATATTTTCTATTTCTTCCTGGTCCAGTCTCCGAAGGTTGTGCCTTTCTAAGAATTTGTCCATTTTGTCCAGTTTATTGGCATATAGTTGCTTGTAGTAATCTCTCATGATTCTTTGTATTTCTGCAGTGTTAGTTGTTACATTTCCTTTTTTATTTCTAATTCTGTTGATTTGAGTCTTCTCCCTTTTTTTCTTGATGAGTCTGGCTAATGGTTTATCGATTTTGTTTATCTTCTGAAAGAACCAGATTTTAGTTTTATTGATCTTTGCTATTGTTTCCTTCATTTCTGTTTCATTTATTTCTGATCTGATCTTTATGATTTCTTTCCTTCTACTAACTTCGGGGTATTTGGTTCTTCTTTCTCTAATTGCTTTAGGTGTAAGGTTAGGTTGTTTATTCGAGATGTTTCTTGTTTCTTAAGGTAGGAATTTATTGCTGTAAACTTCCCTCTTAGAACTGCTTTTGCTGCATCCCGTAGGTTTTGGGTCGTCGTGTTTTCATTGTCATTAGCTTCTAGGTATTTTTTGATTTCCTCTCTGATTTCTTCAGTGATCTCTTGGTTGGTTATTAAGTATTGTATAGTTTAGCCTCCATGTGTTTGTATTTTTTACAGATTTTTTCCTGTAATTGATATCTAGCCTCATAACTTTGTGGTCAGAAGAGATACTTGATAGGATTTCAATTTTCTTAAATTTACCAAGGCTTGATTTGTGACTCAAGATATGATCTATCCTGGATAATGTTCCATGAGCACTTGAGAAGAATGTGTATTCTGTTGTTTTTGGATAGAATGTCCTATAAATATCAATTAAGTCCATCTTGTTTAATGTATCATTTAAAGCTTGTGTTTCCTTATTTATTTTCATTTTGGATGATCTGTTGATGGGTGAAAGTGGGGTGTTTAATCCCCTACTATGAATGTGTCACTGTTGATTTCTCCTTTTATTGCTGTTAGTATTTGCCTTATGTATTGAGGTGCTCCCATGTTGGATGCATAAATATTTACAATTGTTATATCTTCTTCTTGGATTGATCCCTTGATCATTATGTAGTGTCCTTCTTTGTCTCTTGTAATAGTCTTTGTTTTAAGGTCTATTTTGTCTGATATGAGATTTGCTACTCCAGCTTTCTTTTGGTTTCCATTTGCATGGAATATCTTTTTCCATCCCCTCACTTTCAGTCTGTATGAGTCCCTAGGTCTGAAGTGGGTTTCTTGTAGACAGCATATATATGGGTCTCGTTTTGGTATCCATTCAGCCAGTCTATGTCTTTCGGTTTGAGCATTTAATCCATTTACATTTAAGGTAATTACTGATATGCATGTTCCTATTACCATTTTCTTAATTGTTTTGGGTTTGTTATTGTAGGTCTTTTCCTTCTCTTGTGTTTCTTGCCTAGAGAAGTTCCTTTAGCATTTGTTTTAAAGCTGGTTTGGTGGTGCTGAATTCTCTTAGCTTTTGCTTGTCTGTAAAGGTTTTAATTTCTCCATCAAATCTGAATGAAATCCTTGCTGGGTAGAGTAATCTTGGTTGTAGGTTTTTCCCTTTCATCACTTTAAATATGTCCTGTCACTCCCTTCTGGCTTGCAGAGTTTCTGCTGAAGAATCAGCTGTTAATCTTATGGGGATTCCCTTGTATGTTACTTGCTTTTTCCTTTGCTGCTTTTTTTTCTTTGTATTTAATTTTTGATAGTTTGATTAATATGTGTCTTGGTGTGTTTCTCCTTGGATTTATCCCTTATGGGACTCTCTGTGCTTCCTGGACTTGATTAACTGTTTCCTTTCCCATATTAGGGAAGTTTTCAACTATAATCTCTTCAAATATTTTCTCAGTCTCTTTTTCTATTCTTCTTCTGGGACCCCTATAATTCGAATGTTGATGCGTTGAATATTGTCCCTGACGTCTCTGAGACTGTCCTGAATTCTTTTCTTTCTTTTTTCTTTATTCTGCTATGCAATAGTTATTTACACCATTTTATCTTCCAGATCACTTATCCGTTCTTCTGCCTCAATTATTCTATTGATCCCTTCTAGAGAATTTTTAATTTCATTTACTGTGGTGTTCATCATTGTTTATTTGCTCTTCAGTTCTTCTAGGTCCTTGTTAAACGTTTCTTGTATTTTCTCCATTCTATTTCCAAGATTATGGATCATCTTTAGTATCATTATTCTGAATTCTTTTCAGGTAGACTGCCTATTTCCTCTTCATTTGTTAGGTCTGGTGGGTTTTTACCTTGCTCCTTCATCTGCTGTATGTTTCTCTGTCTTCTCATTTTGCTTATCTTATTGTGTTTGGGGTCTCCTTTTCTCAGGCTGCAGGTTCATAGTTCTTGTTGTTTTTGGTGTCTGCCCTCAGTGGCTAAGGTTGGTTCAGTGGGTTGTGTAGGTTTCCTGGTGGAGGGGACTAATGCCTGGGTTCTGGTGGATGAGGCTGGATCTTGTCTTTCTGGTTTGCAGGTCCACCTCTCGTGGTGTGTTTTGGGGTGTCTGTGACCTTATTATGATTTTAGGCAGCCTCTCTGCTAATGGGTGGGGTTGTGTTCCTGTCTTGTTAGTTGTTCGGTGTAGGGTGTCCAGCACTGTATCATGCTGGTCGTTGAGTGGAGCTGGGTATTGGTGTTGAGATGGAGATCTCTCGGAGATTTTCCCTGTTTGGTATTACGTGGAGCTGGGAGGTCTCTGATGGACCAATGTCCTGAACTTGTCTCTCCCACCTCAGAGACACAGCCCTGATGCGTTTTTCTTCTATTTATTTTGAGTGAATTATAGGCCCTCCCCGCTCTGATACTCACTAGGGTTTAAGCATGATCCTCTGCACATAATTTAAAAATCAAAACACCAACTGGCGGATTTAAGCAAACCCCCTATTTTTAGAACAGTATTAAAAATAATTGCAGATTTTATTTTCGGCCACACAGCCAAGCAGCAACAGAGGAGGCTCCTGGGCGTTCCTCCATCCCTCAGTGCAGAGCTGGGCTGACCATTTCCTTGCTCGGGCAGCTGCCTCTCCTCTGCTCATCTTTCAAATTTCCCTTTCTACAGGAAGTTTAGCTAGCCAACCATAGGCAAAGTTATTTTCCTTTATCTCTGTACACTATAGCATCTTCAATAAAGCTGTCTTTATTGGTTTAATCCATGTTGAATGTAGTTTATAAAGGGAAAGGACAAGTACCTTTGTATAGCATATACAGACAAAGCATCGGTCCATGGGGTCCATAAGAAGGGCAGGGCAGACAATACTTTTCCCTGGGAACAGTAGCTCTAATTCCAGGAAAGGTTCTCAGCTGAAGTCTGTGCAGCCAGAAGCACCCTCCTCCAGCCCCAATCTCAGCCCCTGCTTCAGCTGGGTTCCCATTTCCCATGCCTCCCGACTTCCTTAACCCCTGATGAAGAGCCCCAGGAGCTAAGGCTAAGAAGATCATGTCCTTAGGGCATGCATCCCATGTTTGGGAGAAGAAATATACACCACTGAACACGGAGCACATGGGAGATGGAAGTGACACCATGGTGCAGGGAGGGGGAGAGGCAGGCACCCCAAGAGGTGGAAGGGCCTGGCCCCCAGCCAGACCTGAAGATGGCACTGCTTCCAGGTGTTCTTAGCAAAAGAAGAAACTCCTACAACCTAAGGGGAGGAGTTGTCCCATTTATACACAACATTGTAAACATATATGGTCCTGTTGTTACATGTGATTCAGTTTGGTGTTTGCATGTCTGTCTGTCCATCTGTCAGGCTGGGGGCTGGATCTCAGGAGCCTTGCTGGGCTACCTCCCCTTCCTACTGCCCCCACCTTCCTACCCCAGGAATGGAACCTGGAACAGGTATGGTCCCCCATCTTGGTGGGATCTGGCAGGCAGGGCCTGAGCCTCTGCCTCCACTCTGGCTCCAGAGTCCTTGGTGAGTGCATGTATGTACGTGGAGAACCTGAGTGGAAGTGTGTACAAGGGGGAGGTCACGTCATGGGGGACGGGGGGGCGGAGAGGGGGGCTGTTGGAGGCAAGGCCTGCCTGGGGTGGCTGGCTCACGAGTGGATTCTCCATGGGTCTCTGGGTGGAGATTCTCAGCAACCAGGGTCCGCAGTCAGCACCCCTCACAGCACACAAGCTAACCCTGGATGGTCTTCAGGGGCATCAAGTATGAGTCCATGCCGACAAGGCACTTGTAATGGTCCCCACAGGATAGCCGCCGTCCAAGCTCCCTGACCCGGCAGGGCCTCAGACATGGTCACAGCTACATCTTCGGTTGCTATTCCTTGCCGGTCTTCTGCACGGCCTCCTGCGTGCTGCTCTCACCGCTGCTGGTAGAAGGCATCTCTTTCCTCGCCTGTTTAGAGAACTCGGGCGTGGTGCATGTGCTGGGAGGGCCGTTTAGGACTGCCCCCTGGAGGAGTGTGCCTCTCTCCTCGGCTTCACCTGGCTCCTCGCCTGTGCAGGGGATGGCATCAGCCTCCATGTACCATGGCTTCCCAAGCTCCAGAATGTCATCCACATCCAAGTCAGCATCCCTGTCCCGACTCTCTTGGCCGCGGTACGTGAGGAAGCCAGAGCCTGGAAAACCACCTCCCAGGAGAGTGGTGGCCCGCCTCCACCTCCGCGGGCTCCACTCATGCCCCAGGGTGGTGCTGTTCTCATGCTCCACTTCCAGGGTATCAGTCGATCCAGGGCATCATTCACAGCCATGCAGGAGCCTCTGCCCTTTGTCTTGTTTCCTCCGTTTCATTTTCCCAATCAGAGCATTCAGTAGGGTCTGCGGGAAGGCCTACTTCCTCCTTCCTGCCGGCCCCCCGCCTGCTAAGTCATTGGTTCAGACACTCAGCAGAGCCGCCAGGGGGCTTCTCTAGCGGGACCCCGTGGCCGGGTATGCGGGCGGATTCCCCCTGGCTGCCTGGTGGCGGCGGCAGTCATGATGACTCCTCTATAGTATCTTGTATACGGTTCCATTAGGGATCTTAACCCATATTAGTAGTTTATCTAGATACCTGTTTCCTCCCTACACCATGAACACCTGGAGGACAGGAAATGCACTCTATTTCTGTTTCTCTATTGCCTATAACATCCAGAGGCACAGAGGTCGGTCTTGATAAATAAACCCATGTTACTGAATAATGAAATTCATTTCAAAACTTAGGGTGAAGCAAAGGGTTGAATCTTTCAGATAAACTGGTGTATTTCCTTCTAATAATAATGAAGGATACATACCTCATTCTCTGTCAGAAACTCAGAGCAAATTTCTGGTGAGCATTTCTATAGCTCCTCAGTATTCCCTTGTTTGCTTGTAGCTGCCCTTGGTCCTATTTTAATCATCTTTGATCTTTTTTTTAAAAATAAATTTATTTATTTATTTTTGGCTGTGTTGGGTCTTCGTTGCTGCATGTGGGCTTTCTCTAGTTGCGGTGAGAGGGGGCTACTATTTGTTGCGGTGCATGGGCTTCTCATTGCAGTGGCTTCTTCTTGTTGCGGAGCACGGGTTCTAGGTGTGCAGGCTGCAGTAGTTGTGGTGCTCATGGTCTAGAGTGAAGGCTCAGTAGTTGTGGTGCACAGGCTTAGTTGCTCCGTGGCATGTGGGATCCTCCCAGACCAGGGCTCGAACCCGTGTCCGCTGCATTGGCAGACAGATTCCCAACCACTGTGCCACCAGGGAGGTCCCATCATCTTCAGTCTTATTCTGCCTGTGTTTTATTATAAGCAATCCCAAGTGTTTTTAAAGATGTAAAGACCTAAGTAAAAACCAAAGAACACCATGAGTCTGTGTTACTGACAAGGGCCCTTGGATCCTTTAATCAGTAGAAACTGATAAGAGGCCAGATGAGAATTTCAGGTAAGGCTTTATTGAGGCTACTTCTGTAGCTCCAAGGAGCAAAAACAAGAAACAGGCGTCTTTACTGTTCCCTGAGAGAAGCTCTGTGGGTCCTTAAATGGGATAATAGAAGGGGCAGGTCCACGGGTCCACAGGAGGCCCACCTTAGGCGGTCTGCTCACCTCTGTGGTGGTGCCGTGTGCAGGAATCATGCCACAGTACCCTGTTTTTTCTCCTGGCACCTCAGAAATGGCAGTTGGTTTGTGGCCTTTTTGTATCCTATTGTGCATAATTACCCCAACTGCACATGAGTGTAGTTATTTTTAGTCATTCATAGTTTCTTTGTATTTTGTTACTGGAGAAGACCTTTGTCCTGGTGCAAGCACTCTGGTAAAGAATCCCAGGTCCCAGCCTATCTCAGCTGGATTCAAGGGGTTGCCCTTAGCAGCATCTTGGGACCAGAAGGGAAGGGAACCAATGCCCTTAATGTTTCTGAAGGAGGGGAGAACATTCACTTTCTTTTTAATCCATCAGAGTTAGAGAGGAATCTCCCTGAGCAATTTGTTAAGTCCTTACCTAGGACCAGTTTAAGGAAAGGTATTGAGATTCTCTGACCTGCTGGGTGTGTTAGTACATTATACAGTCAAATTTGGAATATGTGATCCACATATTTTCCAGAAGGCTTTAAATTCCAACAATGCCTAAAACATTTACCAGCAATTTTTAGACCATAAGGCAGTTTTTTAAAACTGTAAGGCAATTTTAAACTGGAAATACAATTGACTTTCTAAATGCCGTGGGGAAGAAAAAAATTAGTGAATTAGAAACTGAACTGAAGTCAATTCTCTAATCTTTATTTCTTCTTCTTATACCCATCTACTTATCCACATCTATTTTCTCTCCCCACATGTTCCCTTTTCTATTACTCTAAGTCTAACATGCAGCTTTCAGTTTTTTAATACTTTTTTTGGAGTGACTCAGGAACACATGAGCTTTCTCTCCCTACTCCAGAAACTTCCACACCATTGCCTGTAAGCCCCATGGAAGCTTGAATTGCTTGATTCTTCATTTACCTTCTAGTTTAGGATATGTGTGGCTCAGAGGACCTAGAGAAAGAAGGGCCTTCATCTTCAAAGTTCCAAGATAATAATGTAATTATATGATGAATTCAAGTCTTTGAAAGTCTATGCCTGGAATCTAACTGCATCCTGAGTTCCCAAAAAACAAATTTGTGTCATCTGATCACTTTCTTTCTATTCACCATGAAACTTTTCTCCTTGTCCCTCCTAGTCTGAAAAAACACTTGTTTTGCTTAAATATTACACAAACATGTTTCACTGGGCAGAAAGAGAAGTGCAGAGGTCAGGAGGGAGGGTCCTCTAAGGTAACTAAGAAGCTCCTTAGAGTTTCCCATGTCTTTATTATAGAGCTGCCGGAGCTTTGATAGAAGTTACCTGCATGGCTGCAGGTACAACCCTACCTTTATAGACTAGCATGTCTTCTACTCCCTGGGACAGCCTGAAGGTCTTCCCATGACTTAACTGCCTTCCTATACCTTATATCTCAGGCCAGGGGAGAGTAAACTATAGCTCATGGGCCAAATTTTATGTTTTTTTTTTAAATGACACTCCTGTTTAATGCTTTCAATGTTTAATTCTGATTTTATATTAACATTGTAACTCTTGCTTTTTTATTTTTTAAAATAAATTTATTTATTTTATTTATTTATTTTTGGCTGTGTTGGGTCTTCGTTGCTGCGCGTGGGCTTTCTCTATTTGTGGTGAGCAGGGGCTACTCTTCGTTGCAGTGTGCGGGCTTCTCATTGCGGTGGATTCTCTTGTTGCAGGGCACAGACCCTAAGTGCGCAGTGTTCAGTAGTTGTGGCTCATGGGCTCAGTAGTTGTGGCTCGCAGGCTCTAGAGCACAGGCTCAGTAGTTGTGGCACACGGGCTTAGTTGCTCTGCTGCATGTGGGATCTTCCCAGACCAGGGCTCGAACCCACGTTCCCTGCATTGGCAGGTGTATTCTTAACCACTGTGTCACCAAGGAAGCCCAAATTTTATGTTTTTATATGGTTTACAAATTAAGAATGGCTTTTACATTTTTAAATGGTTGACGAAAAAACTAAAAGAAGAATAATATTTTGTGATGCATGAAAACTTATGTGAAATTCCAATTCTGAAATATATATATTTTACATATTGTCCACAGTTGCTTTCATGCTACAAGGCAGAATTGAGCAGTTGTGACAGAGACTATGGACCTCACAAGGTCTAAGATATTTACTTGTTTGCTCTTTATAGAAAATACTTGCTGACTCTGTTTCTCTCTGCTCCTGTATTCCCTTGTCTGTGTAGGCTGTTTCTAAGTTGTTCCAGGACCCCTTGGATGTATAGGCCCATCCGTTCACTGTTTCCACTGGAAAAAAAAAACATTCCCATCAAATTTTTATATATATTTTGAGGATCTTTACTGAATTTTGGGGAAGGGACGTAGGAAGGGATCACAGGCATATTGCACATCTTGCCACTTTTCTTGCTATCGCACCTTTTTCTACTTCTTCCTTTCCCCCCTCTCCATCTGGCTTCACCGAGAATTTCCTCCAGGTCACTTCCACACACTCTGAGGTTCCCTGCAGGTCTCAGCATCTATCCCAGGCAGGCTTATTGAGGAGTGACTTCCAAACAAAGGTAGTACTGTCCCTGAAAAAGAATTCTAGTGAACATAATTTTCTCCATTTCATTACTATGGGAGAACAATAGTTCTGTAGAGATTTAGCTGAGGCTCAGAGCCTTTGCTAGGTGCTAATGACTTTGCTTTCTAAGACTCTTAAGCTGGATCTCAGTTGGATCCCAAGTCTCTTTATGGACCACTTTGTCCATGCATTCTTTCCGACCTCAGATCTCTGGATGGTCTTTCAGCTTTAATCCTCTTGCCTGTATCAGTGAAAGAAGAGATCAGAGGCTGTTCTTTCAGGCACTTTCAGCTACTTAAACCCATAATTATAGAAGTCTGATTTTTATTGTACAATGCTTAGCAATTTAGTTTTTAATCAAAACATCACACTCAGAACTTTAGTTGGAATGGTGGGTCAGTGATCTATTGTTACATGGAAGGATTGCTTAGTGAGTAGCTGGGATTATTAAAATATACAGCAGTGTCAGAAATTCTGGCTGGAGTCCTGATTGAGAGTGATTAGAGGTTATTTATCAAACTCTTCTGAAAGCTATTCTTTGTTCTCCTGATCATGGTTTTAGAAGAGAGTTCTTCTTGGGAGCATAGTTACAGACAGTAAAATATGTATGTGAAATACATATTTTATTTAATAATATAACATTTTATTTCTTTCAGCATATAGATAGAGAAATATAGGAAAAATATTTGCATATCACCATACATTTCTGATCAAGATAGAGTCATAAATTCTTCTCCAAACATGTTGGAATGATATATAACATATAAAAGACCCTATGTGGGCTCGTAATCTAGAGGAACATCTCTCTGGGCAGAAAATCAAAGGTGTGATTGAGGTTCAAAGTATAGGTTTTCTGGGCTTCGGGTTACATGTATATAGGGACTGTATAGGGCTCACTGTTTAATGTCCCCTGCTCCGGAAATGAGGCATAAAGAGGCTATTGTGGGCTTATGACTAATTTGTGAGCCTGAGGGGTTGGGATTCAGCCTCACCAATATCAACCGAGCAAGTCTCCCACTGGCTCAGTGACTGAACTGGATTTGTTATATTTCCCCAAATCACTCTGGGATAAGGACTTTGAATCATCAATATAAGTCCACCTGGGATGGAGACGAGAGAGAGAGAAAGAGAGAGAAGGCAAAAGATCCCATTCAACAAATCTGAGATTCAAATTCTACAACAAATGAAGCAATTTTAAGCCAACAGCGAACATAAAATAAATCAACAATCAGATGAAAAAATTAGTTTAGATAAAAATAATAACACAACAAATCCCAAAGCTATAAAGCAGATTGACAATTTTGACTATATAAAGATAAAAAGAAATTTGCATTGCAAAAGTCACTGCATTTACTGATGGCGACAGGATTTGACTGCTTAAGAAGACTCATAGGATCCCAAATGACAATGGCTTTCAAATCTACAGTTTATTTTAGGAAAATGATGTAATATAGCAACAACATTAAAATAAGCATATGCATCACAGCCAAGGGCAGCCTGGAGAGGCTAGGTGCAAACTTCAACCATACTCTGTCTGGAGGGCTGTACCAGGATGTACTTTATCTCTCAGATCAGGAACCACTGATGTATGGTGGCTTCCTTCCTTCCACAAAATATCTCAGAACCAGGGAGCACCCAAAGGAGCCTCAGATGGGGCTTATTCTTACCTTGCTGGTCACTTAGGCATATTCCTTCCATGTAAGAGCTTAAGTCAGAGCTCCTCTAGGAGTCTTAGTGAGGCTGGGTACAAATCATCAGTCTCACTGCTAACAATCAACAATGCTAACAAGCTGGTATAAACTACTATGCCAAAACTCACCTAAAACCCATGGTTTCAAAGCAACACTATTAATCAGTTCATTTCATTCCTTGATCAATGCTGTGCATGTGTTTCTGCCAAACAGTTCAGGCTAATTCCAGACCTGCAGGAAGTAATCCTTGCAACACAGCCACCATAAACAAAGTCAAAAGACAAGTGACAAACTAGGAAAATGAAGTGCAGTTTACATTGTAGAAAAAAGGTCAATTTCCCTAATATATAAAGAATTTCTACAAATAAATATTGAAAAGACTATCAGCCCAACTGAAAAATAGTCAAAGGATATGAAGAGACACCTTACAGAAATGAAAAAATTCTTAAACATAAGAAAATAAGAATACGAAAAAGTGTTCAGTTTTGTTCATGATAAGGAAATGCTTATTGAAACTACTGAAATGCCATTTCTCACCTATCGTTGGCAAATATCAGAAAGTTTGAGTACACATTGTGTTGGCAAGGCTATCAGCCAACCACTCTCCTCACAGCTGGTGGGTCCTTTCTTTCTTTCTTTCTTTCTCTTTCTTTCTCTCTTCCTTCCTTCCTCCCTTCCTCCCTCCCTCTCTCCCTTCTCTCTCCCTTTCTTTCCTTTTCTTTCCTTCTTTTCCTTCCTTCCTTCCTTCTTTCCTTCCTTCCTTTCGATATTTTTTGCTTGTTTGATGTGGACCATTTCCAAAGTCTTTATTGAACTTGCTAGAATATTGACTCTTTTACGTTTTGGTCTTTTGGCCGCGAGTCATGTGGGATCCTAGCTCCCCAACCAGGGATCGAACCTGCACCCCCTGAATTGGAAGGTGACGTCCCAACCACTGGACCACCAGGGAAGTCCCAAAGTGAGTCCTTTCTTGAAAGGGTATCTGAGAATCACATTTCATTGTCTACTGTGGTAAGACAACTTTGATGGAGGATTTTTATATCCACAAGCCCTTATATCAGGAATGATTTTTCTTAAGGTATAAATCAGTCAGTGTCTTCCCATTGTACCCAGCCGACATCTTAATGTCTCTACTCCTTGTTCCTTGCATTCCAGGTATCTTTCACCTGGGATGCAAGAAATAACAATGCAAATAAAAATTGATATGATAAGGTAGTCTACCTAATTAACTAATGACTAAAAAGAAAGCCTCTCAATTTTAGAAGTTTAAAAGATGAAAAAAATATATATTCTGGATAAAAGTTATAAGATTCAACTCTGCTATTGTCATGTATAACAAAAGCAGCCACAGGACAATATGTAAACAAATGGGTGTGGCTGTATGCCAATAAAAGTTTATTTATGAACAGGATTTATTTATGGATTTAACACATGGGCCATTGTTTGCTTATACCCCAAAGATATAAAGTAATAATTTCATTTGGGAAATTCTAGTCAGTGGGAGTTTAGAGGAGGGAGAACTTGCATTTAGCTAGCAAACATCTAAGAGGACTTCACGAGGATGATGATACCTAATATGGAACCTTAGCACTGGGTGAAATCTCAGCTTGGGGGTATGGTAGGGAGAAAGGTGAGGGTGAGGCAGGAGGGATGCTCTTGTTGGAGGAAAATACGTCAGCAAAAGCACAGTGGAGTTGGTTAACAAGAGGGTGTGTAGTAGCAACTCACTGGTTTAAGAATAGTATATATTAAGTGGACTAAAAGGGATATAGGTGGGAAGGCATGTTTGGGCAAGACCAAGAAAGGTTCAATCAGGCAGAGGAGAATGTGTTTATTATGTAGTCACCTTGGGTGGGTTGATGGTGAGCCACTGAGTCAGAGATTGGCATGGTCAGTCATGCCTTAGGAAGTCTGGTGCTCTGAGGGCCTGAAGCTTAAATAATTAGGGGTGTGCTCTTCAAGAATGAATTTGACATTAGGTAGGGGACCTTGGAAGGGGCTCATGTGAGTGTTGGGTTCTGAAATCTAAGTTTCACTAGCCTCCTAGAACACCCACCTGTGCAGGAGATATTAAATGGGGTGGCTACAATACTAGTCTTGGTAAGAAATAACAAGAATTAGACATGTAAATGGCAGAGGAAATTGGGAAGATGGGATAAACATCAGACTCTTTTGAGGTAAAAGTGTAGGGCTTGGCAACTGGGAAGCTAAAAATAGACAGATTTACAGCATCTGCTGGAGGCAAAGAAGAGGAGGAGACAAAGATAGAGCTGAGATTTACAGTTTATAAGGGATAAAAAAAGGTGGTGATGACATAAACAGAAAAAGATAACACAAAAGGAGGTGCAGGTTTTCCAAGGAAGAGAATGCACTCAATTTTGAACAGAGTGAGTTTAAGATTAACTAGGTGAAAATGTTCAGCTGGCCATTGAAAACGTGAAAAAAGAGTTGGGAAAGAAGTCTGAATTTAGGGGTCACCGACATCAACATGAGTGTTGTGAGAGAATGAGATTATCCAGAGAGAGGATGCAGAGAGATCAGAAGTCTTTGGATGGAGCTGCCTCCTTATTTGGCAGAGGTTGAAATGGAAAAATTCTGCTTGTAGAACTCATATGCTATCTGGATGTCCTTATTTGCTTTCTGACTGCCATTTTTTTTAGTAGATTATTTGGAATGAATCTACTTTTTTTAGATTCCTCATTCTATGAATTTATTTTAAATAATGGGTGATATCCAGTGGGGTAACTAATGAAGAATATAGAGGAGGGCCACACATAACAGCATTGACAGTATCAGAGTTTGGGAAAGAGTCCCTGAATCACTTTTTTTTAAGAGTTATTCTCCATTTATAGTTATTATAAAATATTGGCTATATTTCCTGTGTTTTACAATATACCCTTGTAGCTTATTTTATACATAATAGCTTGTATTTCTTACTCCCCCATCCCTATATTTCCCCTCCCCCCTTCCTTCTCCCCAGTGGTAACCACTAGTTTGTTCTCTATACCTGTGAGTCTGCTTTTTTGTTTTTTTTATATTCACTAGTTTGTTGTATTTTTTAGATTCCACATATAAGTGATATCATACAGTATTTGTCTTTCTCTGACTTATTTCACTTAGCATAACGCCCTCCAAGTCCGTGTTGCTGCAAATGGCAAAATTTCATTCTTTTTTATGGAATGAAACTACTTTTTATGCGTCTTTATTATCTATTAGAAGTTATAGGTATTGCCCTGAAATATAATATTTAAATAAATTATTTATATTCATTCTGACTTTAAGCACCTATTTCTTAAGACGACATTTACTGTGTTTTTTAGTCTTCTTTCATGAAGCTACGGAAGTTTGTGAAGTATATGCCCCCACCTCCTGACAGATAACCTTTAAACCTGTCTTACTTCCCTAGTATTTACAAGTACTCTACCTCAGAAGGGGTCAAACCTCTAGAACTGGAAGGAAAGAACTCTTCAGAGGCATGTAATTATAAATAACAATTATGCTCTTTTACTGTAATTACTGTTCCATTTTAGAGCTTCCATCTGTCCCTTCATGATTCCTTCTGACACTAACAGGATCTAAGAAGTTTGCTGCAAGCTTCTGGGAAAAATACATATACTTCTTGAGAACGTTTAATTACCTGGTCTCAAATGGTTGGCACAAGAAACCAGGATATTTGTTATGTTGATATCTATCCGATTAGTCGACTTTCTTTCTTTAAGAAACATAGTTACATACACATCATATTTTATTATACACATCTATTATATTTTATTATACACATCATATTTCTCTATTGTCTTACTGATATTTTTCATGGGTTCTCCCAGTAATTACTTTTGCTGAGTATTTTGAGCAGCATATTCCCCTTCTCAGCGTTCTTGGGATTATTTGAACCATGGGAGAAGTACCTTTGCCAGAGAGTTTATTAGAAAAATACTGTAAAGCTGTGGTTTCCAGCCTGGTTCATTATCAGAATCACCTGGGAGACTCAAATACACCAATTTACATTATCTGCAACCATCAATACTTTATGCTTTTTCTTGGGTTGGCATGCAATACTTTCCTTCTTCTTTCTCTCTTTATGTTTTACTGAGATATTTAATCTATTCCCATAGCTCAAAATATTACCTCTATTCTGATGATCCACAGATTTACATCTCTAGTCCAGTATGATTCACTTGTCTCAAATTTAACATGTCCTGAACTCATGATTCTCCACTCCACCCAACCTGTGTTTTCTCCATCTTTTCCTTATCAGAGGATAGCCACCATCTATGCAGATATGTAGGAAGCACCCTTGATTCTTCTCTCTTCCACACCCCACTCCAGCTCTATGCCAATCCATTACCAATTCCTGTAGATTCTTTTTTTAATATTTCATAACTGTTCATGGTAACATCTCAATTATCCAACACTATCTAGAAATGATATATTCAAGGAGCTTAAGTTTCCACATAAGCAAATACGAAACCCTTTAAACCCCAACCTTAACTATTTAACTACAGTTTGACAGAAATCATTCCAACATCCACATGTAACATCCATTCCAACATGTATGTTTTCACTCTTAAGTTAACATATTTAATGATTTACTAAAGAGCTGCAGTCATTATTATGTATAACATACTTTGATATTGCTGTAATAGATTCACACACCACTGCTACTACTAATAACAATAGTGGCGGCAACAACGTTTGTTGAATGTCATATGATATGCCAGATGCTACTCTAAGCACTTTACATTTATTAATTTATTTAGTTTTCATAGCAACCATATGTAGAGTAAGCCCCACTTTACAGATGAGGAAACTAAAACACTGAAATGTTAAGCAACATGCCCAAGATTACAATGGGAGAGCTCCTGATTTAAATATAGGTATAAGGGGCTTCCCTGGTGGTGCAGTGGTTAAGAATCCGCCTGCAAGTGCAGGGGACATGGGTTTGAGCCCTGGCCCAGGAAGATCCTACATGCCGCAGAGCAACTAAGCCCGTGTGCCACAAATACTGAAGCCTGCACGCCTAGAGCCCGTGCTCCGCGACAAGAGAAGCCACCGCAATGACAAGCCTGCGCGCCGCAAGGAAGAGTAGCCCCCGCTCGCCGCAACTAGAGAAAGCCTGAGCACAGCAACGAAGACTCAATGCAGCCAAAAATAAATACATAAATCTAAAAAATTTTAAAAAAATAGGTATAAGGGCAAATGGCAAATACATGGCCATAAAGTATAATTTCAAGACAAAGTCCAGAAACCTCTGTTTGAAAAGGATAAGGATACTGGCTATTCCCTTGTCAATCTCTCTCTCTCTCTCTCTCTCTCTCTCTCTCTCACACACAAACACACACACTCACACACACACACACACACACACGAGTTCACCTGTCCTGTCACTGATACGCATTTTTGTTGGCATGAGGCTGTCTTCACGAGTCAGACTCCCCACTGGCACTGAGCTACTCACTGTTGCTTCCACTCTACTGTGAGAATGTCTACTGCTCTCCTTCCACGTTTTTGCCTTTCCCCTCCGCTGTCGCCACTGGGCCCTCCAGCACCACAGTGCAGAGCTTACTGTCTACTATATTCTATTCTCCCTTTCCCCCACCCCCCATTCTCACCTGTCTACTATATTTTATTCTCCCTTTCCTCCACCCCCCCATTCTCACCTGTCTACTATATTCTATTCTCCCTTTCCCCCACCCCCCCATTCTCACCTGTCTACTATATTCTATTCTCCCTTTCCCCCACCCCCCATTCTCACCTTTTTTTTTTATCTCTTTTGAAGGCTGTGTTTTCCCCACATTTCTTAGGTTTTTTATCAAATATCTTTGGGTCAATATTGGTAACCAGCAGGGTCCCTACTAGGTCGATATTGCCAACCTCAGGCCACTTACTTGAGGCAAGAAAGGCACCTTGTGCACAAATTCTAAACACCTTGCTTGCCTCACGCCAGTTCTGGCCTGGCTACCCAATAAGAATGTTTCTTTTGTTGCTATTATGAAAAGGCATGGTCTCTGATTCTAATTTCTGATATTTATTTCATAATGAATCATCTCCATCTCCTCTCATTCAGGTTCAAGCCCATGTAATTCTGGACCCAATCATGTTGTAGTACCCTTCAGAAGGCTATAAATCTGTAACAGCTACAAGAGGATGGTTCAAATAATTCATCTGATTGTTAGATTCTGGGAACGCTTTCATTGGCCTGCATTAAAAAAGCTGAAACTGAACAGATACTACCACTGGGTAGATAGGGTGTACAATCATACCTGGGATCACTGGGATGAGCCCTGGGTACCCCCATTGTTAATGAGCTGCCTATTCTCTTCACTCCCATGTTATATATCTAGTGCATCTCTGATGCTTCCTACTTAACCCTCCAGGTCCTCTACTGGGACTAGAATCTTGTCCAAAGAGTCAGCCCACTTGATTGATATTTGCCAAGTTCCTGCAACCCTTCCTCCTTTGTACCCCATATATCCAGCTCATGGCTCCCCAGGAGTCTATTACAAATAGATGGATCATCTAGAATTGTCACACTGATTGTAGCCTCATGTTGACTATTCCACAGAAGACCCTAGAAGGGTGCACACTGCACTTCTGGCTACTCCCTTCCTCTCTGCCCCTGCCCCGAGTTCCCTCAGTCCCAGCTTCCTATCATTCACTGAATGCCCAAGATGCCTTCTAGCTGGGCTCATCCAAGTCAAAGCTCTAAGCATCCTAGGAACACATTTGAACACAGACTGGAGCCGCATAAGGGCAATGCTATGAAAGGAGGAAGTTTTGCTCAAGCACAAAATCATTAACTGAAGAAGCAATGTAATCTATCGATAAGTACTCCAAGGTTTCTTAGACTTTTTAGAAAGTTACTACTTGTATTGGTCAGGGCCCTTCAGAGAAACAGAACTTGTATATGTTAGATAAAGAGATTTATATAGGTTATTAACTCACATGATTATGGAGGCCGAGAAGCCCCAAGAGCTGTAGTTGGCAAGCTGGGGACTTAATTCTGGAAGTTGTGGGTCTGTCTGAACTCTCATATGAGAGAACTGTAAATAGAAATAGTTCTGGAGGCTAGAAGTCCGAGGTCAAGGTGTTGGCAGGGTTGGTTCCTTCTGAGGCTGGCAGGGAAGGATTTGTTTCAGGCCTCTCTCCTTGGGGTGAAGACGGTGATCTTTCCCTGACATTTCTTCGCATTGGAGAGGAGGAAGACTTTTTCCTCTACCCTTCTGGGTTCTTTTGTCGGTCCGCTGAAAATCCCATCACACTTTTATGCTTCTGAGATGGGTGATAGGAAGGTCTTATCTAAAGGGCTTCAGAACACGAATCCAAACAAATGGCAGATCTGGTATCCATCTGTTCGCTCTGCTTCTCTCAGTTCGAGTGAAAGTTCCAGGCAGGCAGATCGAGAAAGCCCTGGTTGAGAAAGCCCTTTCCAGCCATCCGGGTGGCTATGTGGGCTGGGCAGCTTGGGGAGAAGACATTGGGGAAAAATTGTTTGTGGAACTGTTGACTTGCTGGGGACAGCAGTCGCAGGACCACCGGATCCCGGAGGGCTCGGAGAGCTCGGAGGACTCGGCTTCCGGGATACAGGCCGAGCCCAGCAGCCGGGCGGCGTTTGCCTCAGGCGCTTCCCAGAAACCCCCGCGGTTCCGGCTGCCCCGCCCCCGCCCCGCCCGAGGCCAAAAGGCGCAGGCGCGCCTGTCTGACCTCTGACCTCTAAACCCGTAACGCAGTGACAGAAGACCTCAGAGACGGGCAGAGGGAAGCGCGAGGTCAGCTTCCTAATTTTTTCTTCCAGGTGACCGGCGGTGGGCTCAGAGCTCCCGGAGAACTCGGTCACAGGAAGCAGGGACTCTGCAGGGCCGCTTAGGACGGGAGAGAGGAGGCTAGAGGGTTAACAGAAAGGCTATTTCCTAGAGTCAGTGTATCCTTAGCGGAGTAGCGCTGTTACCGACCAGGGTTCTTGGCCTCTTTAACCAACAGAAATTGATTAGAGGCCAGACAAGAAATTCAGGAGCTTCAGCAGAGGGGAGCGAGAACAAGTAAGTTTCCGTTGCTTGCTCCCTCCCTGGGCGGGGGAGGGCAAGCTTGTTCCTTATATGGGGGTGAGGGTAAGGGTGTGTCCATGGGGGGGGGTCAGGCTGGAGGTGTGGCTTAGGTGGTCTGCCCATCCCTTTGTGGTGGTGTGCGCAGGGGGCATGCGCAGTACCCTGCCTTTGCTCCCGACCCTCTGCTTTTGTTCCAGGCTCTTGAAAAGTGGCAGTTGGGTTTTTTGGTTTCTCTGTATCTTTTGTCCATAATTTGCCCCAACTGAACATGCAGGCAGTTACTTTTAGTCCCATACAGTTTGTTTGTATTTTGTTGCTGGAGGAGAGGTGTATCCAGGTGCAAGCACTGCAGCAAAGGGTCCCAGGTCCCAGCGTGTCTCATGACTACAAAAGGAAGCATTGTAAAATTTGAACCTTAGAGAAAGAAGGGAAATCATAACGCCTATACTGTAAAACCACCTTCAACAGTTTTGAAGTGAGAGATTTGAGGAAGCAGCCTCCTGAAGATGCTTTTTAAAGATACCTGGAAGCTCTTTGTTTCCACTGCCAGTAGCATCATCCAAGCTTCGATGGTCTCTCATGTGGACTAATACAACAGTCTTCTAGTGGACTCACTTCCTTATTCTTGTCTCCCCATCCAGTGGTAAGTGGGTCTTAAATTGATTGTATATTGGATTCACCGGGAAACACACAAACTACTGGTAGTTGGGTCTCACCTGCAGAATTCTGATTTAATTGGTCTGGGGTGTGGCCTAGGTATGAGTTAAATAATTTCCCCAGGTGATTATAATGAGTAATCAGAGTTGAGACTCCATTCCACGTGCAGCGTGCAGAGCTAAATCCTTAATACCTTAGTCTGCTTAAAACCTCTCAGTGTCCTTCAGTGGACCCCAGGCACTCACATTACTATCTCCACCCTATGCTGATCATGCTGCAGGCACCCCTGCATCTGCTGATTCTTCTGATGCATCCCCATCCCTTCATCTGCCTTACTCTGCCTTGCTTCTGGTTTCAGCTTCCTCCCTTTCCAAGTATACCATTCCATGCAATGGACATTGGAAGTGGCTAGGTACACGTTACTTGTTGGTTATTCCTCTGCAAAGCAATCCCATCCCATCTTTCAATCATAATTTGAATTGAGAGGACCCTATTCTTCTTCCCCTATCCCAGCTTTCACATTGTGGTTGGGAATGTGACCTGGGTTTCTCAGAATGCTCCATCAGGACTAACAAGCACCCTTTCTGATAGTTTTTGGCTGGAGGCATCAGGAGTTGTGAATTGCTGGAGTTGTAAATCTGCTGTCATCTCCCTTGGCTGAGGGCGGAGAGTCATCTCCAGTAGGAGAGAAAGGGACCAGTGTGTCAAGAGAAGCACTGAGATGCAGAGTGCTCCATTTGTGTGATCCCATTTAATCCTCACAATATTCCATTAGAGTATCCATTGCTATCCCCATTTTGCTGATGAGAAAAGTAAACTCCAGAGAAATTAAGTAATATGCTTACATATTACTGTTCAGGTTAGAATTCCACTTTAGGTGCAAGAAATATTAGCTTATAAAAACCAATTTCTGAAGTATATTTACAATATTCTCTCAACCCAAGAATAAGTTTGTTGTGAACATTCCACATCAGTTTGAAAAGCCAGGTTTTAAGAATGTGCATTTATACTAGTTACACTGGTGAAGAAACAGGACACATGTTTTGTATAAATGGTTAGTGGTGGTGGTTGTTGGCAGATTCATTAAATGGTTCTGAATGCTGTTGGCACCGGTGGATTATGTCAGTTAAAACAATGCTTTTCAAAATATAATGTGAATAGGCGTCACCTGGAATCTTGCTTAAATGCAGCTGATGATTCGCTAGAACTGAGATTTGGTCTGAAATTGTGCATTTGTAACAAGCGCTCGAGGGATGCTTATGCTGTTGGGTCCTGCACCACTCTTTGAGGAGCAAGGGGTTAGGATATCAGAGATGTAAGTTATATTTATTGCACCAATATCCCTGTAGCCTTCTGAAAGATTATAGCCTAAATTGTAGTCATAACCAATTGAATGCTTCACAAAATTCATTGACAATTAGAAGGAAAAAATATTCATCAGAGTTGATGTGCATGTGATTACTTTAAGCACTAAATACTCACTGTTCTGTTAATCTGGGGACAGGTTAGGGAAAACTTGTATAACTCTTCCGGAATCCTGGGTGAGGAATAAATTCTTACAGAATAGTGAATTGAAGCTCTGGTGATGGGGAAGCTCCAGGAAGAACACAAATGATGGCAGTGAAGAATCCATAGAAAGAAGATATTGCTACTTAAGGTGTAAGTTCTTTCCAGAAGTCAAACACAATACACAGGCTTCAGTAATAAATGACTTGCTATTCAAGTGTAGAACCATCCTTGGTAAATAGAAGCCTTAATACATTTTTAAATAGTGGGTTCTTTTTTTTAAGAGAAAAATAGGGTTTTATTTTTCTCCCTATATTTCAAGCTGGCTTCTTAGGAGAAACAATTCATTTTATCAGTCTGTGAATAAACTAACTTCAGGGCTGTTCAGAAGAATTGAGACTTCTGAAAAGTTGAATACCCTGGAGTCCTTCTGCCAACTATGAGAAGAAAAATTCAGTGCCAGTAGGTACATAACAAAATTAATGAAGTTTAATGCTTCATGAGAATTTACAAAATCAAAGTTTTGAAATAGTTTTAACATTGGGAAAGGCCATAACTCCTGAAATCAGTCATTTTCTCCTTGTAACTGGGCCCGTGGGACAGTGGTATTTCTTTTGCCTTTTTGGCAGCATTATCAGTATGAAGCCTTGGAGAGGAGGAAGAGTAATCAGTAAAGAATAATTATTTCATTGTGTTTTGTGAAATATGAAGATAAATATTTTTGCATGAATGGGATAGAGGGCAGTTTTGGAGGCTGTAGCAGATGTAAGCAAAAGGTTGAGCAGAAAGAAGGAACTTGCTGGGCAGTCTTGAAATATTTTCAGTATTTAAAAACAGCCTAAAGGAAATTCTTTGGTGATTAGACAACAGAGGCTTGTTATAACATCATGGCTTCCTTTTTTTGTTTTTTAACATTTTTATTGGAGTATAATTGCTTTACAATGGTGTGTTAGTTTCTGCTTTATAACAAAGTGAATCAGCTATACATATACATATATCCCCATATCCCCTCCCTCTTGTGTCTCCCTCCCTCCCACCCTCCCTATCCCACCCCTCTAGGTGGTCACAAAGCACCGAGCTGATCTCCCTATGCTATGTGGCTTCTTCCCACTAGCTATCTATTTTACATTTGGTAGTATATATAACATCATGGCTTCTTAATGTTGGCTGGTATTATAGAATTTAAGGAGATAACACTGGTTATCTGACCAATTGGAAGTACTGATTGAGATTTATATGCCTTTGTTTAAAAATGAGATAAATTATTATAATATACAGTAAGTCTCTCAAAATATTGGATTGTTATGGACTTGGAATAATGAAAAGACTGTTTTGAAAGTTGGAAAGTTTGGAGGCTTTTTTTTGCAGTACTAGGGCTTCTCACTGTTGTGGCCTCTCCCGTTGCGGGGCATAGGCTCCTGACGCGCAGGCCCAGCGGCCATGGCTCACGGGCCCAGCCACTCAGCGGCACGTGGGATCCTCCTGGACCGGGGCACGAACCCACGTCCCTTGCATCGGCAGGCAGACTCTCAACCACTGCGCCACCAGGGAAGCTCCTGGAGGCTATTATTAAAAATCAAGTGTATTACCTCTTGGAGGATAGACCTTGAACCAATGAACTTATTTGTAGTCAGTCAGCAAATATTTAATGAAGATCTTCATGTGCTGGATACTGGGCTGGACATTTTGTGGATACAGTAATAAAAAAAGTCATGGTCATTGCCCTTATGAAACTTATGGAAGAAAAGGGAAACATTGAAGAAATAACTAGCTGCACACTAGTGTTAACATAAGTTATTCTAAGGTCTCTTAATACTAAATAAAATGTTAATGCATTTTATTTCCTTATTTATATGTTTAATTTAAGATAAAATTCTGAAGCAGAACCAACAAGTAGTTATTCGTGACTAATACAGGCAGTGAATGACCCTTGGTGCCCATCTGGTGGACATCCTCTGTCTTGGTTGTTATCCTACACACATGCCCCTTGTAGTTTTTTTCTTCAGGTGTATTCCTTGTAAGAAACTCATTAAAATGTTAATGTCCCAGAAAATTGGTGAGATGAATCACTTTCACCAAAACAACATTTGTTATGTTTAAGTTTTGAATTCTTGACCCAGATATTTTCCATCTTAGGGCTCAGAGTTCAAGCTCTTGCTCTTCCACAATGAACAGTGTTGACTATTTGCATTTGGTACTTTGTTTTATGAATCCTGTTTTGATTTACTCTTTCATCATTTGTTCATCTTGGTTGTCATAGAGGGCTGTTAAGTGATCTCTGTTTACTCTGTATACGCTTTCTTCATTTTTCAGCTCACTCATTTGTACATTTCTTTAAGTGTTGAATATTGATTACATAATTTAACTTCCAGAAACAACACAAGTTATTTGGTTAAGTAAACTAATGCTCAGAAAAAGTCACATCTGCTCATGTCTTCCTTTTTTTCTTGTTTTTTTTATAATAGCCAATTTTTTTTAAGTTAATTTATTTTTGGCTGCGTTGGGTCTTTGTTGTTGCATGCCGGCTTTCTTTAGTTGTGACGAGTGGGGGCTAGTCTTTGTTGCGGTGCGTGGGCTTCTCATTGTGGTGGCTTCACTTGTTGCAGAGCACAGGCTGTAGGCATGCAGGCTTCAGTAGTTGTGGCACACGGGCTCAATAGTTGTGGCTCACGGGCTCTAGAGCGCAGGCTCAGTAGTTGTGGCACATAGGCTTTGTTGCTTCGTGGCATGTGGGATCTTCCTGGACCAGGGCTTGAACCCGTGTCCCCTGCATTGGCAGGTGGATTCTTAACCACTGCGCCACCAGGGAAGTCCCTACTCATGTCTTTCATATGTAGTATTTTCTTTAAAGAAGTATAGTTGATTTACCTTGTGATAGTTTAAGGTGTACAGCAAAGTGATTCAGTTATACATACACATATATATATCTATTCTTTTTCAGATTTTTTCCATTATAGGTTATTACAAGATATTAAATATGGTTACCTGTGGTACAAAGTAGGTTCTTATTGTTTATTTTATATATAGTAGTGTGTATCTGTTAATCCCAAAATCCTAATTTATCCTTCCCCCCTTTCCCTTTTGGTAACCATAAGTTTGTTTTCTATGTCTGTGAATATGTTTCTGCTTTTTAAATAAGTTCATTTGTATCTTTTTTTTTTAGATTCCACATATAAGTGCTATCATATGATATTTGTCTTTCTCTGTCTGACTTATTTCACTTAGTATGATAATCTCTAGGTCCATCCATTTTGCTGCAAGTGGCATTATTTCGTCCTTTTTTATGGCTGACTAATGTTCCAGTGTATAAATATACCACATCTTCTTTATCCATTCATCTGTTGATGGACATTTAGGTTGCTTCCATCTTGGCTGTTGTGAATAGTGCTGCTGTGAACATTGGGGTGCATGTATCTTTTAAAATAGAGTTTTCTCTGGATCCCAGGAGTCAAATTGCTTCATCATATGGTAACTCTATTTTTAGTTTTTAAAGGAACCTCCATACTGTCTCCATAGTGACTGCACCAATTTTATATGTAGTATTTTAATGGCAGAATTGGTGACATGTTTGGAGGTTAATCAGCAGTGTTCTGTTTCTTAAGCTGAAGCATGAGTTTATGGGTACATGTGGGTTCCTCTATTGTTATTCTTTATGCCTTATACATTTTATAATTATTCCTTTATATCTGTTCAATATTTAATAATAATAAAAAATTGAAATTTAGAGATTATTATCTTCAATAATAGAAACCTGGAGAGAACTATGGACCCTAGAGCTTTTGAGAACTTAAAGGCCACAATTAAGCATTATACTTTGTTTCCACTGACCACACACAAAAGTGAATATTTGCATAGTATTTACCATGATACTAAAGTTATATCAAATTTATTTTGTTGAATTTGTGTCTGTTTCCTAAAATCTTTTTATTTATTCAATTTATTTATTTTTGGCTGCATTGGGTCTTCGTTGCTGCGTGTGGGCTTTCTCTAGTTGCAGCGAGCGGGGGCTACTCTTCATTGTGGTGCATGGGCTTCTTATTGCGGTGTGTTCTCTTGTTGTGGAGCATGGGCTCTAGGTGTGCAGGCTCAGTAGTTGTGGCGCATGGGCTTAGTTGCTCCACGGCATGAGGGATCTTCCTGGACCAGGGCTCGAACCTGTGTCCCCTGCATTAGCAGGCGGATTCTTAACCACTGCACCACCAGGGAAGCCCTGTGAGATTTCCTATGAAGTTGACAATATTGTTGTAATAATTCAAGGGCTGACTTGTAGGCCGAAGTCAAATGTTGTGGGAAAATTCGTTTGTTAGACTGTGGCCAGAAAATTGTGTTTGTTCATTTTAATTTGTAAGTTATGTTTGTCAGAGCAGGTGATTTTATGCACCAGCTTTATGATAATCAACTCTTTGAGCTTATTTAATAAATTTGAAGGAGTTCAACAATTTAAAAAGGCTGTGAGGATTTTTCTCTACAACAACAACAAAAATATCAAAAACCCCCCTACATTTAAAACATTTCACAAGTAAATAAATAACAATGTAACTTAAAAACATATGTATAACCTTGATTTTCTGAGAAACTATCAATATATATAAATTAAGGTAAGGTTTTCCTGTGATCATTGAATATTTGGGTATTCTTTCACTGACCGTAAATATTACCCTCAGGTGGACTTTTGAAATATTGCTTAGAATTTATTTTTTACATGTAAGTTTATACACGCACATACACACAGGTGATATAGACAAAACTTAAAACATGCAGAAAAAGTGTATCACATGGGACTTACCTCTAGTCAGAGTACATCAAAATGAATTGCTTTGTTAGGGAGCGGGGTGCTTAGGCACTGAAACAGAAGTTAAAATTTAATCGGGAAACAGGTTGTGAAAAGTAGGCTGAGGCAGAAAGCCAGGATGGGAGCACCTGGGCTGTGAAAATGAAAAAGGATAGTGGGGGACACTCTGAGGTTAAATTGGCTTCTTCACAGCCAAGCACATGCTGTGGTCTTTACTTGGAACATTTTTCTTCCTCCTGCTACTCCCCTCCCTTCCCTCTTTCTTTGTATGGATGACTTAATTTTATCCTTAAGGTCTCAGGTCTGACTTCCCAGAACTGCTTTTACCGTCTCCACCAAATAACTCTCAGAACCTTGTTTGTTTCTGTGGTAGCACTTCCCACTACTTTCAATCATTTATTTGTTTGCTTACATTGTGGTTGTCTGTCGTCCTTCTCCATTGCCCACTTCCATTTCATTTCCAGTCTCTCAACTCCGTGAAGAACTATTGTCTGTCCTACTAGAGTGTCTGGTACACAATAGCTACTCCATGGAGGTCTGGTGCCTTTTGTTGCTTTCAGGTAGCAATACAGGTACGTCATCTCTGACACAGGAGACTAGCAGACTTTAGAACATTTTTATACAGGAAGGTATGTAGATCCTTTGATCTCTACTCTCACCACTCCCTCTCCCATTCAGGCTTTTCTACGAATTTAACATAGAACTTTTTTGCAGGGGGTGTACATATTTACTATTCAAGAGCTTTCATAAGTCACTGGAATTGTGCTTCATAGTTAGAAACAGAATTCTCTCTTTCCCTAGTGATGACATAATGACTAGAAGGCAAGAAGCTTTCTATCTCTGTAGAGTTTTATCAAAGCGTGGAGTGCTCCCATTCTACCATTGTAGAGAGCCTTGTTTAGCCTGGGGCAGTCTGCTGGCTGCTTTCAATGTTAGTTCAGTGCCCCCTGGGGACTTAATCCATTCATTCTATAATTAATTTCTAATTTATTATTGGGGGGGTGTTTACTATTCAGAAAGCATTCACTGAGTGCACATGCATAGAGAACTTTGTATAGGGGGGTTATTCTCGGGACATAAAAATTGAAGATGACATTATTCTTGTATTTGAGTTGATCAAAAACTGTCTAGAAGACCACATATTCATATATGGAATGATGAAAAACAATTACAAATTATTTAAAACAGTGAAAAGTTAGAAACAATGTAAATGTTTAATAATGGGTGAATAGTTGAGTAAATTGTGATATTTCTACATGTTAAGATTTGACTTTAAATTATATTGATAGTATAGATATTATATTATAAAGTTAAATATGGAAAAAAGTCAGGATTCAAAACATGAAAAATGTAAACTGCAGGCTTCTTTTTCCTGTTTTATTTTCCTTGTAGCAATGAATACCATCTAACATGCTATATGATTTGCTTACTGATTAACTGATTGAAGTATAGTTGATGTACAATGTTGTTAGTTTCAGGTGTACAACATAGTGATTTGATGATCAAATACATTACAAAATGATCATGAGTCTAGTAATCATCTGTCACTATGCAAAATTATTACAGTATAATTGACTGTATTCCTTATGCTGTACATTACATCCCCATGACTTATTTTATAACTGGAAGTTTGTATTGCTTAATCCCCTTCACCTGTTTTGCCAAACCCCCTACCCATCTCCTCTCTGGCAACCACCAATCTGTTCTCTGTATCTGTAAGTCGGTTTCCATTTTGCTTTGTGTTGGGCTGCACCCCACAGGCTTACAAGGCCTGTGCTTGCCCAGCTTCAAGCCCAGAGTCAGCAACAGAGACATCAATGATTTAATGGATGGGGGAGCTTACATGTCTGAAACAAGATCCCGGAGCAACACCCCACCATGTGCAGTGGATGGCGGAGCAGTACATGGTGGCAGTCCTCGCTCTTGGGGGCAGAGGGAGGTTGCCAGTTATAGGGGGAGTTGACATCAGGTTGGCTTATTGGGTTACCAGGGAAGCCAGCAGAGGGGCATGCCCCTCACGACCCCTTTGATAAGCATAGTGGAGATGTTCTGACCTAAAGCTAGAACAATCATTGGCTGGGGCCTGGGACAAGTATGTAGGAAGGTCAGTCATGTGAGTAGTGTGTAGGCGAAGCAGGCACTGATCAAGTAGGGGATGTACAGAGAGCAAGAGAACAGCCATTTTGAGTGGTCTGACCATACGTTTTGTTTGTTTTTGTTTTTAAGATTCCACATATAAATGAGATCATAAGGTATTTATCTTTCTCTGTCCAACATTTTCCTTAGCATACTACTCTCTAGGTCAATCCATGTTGTCACAGATGGTGAGATTTCATTCTTCTTTATGGCTGGGTAGTATTCCATTGTGTGTGTGTACGTGTGTATGTGTATAAATATATAAATATTTATACACACACATTTTCTTTATCCATTCTTCTATTGATTGATATGTAGGTTGCATATCTTTGCTATTATAAACAATTCTGCAATGACCATAGGGGTGAATATATCTTTTCCAGTTAATGATTTTGGTTTTTCTTAAAGGTAAATCCTGAAAGTTGAATTGGTGAATCGTATGGTAGTACTATTTTTAATTTTTTGAGAAATCTCCATACTGTTTTCCATAATGGCTGCCATAGTTTACATTCCCACCAACAATGCATGGGAGTTCCTTTCTCCACATTCTTGCCAACAATTGTTGTTTGTTGTCTTTTTGATGATAGCCATTCTGAAAGGTGTGAGGTGATATCTCATTGTGGTTTTGATTTGCATTTCTCTGATGATGGGTGATGTTGAGCATCTTTTCATGTGTCTCTTGGCCGTCTGTATGTCTTCTTTGGAAAAAATGTCTATTCAGGTCCTCTGTGCATTTTTATATTAGATCCTTTTTTTTGATACAGTGTTATATGATTTCTATATATAATTTGGGATTAACTCCTTATCAAATATATCATTTGAAAATATTTTCCCCCATTCAGTAGGTTGCCTTTTTGTTGATGGTCTTCTTCACTGTGCAAAAACCTTTAAATTTGATGTGTCATTTCTTTATTTTTGCTTTTGTTGCCCTTGCCTGAGGAGACATTTATAAAAAATATTGCTAAGAACCATGTCAAAAAGTGTACTGCCTGTTTTCTTCTAGGTGTTTTATGGTTTCAGGTCTTACATTTAAGTCTAATCCATTTTGAGTTTACTTTTCTGGATCATGTTAGAATATGATCCAGTTTGATTCTTTTGCATGCAGCAGTCCAGTTTTCCCAACATCATTTATTAAAGGGGATGTCTTTTCCTCATTGTATATTCTTAGCTCTTTTGTCATAAATTAGTTAACTGTAGTTTATTTCTGGGCTTTCTGTTCTGTTCCATTTATGTATAGTCTGTTTTTATGTGAGTACCATGTTGCTTTGATTACTATTGCTTTGTAGCATAGTTTAAAATCAGGAAGTGTGAAACCTCCAGTTTTGTTCTTTCTCAATATTACTTTGGCTACTGGGGTCTTTTGTGGCTCCATACAAATTTTAGACTCATTTGTTACAGTTCTGTGAAAAATGGGTTGGTATTTCAATAGGGATTGCATTTGTAGATTGCCTTGGGTATTGCAGACATTTTAACAATATTAATTCTTTTAGTCTATTAGCATAGTATATAATTCCATTTGTGTTGTCTTCAATTTATTTCATCAATGTCTTACAGTTTTCAGAGTATAGGTCGTTCACCTCCTTGGTTAAATTTATTCCTACATATTTTATTCTTTTTCATTTAATTGTAAATGGAATTGTTTCATTAGTTTTTCTTTCTTATAGTTCATTGTTAATGTATAGAAATGCAATATAATTCTGTACATTAATTTGTATCCTGTGACTTTACTGACTTTGCATATTAAGTTCTAGTAATTCTTTAGTGGCATCACTAGGATTTTCTATAATATGATGTCATTGACAAATAGTTTACTTCTTCCTTTCTATGTTGGGTTCTTTGTATTTCTTTTTGTTGTGTGGTTGCTGTGGCTAGGACTTCCAATACTATGTTGAATAAAAGTGGTGAGAGTGGGCATACTTGTCTTGTTCCTGATCTTAGAGGAAATGCTTTCAGCTTTTCATTGTTGAGTATGATGTTGGCTGTGAGTTTGTCATATCTGGCCTTTATTATGTTGAGGTACATTCATTCTTATACCCAGTTTGTTGAGAAGTTTTATCATAAATGGGTATTGAATTTAGTCAAAAGCTTTTTCTGCATCTATTGAGAAGATAGTCGTATGATTTTAGTCTTTTATTTTGTTAATATGGTGTATCACGTTGATTGATTTGCAGATATTGAGCCATCCTTGCATCTCTGGGATAAATCCCACTTGATTATGGTATGTGACCCTTTTAATATATTGTTAAATTCAGTTTGCTGATATTTTGTTGAGGAATTTTACACATATGTCCAAGAGAGATATTAGTCCATGTTTTAATTTTTTTTAATAGTTTTTGTTTGGTTTTGGTTTCAAGGTAATGCTGGCTTTGTAGAATGAATTTGTAAGCATTCTTCAACTTTTTGGACTAGTTTGAGAAGGATAGGTATTAACTCTTCTTTAATGTTTGGTAGAATTCCCCAGTGATGCTGTCTGGTACTAGAATTTTGATTGTTTGGAATTTTTTTTTTTTAATGATTCAATTTCATCACTAGTAATTGGTCTGTTCAGATTTCTATTTCTTACTGATATAGTCTTGGAAGATTGTATGTTTCCAGAAATTTATCCATTTTTTCTAGGTGTCCAGTTTGTTGGTGTATGATTTTCACAGGAATCTCTTATTATATTTTGCATTTCTGTGGTGTTGGTTGAAACTTCTCCTCTTTCATTTCTGATTTCATTTATTTAAGCCATCTCTTTTTTTATTAATGAATCTGGCTGAAGGTTTATTGATTTTATTTACTTTTTCAAAGAACCAGCTCTTAGTTTCACTGATCTTTTCTATATTTTTTTAAGTTTCTATTTATTTTTGCTCTGGTCTTTATTATTTCCTTTCTTCAACTAACTTTGGCCTTTGCTTTTTTTTTTATAGTTCCTTTAGATGTATGGTTAGACTATTTATTTTAGATTTTTCTTGTTTCCTGAGGTAGACCTGTATTGCTATAAACGTCCCTCTTAAAACTACCTTTTCTGCATTCCATAGATTTTGGAACATTGTGTTTTCAAATTCATTTTTCTCAAGGTATTTTTGACTTCCTCTTTGACTTCTTCCATGATTCATCACTTGTTTAGCAGCATGTTTTAGACTCCATGTGTTTGTATTTTTTCCAGTTTTCTTCTTGTAGTTGATTTCTAGTTTTGTACTGCTGTGGTCTGAAAAGATGCTTGATATGATTCCAGTCTTCTTAAATTTATTGAGATTTGTTATGTGGTCTAAGCTGTGATCTATCCTGGAGAATGTTTCATGTGCAATTGAATATAATGTGTATTCTGCTGTACAGTAGGTCCTTGTTGTTTATTTTATATATAGTAGTGTGTGTATTTTAATCCCAAACTCCTAATTTATCCCTCCCTTCCCCCCTTTTCCTATTGGTAACCATAAGTTTGTTTTCTATGTCTGTGAGTCTATTTATGTTTTGTAAATAAGTTAATTTGTATTATTTTTTAGATTGCACATATAAGTGCTATCATATGATATTTGTCTTTGACTTCATTTAGTATGATAATTTCTAGGTCCATCCATGTTGCTGCAAATGGCATTATTTCATTCTTTTTTATGGCTGAGTAATATTCCTGTGTGTGTGTGTACACACATACATACATACACACACACGTATACATCACTTCATCTTTATTCATTCGTCTGTTGATGGACATTTAGGTTGCTTCCATGTTTTGGCTATTGTAAATAGTGCTGCTATGAACATTGTGGTGCATGTATCTTTTTGAATTAGAGTTTTCATCTTTTCTGGATATACTTCCAGGAGTAGTATTGCTGGATCGTATGGTAGTTCTAATTTTAGTTTTTAAGGAACCTCCATACTGTTCTCCATAATGGCTGTGCCAGTTTACATTCCCACCAACAGTGTAGGAGGGTTCCCTTTTCTCCACGCCTAAAAGGATAAAGTTTGACCATCGACTGTAGTTATTAACTTGGCAGTTGTTTTTACAAGTGCATTCACTGCAAAGTTGGGAAACTTTAATCTGTTTTGATTGGATGACAGGCAAACAACATTGTATTTCTTGCGTTTTCAGCAATAATCTTTTTAGATCTCTTCGGTGTACCATAAATATTTTGTTAGGTTGTATTAGTAATCCATGAGCTAAGAAGAACTTTAGGAGGCATATAGAAGTTGTCTTCTTTAGTTGTTACTGTCCATGAGACGAATAAAACACAGAACACATGAGCAATGGGTAGTGGGATACAATTTGGTATTGAAGTGCAAGGAAAGGGATTTGATTTAGAGATAACCAGTATGAAATAAAATTCAGGAACCTTTCTATTTCTAAGGATAACTTTAAAGAGTTGAATGTGAAAATCCTACCATTCTGAAAAAATCAACATCCACATATTTTTTCCATTTAAAATTTAAATTAAAAATACCACCTTTCTTTTTAAGACATTCAGTCCCATGGAGAGAAAGAATTTCTTAATCTCTCAACCTCAGTGCTCCTTCATCTTTAGTATGCACCACCTGGGAATCTTGCTAGTGCAGATTCTGATTCAAGTCCTGACCCTACATTTCTGACAATGTAGGTCAGTGCTCCACCGTACTTGTTTTCCCTGGGTCCACCACCTCTCCCACTCCCTCCCAAATGACCCAAGTCTGTAAGAATAGAAGCTATTTACGGAAAGGGTGCTTTAAAATTTTCACTGCATACCCAGGTTTGTCTTGTACACCTCTTGCCACTCAGTGATGTTCAACGAGCACCAACTGATTGTGGCACCAGGAATTGTTTAAAAATATAGGTTTTCCTTAGTGCAACTTGGAATTATTTGCAGAGAATTTAGCAATACTCTTAGAGGCATTTAAAAATAACACTCTAGTCTCTAAAAGTGGTAGTGTGGGGAAAGCATGAAACTGGGAGACATACTACCTTTGAATATAAACACTGGCTCAGTCATTTACTGCTTGTGATACCTGAAGTATGTAATTTCAGCTCTCTGAGTCTCAGTTTCTTCATCAGTAAAATGGTAGAGTTAATGCCTACCTTGCACTGTGGTTGTGAAAATTAAAGGAAAGGATATATGTAAAGCATCTAGTACAGGGTTTAGAATATAGCAGGCACAGAGTAAATGCTAAGTTCTTTTTTTAACCTCTTCTTCTACTATTCTTTGATCTGAATCAGAGGAGTAAAATTTCTGCAGGTTTGAAAGTCACAGCCAAGGGAGAGTTAAGTAAAGTCAGAAAAAGGTGCATACCCCTGTAATTAGTCTCTGCTTAAGATCTAAACTTACCTTTTGTATTTTGAAAAGGAAAAATATATTATGTAAAGTGACTTTCATCATAAAATTAGCACAGTTGGTGTTTTGTATATAAAAGTTAAGCTTATTTAGAGGGAAACCACTTTATTATTTGGACTAAAAAATGTTCAACCTTTTTTTGGTTACAATTGGAGCTAAAAGTTACTCAGATTTATGAAATATGGCAGAGTTAAATCGTTAAATCTTGCTCACTTTTGAAAATAAGGCTGTATTAATTTGATTTGCTGCTTAACAATATTACTGCAAACTTAGTGGCTTAAAAGAGCACTCATTATCTCACAGTTTCTATGGATCAGGAATCTGGTCACAGCTGATTTTCAACAAGGATGCAATAAGGGCATCAGACGGGTCTGGGTTCTCATCTAAAGACTCCAGTGGGAAAGTATCTGCTTCTAATAAGCTCACAGGGTTTTTGGCAGAATTCAGTTCCTTGGGGTTGTAGGGCAGAGGGCTCCAATTTCTTGCTGGCTGTTGGCTGG
The DNA here is from genome assembly GCF_039906515.1 of Pseudorca crassidens. Lineage (NCBI taxonomy): Eukaryota > Metazoa > Chordata > Mammalia > Artiodactyla > Delphinidae > Pseudorca > Pseudorca crassidens. The sequence continues at coordinate 11,163,644 of NC_090300.1, forward strand.
AGGCCACCCTTAGTCCCTGGAGGCTGTCTTCAGTTCTTTGCCACAGGGTTCTCCCCACATGGCCACTTGCTTCTTCAGACCCTGCAAGGGAGAGAATCTTTTTGTGAGATGGAGGTTACTGTCTTATGTGACATAATCATGCAAGTAACACTCCATCACTATTGGCTAAAAGCAAGAAATACGTCCTGCCCACATTCAAGGGGGGATTATATGAGGGCTTAGATACCAAGAGATGGGGATCATGGGGGCACCATAGAGTCTGCTGCCACACAAGCATGTGTCTGAAAATAAAATGAATATTAACATATCAGTAAAAGAAAGCTAATATCATATATACATGTAGCAAATCATTATGTTGTACACCTTAACCTTATACAATGTTATGTGTCAATTCTATCTCAATAAAACTGGAAAAAATAAATTACAAAACACAAAAACAAAAGAAACAAAAAACAAAACAAAAAGAGAGCTAATTTTTTTCCAACTTCTTATCCCCTTTGATGTTAACCATATCATGTATGGACAGTGTCTATATTCACAGAACAAACTGGTAGAACACAGGAGGAAAAATGGCCTGAAACTCATTGGATATAAATATGTGACTTGAAACTTAGTTTAATCAGTCTAATTTTATGAATAACTTTATCAGAAATTTCTGCTTTGATGTTTTCATGATGTTCACAGAGTATTGAAAACAAAAATTTTACCTATACAGACACCAATTTCTCTATTAAAAACTGATTTGGAATATTTTTAACAATGGTATAATTTTGGAATGTTTTTAAAGGTGGTACCTGTGCCACTTAATTTTGTGAATTGCAGGCGGGAATGAAGAGGCTTTGTCACCATAGTTTGATAGAGAGATCTGGAAAAACCCTGGGCTGCCTTCCCTAACTCCAAACCAGAAAGTGTTCTGCATCTGAGATTTTGATGGTATTTGCCCCAGTCAACCAATACGTATGTACCTCAATTTTCAGCTTAGCCAATTCCTCAAGTAGTAGGCTCTCTGAATCTCAAAACCAGTTTGTAAATCAGAATTAATTTATTAGCTTATTCTTAATAAAACTGCTCCAGTTAATTTCTTCTGGACTTGAAATCAGAAATGTTATTAGATGAAAAACGTCTATGCTTAGTATCTTATCTCCAGTAGCAATCATATCATACAGTTCTAGTTTAAAATCCTTTATTAATATGTTTTAGAGACAGCTGGAAGCACTATATGCTGAGTAGCAATGTTCATATATATATGTGTGTGTGTGTGTGTGTGTGTATGTGTATATATATATATATGCATACACCTATATATTCTAAAACCATTCATGTAAAATTTCTCTGCTTTTGGAAAGGAAAAATTTACATATATAAATAAAGACAAAGGTAAATAATAATACATTCCTTCGTTGTTTCTCATTCTAACACTTCACTCTTGAAATTATTCTTTATGATTTTGAATGTTTCTTTGTTTTTTTATTGAATGTTTTCAATATCTGCAAATCAGTCAGTGTGGTACACCACATTAACAAATAGAAGAATGAAAACCATATGATTATCTCAATAGATACAGGAAAAACTTTTGATAAAATTCAACATCTATTTATGATAAAAACTCTCCAGAAAGTGGGCATAGAGGGAACTTAGCTCAACATAATAAAGGCCATGTATAACAAACCCACAGCTAATATCAAACTCAATGGTGAAAAACTGAAAGCATTTCCTCTCAGATCAGGAATAAGACAAGGATGTCCACTCTCACCACTTGTATTCAACATAGTTTTGGAAGTCCTAGCCATGGCAATCAGAGAAGAAAAAAAAAAAGAAAGGCATCCAAATTGGAAAAGAAGAAATAAAAGTGTCATTGTTTGCATATGACATGATACTATACATAGAAAATCCTAAATACGCTATCAGTAAACTACTATAGCTCATCAATGAATTTGGTAAAGTTGCAGGATACAAAATTAATACAGAAATCTGTTGCATTTCTATACATAAGAACGAAGGGTCAGAAGGAGAAATTAAGGAAACAATCCCATTTACCATGGCATCAAAAAAAAAAAAAAACCTAGGAATAAACCTACCTAAGGAGGCAAAAGAGTTGTACTCTGAAAACTGTAAGACACTGATGAAGGAAATTGAAGATGACACAAAGAAATGGAAAGAATATCATGTTGATTGGAAGAATCAATATTGTCAAACTGACTATACTACCCAAAGCAATCTACAGATTCAGTGCAATTCCTATCAAATTACCAATGGAATTTTTCACAGAACTAGAACAAAAAATTTTTAAATTTGTATGGAAACACAGACAACCCTGAATAGCCAAAGCAATTGTGAGAAAGAAAAATGGAGCTGGAGGAATCAGGCTATCTGACTTCAGACTACACTACAAAGCTGTAGTCATCAAAACAGTATGGTACTGTTGGACAAACATTATGGACAAAACCAGAAATATAGATCAGTGGAACAGGATAGAGAGCCTAGAAATAAACCCACACACATATGGTCAGTTAATATATAACAAAGGAGGCAAGAATGTACAATGGAGGAAAGATGGTCTCTTCAAAAAGTGGTTCTGGGAAAACTGGACAGCTACACGTGAAAGAATGAAATTAGAACACTCCCTAACACCATACACAAAAATAAACTCAAAATGGATTAAAGACCTAAATGTAAGACCAGATACTATAAAAACTGTTAGAGGAAAACATAAGTAGAACACTCTTTGACATAAATTGCAGCAGTATTTTTTTTAGATTCGTCTCTTAGAGTAATGAAAATAAAAACAAAACAACATGGGCTTCCCTGGTGGCGCATCGGTTGAGAGTCCGCCTGCCAATGCAGGGGACACGGGTTCGTGCCTCAGACCGGGAAGATCCCACATGCCGCAGAGCGGCTAGGCCTGTGAGCCATGGCCACTGAGCCTGTGCGTCCGGAGCCTGTACTCTGCAATGGGAAAGGCCACAACAGTGAGAGACTTGTGTACTCCCCCCAGAAAAACCCCAGCAACAACAAAAAACAAATGGGACCTAATTAAACTTAAAAGCTTTGCACAGCAAAGGAAACTAAACAAAATGAAAAGACAAACTGCAGAATGGGAGAAAATACTTGCAAATGATGTGACTAACAAGGGATTAAACTCCAAAATATACAAATAGCTCATACAGCTCAATATCAAGGAAAAAAGCAACCTAATCAAAAAATGGGCAGAATATCTAAAAAGACATTTCTCCAAAAAAGACATACAGATGACCATAAGGCACATGAAAAGATGCTCAGCGTCACTGCTTATTAGAGAAATGCAAATCAAAAATACAATGAGGTATCACCTCACACCAGGTAGAATGGCCAACATCAAAAAAGCTACAAATAATAAATGTTGAAGAGGGTGTGGAGAAAAGGAAACCCTCTTACACTGTTGGTAGGAATGTAAGTTGGTGCAACCACTATGGAAAACAGTATGGAGATTCCTCAGAAAACTTAAAATAGAGCTACCATATGATCCTGCAATCCCACTCCTGAGCATATATCTGGAGGAAATCATAGTTCAGAAAGTTACATGCACTGCAGTGTTCATAGCATTACTATTTACAACAGCCGTGATATGGAAGCAATGTAAGTGTCCATTGACAGATGACTGGATAAAGATGTGGTATATATATATATATATATATGTATATATATCCAATGGAATATTGCTCAGCCATAAAACAGAATGAAGTAATGCCATTTGCAGCAACATGGATGGGCCTAGAGGTTATCACACTAAGTGAAGTAAGTCAGACAGAGAAAGACAGATATCATATGATATCGCTTATATGTGGAATCTAAAAAAATGATACAAATGAACTTATTTACAAAACAGAAATAGACTCACAGATAAAATAGATAACCAACAAGGGCCTACTGTATAGCACAGGGAAGTATACACAATGTCTTGTAATAACCTATAATGGAAGAGAATGTGAAAAAAGAATATATATATGTATAACTGCATCACTTTGCTGTATACCTGAAAATAACACAACTTTATAAATCAAATATATTTCAATAAAAATTTAGAAAATAAAAATAAAATAAATTAAAAAGTGTTTCTTTTTCCTTCTTACAAAAGTAGAACAAAATAATCACTGGTAATACCAGAACCAAGAGGGTATCAATAATATTTTGGTCTATTCCCGGCCATATTTTTATGTATATGCATGCATATATGTATACATATATATATATATTATATAAGCATATAAGATATTTATTATGTAGTATTATGTTATTAAATATTATATATATATTATGTGTGTGTTTAAGTATGTATGTATTTTGAAAACCTGTGCTTTTGTCCCTTGGCAATATATCAACAAAATATGATCAACTGATAATTTAGGAGATTTATAATCATGGGTTTTTTTAAACATTTTTATTGGGGTATAATTGCTTTACAATGTTGTGTTAATTTCTGCTGTATAACAAAGTGAATCAGTTATATGTATACATATGTCCCCATATCCCCTCCCTATTTCATCTCCCTCCCACCCTCCCTATCTAAACCCTCTAGGTGGTCACAAAGCACTGAGCTGATCTCCCTGGGCTATGCAGCTGCTTCCAACTAGCTATCTGTTTTACATTTGGTAGTGTATATATATCAGCTACTCTTTCACTTCATCCCAACTTACCCTTCCCACTCCCCAGGTCCTCAAGGCTGTTCTCTATCTTTGTGTCCTTATTCCTGTCCTGCCCCTAGGTTCATCAGAACCTTTTTGTTGTTGTTGTTAGATTCCATGTATACGTGTTAGCATACAGTATTTGTTTTTCCCTTTCTGAGTTACTTCACTGTGTATGACAGACTCTAGGTCCATCCACCTCACTACAAATAACAAATTTTGTTTCTTTTTATGGCCGAGTAATATTCCATTGTATATATGTGCCATATCTTCTTTATCCATTCATCTGTTGATGGACACTTAGGTTGCTTTCAAGTCCTGGCTATTGTAAATAGAGCTGCAATGAACATTTTGGTACATGACTCTTTGGGAATTATGGTTTTCTCAGGGTATAGGCCCAGGAGTGGGATTGCTGGGTCATATGGTAATTCTACTTTTAGTTTTTTAAGGAACCTCCATGTGTTCTTCACAGTGGCTGTATCAATTTACATTCCCACCAACAGTGAAAGAGTGTTCCCTTTTCTGCACACCCTCTCCAGCATTTATAGTTTGAAGAGTTTTTGATGATGGCCATTCTGACTGGTGTGAAGTGATACCTCATTGTGGGTTTGATTTGTATTTCTCTAATGATTAGTGATATTGAGCATCCTGATATGTGTTTGTTGTCATTCTGTGTATCTTCTTTGGAGAAATGTCTATTTAGGTCTTCTGCCCATTTTTGGATTGGATTGTTTGTTTTTTTGATATTGAGCTGCATGAGCTGCTTGTATATTTTGGAGGTTACTCCTTTGTCAGTTGTTTCATTTGCAAATATTTTCTTCCATTCTGAGGGTTGTCTTTTTGTCTTGTTTATGGTTTCCTTTGCTGTGCAAGAGCTTTTAAGTTTCCTTAGGTCCCATTTGTTTACTTTTGTTTTTATTTCCATTTCTCTAGGAGGTGGGTCAAAAAGGATCTTGCTGTGATTTATGTCATAGAGTGTTCTCCCTGTGTTTTCCTCTAAGAAGTTTATAGTGTCTGGCCTAACATTTAGGTCTTTAATCCATTTTGAGTTTATTTTTGTGTGTGGTGTTAGGGAGTGTTCTAATTTCATTCTTTTACATGTAGCTGTCCAGTTTTTCCAGCACCACTTATTGAAGAGGCTGTCTTTTCTCCCTTGTATATTCTTGCCTCCTGTATCAAAAATAAGGTGACCATATGTGCGTGGGTTTATCTCTGGTCCTTCTATCCTTTTCCATTGATCTATATTTCTGTTTGAAGAAGCTGTCTTTTCTCCATTGTATATTTTGCCTCCTTTGTCAAAGATAAGGTGACCATAGGTGCATGGGTTTATCTCTGGGCTTTCCATCCTATTTCTTTCATCTGTATTTTTGTTTTTTTGCCAGTTTCATACTGTCTTCATTACTGGAGCTTTGTAATATAGTTTGAAGTTGGGGAGCCTGATTCCTCCTGCTCTGTTTCTCTTTTTCAAGATTGCTTTGGCTATTCAGGGTTTTTTGTGTTTCCATACAAAATGTAAACTCATTTGTTCTAGTTCTGTGAAAAATGCCATTGGTAGCTTGATAGGGATTGCACTGAATCTATAGATTGCTTTGGGTAGTATAGCCATTTTCAGTGCTGATTCTTCCAATCCAAGAACATGGCATATCTCTCCATCTGTTTGTATCATCTTTAATTTCTTTCATCAGTGTCTTATAGTTTTCTGCATACAGGTCTTTTGTCTTCTTAGGAAGGTTTATTCCTAGGTATTTTATTCTTTTTGTTGCAGTGGTAAATGTGGTGGTTTCCTTAATTTCTCTTTCAGATTATTTGTCGTTAGTGTATAGGAATGCAAGAGATTTCTGTGCATTAATTTTGTGTCCTGCTACTTTACCAGATTCATTAATTAGCTCTAGTAGTTTTCTGCTGGCATCTTTAGGATTCTCTATGTATAGTATCATGTCATCTGCAAACAGTGACAGTTTTACTTCTCTTTTTCTGATTTGGATTCCTTTTATTTCTTTTTCTTTTTTGATTGCTGTGGCTAAAACTTCCAAAACTATGTTGAATAATTGTGGTGAGAGTGGGCAACCTTGTCTTGTTCCTGATCTTAGTGGAAATTGTTTCAGTTTTTCACCATGGGGAAGGATGTTGGCTTTGTGTTTGTCACATATGGCCTTTATTATGTTGAGGTAGGTTTATGCCCACTTACTGGAGAGCTTTTATCTTAAATGGGTGTTGAATTTTGTTGAAAGCTTTTTCTTCATCTATTGAGATTATCATATGGTTTTTTTCTCTTCAGTTTGTTAACATGGTTTATCACGTTGATTAATTTGTGTATATTGAAGAATCCTTGCCTTCCTGGGGTAAACCCCACTTGATCATGGTGTATGATCCTTTAAATGTGCTGTTGGATTCTGTTTGCTCGTATTTTGTTGAGGATTTTTGCATCTATGTTCATCAGTGATATTTGTCTGTAGATTTCCTTTTTTGTGACATCTTTGGTTTTACTATCAGGTGATTTTGAGCCTCATAGAATGCGTTTGGGAGTGTTACTCCCTCTACTATGTTTTGGAAGAGTTTGTGAAGAGTAAGTATTAACTGTTCTCTAAACGTTTGATAGAATTCACCTGTGAAGCCATCTGGTCCTGGGCTTTTGTTTATTGGAAGATTTTTAATCACAGTTTCAATTTCAGTGCTTGTGACTTGTCTGTTCATATTTCCTGTTTCTTCCTGGTTCAGTCTTGAAATTTGTACTTTTCTAAGAATTTGCCTATTTTTTCCAGGTTGTTCCTTTTATTGGCATATAGTTGCTTATAGTAGTCTCTCATGATCCCTTGTGTTTCTGCAGTGTCCGTTGTAACTTCCTTTTCATTTCTAATTCTGTTGATTTGAGTCTTCTTGCTTTTTTTCTTGATGAGTCTGTGTAATGGTGTGTCCATTTTGTTTATCTTTTCAAAGAACCAGCTTTTAGTTTTATTCATCTTTGCTATTGTTTCCTTCATTTCTTTTTCATTTATTTCTGATCTGATCTTTATGATTTGTTTCCTTCTGCTGACTTTGAGTTTTGTTTATTCTTTCTCTGGATCATTTAGGTGTAAGCTTAGATTGTTTATTGGAGATTTTTCTTGTTTCTTGAGGTAGGATTGTATTGCTGTAAACTTCCCTCTTAGAACTCCTTTTGCTGCATCCCATAGATTTTGGATCATCATGTTTTCATTGTCATTTCTTTCTAGGTATTTTTCGATTTCCTTTGTGATCTTTTGGTTATTTAGTAGCATATTGTTTAGCCTCCCTGTGTTTGTATTTTTTATAGTTTTTTTCTCCTGTAATTGATATCTAGTCTCATAGCTTTGTGGTCGGAAAAGATACTTGATATGATTTTCCAATTTACTGAGGCTTGATTTGTGACCCAAGATATGATGTACCCTGCAGAATGTTCCATGAGCACTTGAGAAGAAAGTGTAGTTTGTTGTTTTTGGATGGAATGTCTTATACGTATCAGTTAAGTCTATCTGGTCTCATGTGTCATTTTTTTTTGTTTTTTTTTGGCTGCATTGGGTCTTCATTGCTGCGCACAGGCTTTCTCTAGTTGCAGCAAGTGCGAGTTACTCTTTGTTGTGGTGTGCAGGCTTCTCATTGTTGTGGCTTCTCTTGTTGCACAGCATGGGCTCTAGGCATGTGGGCTTCGGTAGTTGAGGCATGCAGGCTCAGTAGTTGTGGCTTGTGGGCTGTAGGGCGCAGGTTCAGTAGTTGTGGCACATGGACTTAGTTGCTCCACAGCATGTGGGATCTTCCTGTCCCAGGGATTGAACCCGTGTTCTCTGAATTGGCAGGTGGATTCTTAACCACTGAACCACCAGGGAAGCCTCCTAATGTGCCTTTTAATTCTTGTGTTTCCTTATTTATTTTCATTTTGTATGATCTGTCCATTGGTGAAAGTGGGGTGTTAAAGTCCCCTACTATTATTGTGTTACTGTCAGTTTCCCCTTTTTATGGCTGTTTGCCCTTGCCTTATGTATTGAGATGCTACTATGTTGGATGCATAAATATTTACAATGGTTATATCTTCTTGTATTGATCCCTTGATCATTATGTAGTGTCTTTGTCTCTTGTACTAGTCTTTATTTTAAAGTATTTTGTCTGATATGAGTATTGCTACTCCAGCTTTCTTTTGATTTCCATTTGTATGGAATATATTTTTCCATCCCCTCACTTTCAGTCTGTATGTGTCCCTAGGTCTGAAGTGGGTCTCTTGTAGACAGCATGTATACACGTCTTGTTTTTGTATCCATTCAGCCAGTCTATGTCTTTTGGTGGGAGCATTCAATCCGTTTACATTTAAGGTAATTATTGATAGGTATGTTATAATCGTGCTTTGAATTGATTTTCTCTAATATATTCCTACTCAACTTTTCTGTAACATGCACTTGCTAATATACTACACATTTTTATTTTAAATGGTCATAAAAACATCTCATCAGTTGCCCAATAATTTATAGAGTGTTTATCTTCTTACTGCTACCCTCACAAAGAAGGGAAGAATGTTTGATTAGAGATCAGAAAGCGCATGTCATCACTATTTTCCCAATCACGAAAGCAGCTTTACATTTTCTAAGTTTCACAACCTTTTCTTTATTTCTCACAAATTCCAACCAAAAAATACTGTCTTTTGGGAAGGGTGCCTACAATTGTGCTGTCATTAATAACATTGCCTTGTCCACTTGTTCTGAATAGTTGTTCCTATAAACCATCTTTTATAGAGTCTAAGAGTAAAGATTCTGTGTCTTTGCTTGTTTTAGAAATCCCACCACAATTTTACTGATAGTGGTGTAGTGATGTAAAGGTATCTTACTGCTATATGTGTATCAGTGACTTGCTTGTTTAAAACACTGCTATTTCAGTTGCTATTTCTGCATTTAAAAATTCCTCCAAAACTGAGCAGCTTAAAACAACCGTTTTTATTTTGCTCTTGGATTATGTAGTCAGGAATTCCGACAGGGCTTAGTGGAGTTGGATTGTCTCTGGTCCACTATACTTTGGGCCTCAGATGGAAAGTCTAAAAGGCTGAAAGTGGCTGGACAGATGGTGGCTGGGCTTCTCTGAAGGCTTGTTCCCTCATCTGCCTGGTGCTTAGGCTGGAGTGACGAGGCAAGGACCTCAGCAGGTGTGCCTACACAAGACATTTCTGTGTGGCCTGGCTTCCTTACAGCATGGCAAAAGGAAGGTAGTTGGACTCATATGTGGTGGTGGCTCAGCGATCAAAATTCGAGCGTTCTGGCCTGGATTTTCACAACCCAGCTCACAAACCACACAGTTGTGAGGAGGCCATCCTCCGCAGATGGTGAGGGCAGGTGTAACCATCTGGTGTGAATCACATTGCTCTAAAGGGGGAGCATGGGGTGTGATTATTGCTGTAGGTAATGATAGACTGCCTGTAATCCAGAAACCTGTGTTTGCTTTCAAACAAAGGAGTAAATACAGACATTTAAAACTTATTAATGATTCACCATACTTTATTGGTCAGGGCAATCAGAAGCCCACGCAGATTTGGGGAGAGTAAACATATATCCTCTCCTTTTGAGGGGAGCAGTACCAAAAAATTGGGGCTACATTTTAATATTGTCACAGTTTTCATACATAAAATTGTATTTTTATTTTTTCTTTTCTAGTTATGAAAAGAGATACTCTGCTTAATCAAATATGCTGTTTAACAGGCAGTTCTCGTATATAATATCCATGACATGATATTATTGGATAAGTTGTATATTAACCTCTTTGACGTGTAGATGTTCAAAACATTTAAATAAAACATTAAGCTATATCAAATAGCATATTTAATTTTGCTCTGAAGGTGCATGAGACAGTTTAGGATCAAAATTATGAACACTAATTTTGTTGAAGGTGTGCTTGAGAACCATTAATAGAACACCGGACAATTAAACATGCTGTTTTTTCATTAGTGTGGTCAGGATGACGTCAATCACAGGTCATGACTTCTTTACATGTCTGCATTGTAGACTGCCACAAGTCTTCTATTGCATCCTGGTAGATGATAATTTCACATTTGGAGTGGCTGGTTTCATGAATGAGAATCAAGAGTCTAAAATGTCCTTTGAAATACTTTCCATTATATGCATCTCCCTAAGAGGTTTTCAAGTGAAAAAAGGAAGACTCAGAACTGTGTATGTAGTGTCATCTGTGTAGAAAGGAAACAAAAAAGACAAGCACACTGCTTACATAGGTGTAGAATATATCAGAAAGAAGAGTGGGGCTTAGCCTCACATGTGGGAGGGAGGTTTTCCCTGCATGCTCTTTTGTACCCTTTATTTTTGTGTTATATTAATATAGTTCATATTCAAAAATTAAAAAGAGATAAAAGAATTGTATTTGTGTATTGCCTTTTCTTTTCAACATCTTTATTGGAGTATAACTGCTTTACAATGGTGTGTTAGTTTCTGCATTATAACAAAGAGAATCAGTTATACATATACATATGTTCCCATATCTCTTCCCTCCTGCATCTCCCTCCCTCCCACCCTCCCTATCCCACTCCTCTAGGTGGTCACAAAGCACCGAGCTGATCTCCCTGTGCTATGCGGCTGCTTCCCACGAGCTATCTATTTTACGTTTGGTAGTTCATATACGTCCATGCCACTCTCTCACTTTGTCACAGCTTACCCTTCCCCCTCCCCATATCCTCAGGTCCATTCTCTAGTAGGTCTGTGTCTTTATTCCTGTCTTACCCCTAGGTTTTTCATGACATTTTTTTCTTAAATTCCATATATATGTGTTAGCATACGGTATTTGTCTTTCTCTTTCTGACTTACTGCACTCTGTAAGACAGACTCTAGGTCCATCCACCTCATTACAAATAGCTCAATGTCGTTTCTTTTTATGGCTGAGTAATATTCCATTGTATATATGTGCCACATCTTCTTTATCCATTCATCCGATGATGGACACTTAGGTTGTTTCCATCTCCTGGCTGTTGTAAATAGAGCTGCAATGAACATTTTGCTACATGACTCTTTTTGAATTATGGTTTTCTCAGGGTATATGCCCAGTAGTGGGATTGCTGGGTCATATGGTAGTTCTATTTTTAGTTTTTTAAGGAAACTCCATACTGTTCTCCATAGCAGCTGTATCAATTTACATTCCCACCAACAGTACAAAAGGGTTCCCTTTCCTCAACACCCACTCCAGCACTTATTGTTTGTAGATTTTTTGATGATGGCCGTTTTGACTGGTGTGAGATGATATCTCATTGTAATTTTGATTTGCATTTCTCTAATGATTAATGTTGAGCATTCTTTCATGTGTTTGTTGGCAGTCTGTATATCTTCTTTGGAGAAATGTCTATTTAGGTCTTCTGCCCATTTTTGGATTGGGTTGTTTGTTTTTTGGATATTGAGCTGCATGAGCTGCTTGTAAATATTGGAGATTAATCCTTTGTGAGTTGCTTCATTTGCAAATATTTTCTCCCATTCTGAGGGTTGTCTTTTTGTCTTGTTTATGATTTCCTTTGCTGTGCAAAAGCTTTTAAGTTTCATTAGGTTCCATTTGTTTATTTTTGTTTTTATTTCCATTTCTCTGGGAGGTGGGTCGAAAAGGATCTTCCTGGTGTTGCAGTGGTTGAGAGTCCGCCTGCTGATGCAGGGGATGTGGTTTCGTGCCCCGGTCCGGTAAGATCCCACATGCCGCAGAGCGGCTGGGATCGTGAGCCATGGCCGGTGAGCCTGGACATCCGGAGCCTGTGCTCCGCAATGGGAGAGGCCATAGCACTGAGAGGCCCGCGTACCAAAAAAAAAAAAAAGAAAAGGATCTTGCTGAGATTTATGTCACAGAGTGTTCTGCCTATGTTTTCCTCTAAGAGTTTGATAGTGTCTAGCCTTACATTTAGGTCTTTAATCCATTTTGAGTTTATTTTTGTGTATGGTGTTAGGGAGTGTTCGAATTTCATACTTTTACATGTACCTGTCCAGTTTTCCCAGCACCATTTATTGAAGAGGCTGTCTTTTCTCACTGTATATTCTTGCCTCCTTTATCAAAGATAAGGTGACCATACGTGCGTGGGTTTATCTCTGGGCTTTCCATCCTGTTCCATTGATCTATGTTTCTGTTTTTGTGCCAGTACCATCTTGTCTTGATTGCTGTAGCTTTGTAGTATAGTCTGAAGTCAGGGAGCCCGATTCCTCCAACTCCATTTTTCGTTCTCATGATTGCTTTGGCTATTCGGGATCTTTTGTGTTTCCACACAAATTGTGAAATTTTTTGTTCTAGTTCTGTGGAAAATGCCAATGGTAGTTTGATAGGGGTTGCTTTAAATCTGTAGACTGCTTTGGGTAGTAGAGTCATGTTCACAATGTTGATTCTTCCCATCCAAGAACATGGTATATCTCTCCATCTATTTGTATCATCTTCAGTTTCTTTCATCAGTGTCTTATAATTTTCTGCATACAGGTCTTTTGTCTCCTTAGTTTTATTCCTAGATATTTTATTCTTTTTGTTGCAGTGGTAAATGGGAGTGTTTTCTTAATTTCACTTTCAGATTTTTCATCATTAATGTATAGGAATGCAAGAGATTTCTATGCATTGATTTTGTATCCTGCTACTTTACCAAATTCATGGATTAGCTCTACTAGTTTTCTGGTAGCATTTTTAGGATTCTCTATGTATAGTATCATGTCATCTGCAAACAGTGACAGCTTTACTTTATCTTTTCCAATTTGGATTCCTTTTATTTCCTTTTCTTCTCTGATTGCTGTGGCTAAAACTTCCAAAACTATGTTGAATAATAGTGGTGAGAGTGGGCAACCTTGTCTTGTTCCTGATCTTAGTGGAAATGGTTTCAGTTTTTCACCATTGAGGACGATGTTGGCTGCGGGTTTGTCATATATGTCTTTTATTATGTTGAGGAAAGTTCCCTCTATGCCTACTTTCTGGAGGGTTTTTATCATAAATGAGTGTTGAATTTTGTTGAAAGCTTTCTCTGCATGGATTGAGATAATCGTATGGTTTTTCTCCTTCAATTTGTTACCATGGTGTATCACATTGATTGATTTGTGTATATTGAAGAATTCTTGCATTCCTGGAATAAACCCCACTTGATCATGGTGTATGATCCTTCTAATGTGCTGTTGGATTCTGTTTGCTAGTATTTTATTGAGGATTTTTGCATCTATGTTCATCAGTGATATTGGCCTGTAGTTTTCTTTCTTTGTGACATCCTTGTCTGCTTTTGGTATTGGGGTGATGGTGGCCTCATAGAAGGAATTTGGGAGTGTTCCTCCCTCTGCTATATTTTGGAAGAGTTTGAGAAGGATAGGTGTTAGCTCTTCTCTAAATGTTTGATAGAATTCGCCTGTGAAGCCATCTGGTCCTGGGCTTTTGTTTGTTGGAAGATTTTTAATCACAGTTTCAATTTCAGTGCTTGTGATTAGTCTGTTCATATTTTCTATTTCTTCCTGATTCAGTCTTTGCAGGTTGTGCTTTTCTAAGAATTTGTCCATTTCTTCCAGGCTGTCCATTTTATTGGCATAGAGTTGCTTGTAGTAATCTCTCATAATCCTTTGTATTTCTGGAGTGTCAGTTGTTACTTCTCCTTTTTCATTTCTAGTTCTATTGATTTGAGTCTTCTTCCTTTTTTTCTTGAGGAGTCTGGCTAATGGTTTATCAATTTTGTTTATCTTCTCAAAGAACCAGCTTTTAGTTTTATTGATCTTTGGTATCGTTTACTTCATTTCTTTTTCATTTATTTCTGATCTGATTTTTATGATTTCTTTCTTCTGTTAACTTTGGGGTTGTTTTGTTCTTCTTTCTCTAATTGCTTTAGGTGCAAGGTTAGGTTGTTTATTTGAGATGTTTTTTTGTTAAGGTAGGATTGTATTGCTATAAACTTCCCTCTTAGAACTGCTATTGCTGCATCCCATAGGTTTTGGGTCATCGTGTCTCCATTGTCATTTGTTTCTAGGTAGTTTTTGATTTCCTCTTTGATTTCTTCAGTGTTCAGTTGATTATTAAGTAGTGTATTGTTTAGCCTCCATGTGTTTGTATTTTTTACCTATCTTTTCCTGTAATTGATATCTAGTCTCATAGCGTTGTGGTCAGAAAAGATACTTGATACAATTTCAATTGTCTTAAATTTACCAAGGCTTGATTTGTGACCCAAGATATGATCTATCCTGGAGAATGTTCCATGAGCACTTGAGAAGAATGGGTATTCTGTTGTATTTGGATGGAATGTCCTGTAAATATCAATCAAGTGCATCTTGTTTAATGTATCATTTAAAGCTTATGTTTCCTTATGTATTTTCATTCTGGATGATCTGTCCATTGGTGAAAGTGGGGTGTTAAAGTCCCCTACTATGATTGTGTTACTGTCAATTTTCCCTTTATGGCTGTTAGTTTTTGCCTTATGTATTGAGGTGCTCCTATGTTGGGTGCATAAATATTTACAATTGATATACCTTCTTCTTGGATCGATCCGTTGATGATTATGTAGTGTCCAGCTTTCTTTTGATTTCCATTTGCATGGAGTATCTTTTTCCATCCCCTCACTTTCAGTCTGTATGTGTCCCTCAGTCTGAACTCGGTCTCTTGTAGACAGCATATATATGCGTCTTGTTTTTGTATCCACTCAGCCAGTCTGTGTCTTTTGGTGAGAGCATTTAATTACATTTAAGGTAATTATCGATATGTATGTTCCTATTCCCATTTTCTTAATTCTTTTGGGGTTTTTATTGTGGGTCTTTCCCTTCTCTTGTGTTTCCTGTCTAGAGAAGTTCCTTTAGCATTTGTTGTAAGGCTGGTTTTGGGGTGCTGAACTCACTCAGCTTTTGCTTGTCTGTAAAGTT
Organism: Pseudorca crassidens; assembly: GCF_039906515.1. Taxonomy (NCBI): domain Eukaryota; kingdom Metazoa; phylum Chordata; class Mammalia; order Artiodactyla; family Delphinidae; genus Pseudorca; species Pseudorca crassidens. Next base: position 11,179,137 of record NC_090300.1, read on the forward strand.
GTTAATTTCTCCATCAAATCTGAATGATATCCTTGCTGGGTAGAGTAATCTTGGTTGTAGGTTTTTCTCCTTCATCACTTTAAATATGTCCTGCCATTCTTTTCTGGTTTGCAGAGTTTCTGCTGAAAGATCAGCTGTTAACCTTATGGGGATTCCCTTGTGTGTTATTTGTTGTTTTTCCCTTGCTGCTTTTAATACGTTTTCTTTGTATGTATTTTTGATAGTTTGATTAATATGTGTCTTGGCATGTTTTTCCTTGGATTTATCCTGTATGGGACTCTCTGTACTTCCTGTACTTGATTAACTATTTCCTTTCCCATATTAGGGAAGTTTTCAACTATAATCCCTTCAAATATTTTCTCAATCTCTTTCTTTTTCTTTTCTTCTTCTGGGACCCCTATTACTCGAATGTTGGTGTGTTTAATGTTGTCCCAGAGGTCTCTGAGACTGTTCTCAGTTCTTTTCATTCTTGTTTCTTCGTTTTGCTCTGCAGTAGTTATTTCCACTATCTTAGCTTCCAGGTCACTTATCCTTTCTTCTGACTCAGTTATTCTGCTATTGGGGTGTAAGTTAAGTAAGTTATGTAAGTTAAGCAAAATGAGAAGACAGAAAAACACACAGCAGAAGAAGGAGCAAGGTAAAACCCCACCAGACCTAATAAATGAAGAGGAAATAGGCAGTCTGCCTGAAAAAGTTCAGAATAATGATAATAAAGATGATCCAAAACCTTGGAAAAGAATAGACTAAATACAAGAAACATTTAATAAGGACCTAGAACTAAAGTGCAAGCAAATATGACAACACAATAAATGAAATTAAAAATTCTGTAGGTGATCTCCACGTCTTACTCTTCCGCCAACTTGAGGCTTGGATTCTTCCTTTTCTTCTCATCTCCCACTTATTCCTCTTTACAATGAAGCTGATTTCCTAGCATGCCATTCAAGACATACTTAAAAGGTGAAAAATGGCTTTTGTTATGGTCACTGATGACTTCCATATTGCCACTTGCAATGGTCACTTTTCAGGTCTCACTTTACCAAACTTCTGAGTAGCATTAGGCCCAGTTCTCTACTTTTCCCTCTTGAAAATTCTCTACTCTTGGGGAAACACCCTCTCTTGGTTTCCTTTTACCTCTTTGTTCCTCCTCACTCTCTGTTGTAAATGTTGTAATCCCTTGTATTGGTCCCATATCCTCTACTGTCTTCTGTCCATATTCTCTGCCGAGATGAACCCATCTTTTCCATTGTTTAAATATCATCTGTACACAGGTAGTCTTGCTTTCACAACACAAACTTGGTTTTCTCCTAGTTTTTCTCATTGCACTAACTTCCCCATGTCTTTGTTACTTGAGCCAGAACCTGAGGGAGGGGTCATTATTTCTTCTCTCAACTACCTCTGTCTCCCATCACATCTTATCCATTAAGATATTCTGTCATTTCTTTTCCAACATGTATCTCAAACCCATCCACTTTCCCCATCTGCACTGCCACCATCATGGTCCAGCCAACTCTTCTCTGAACTACTGGAGTACTCTTTCCAGTTTTCCTCACTTTTGCTCTTGTCACACCACCCTCCCAACATCTGTTTTCCATACAGCAGCCAGATGACTTTTCCTTCCAATGACATAGAGTAGATCATGTCATGCCTCTCTTCATGGCTTCTGCGGCTCTTAGCAGCACACCTTAGCACAGCCTACAGTGTGTTGGATGAACGAGGCTGGCTGTCTCTCCAAGCCTGTTCTGTGTACTTCTGTCCCCAATTGATCACAGTGGTCTTCTCTGAGTTCCTGGGCTATGGCAATTTCTTTCTCATCTCAGGACCTTTGTTCATGCTGTCCCTTTCTCTTGGGAAGGTCTTTGCTTGCTTTTCTCATGTCCAATTCCTTATCCAACACATCTTAATTCAAACCTCTCTTTCTCAAAGAATTCTTTTCTGGCCGGCCCATGTGGAAGTGCCGTTGAGACAGCAGAAGCAAGAATAACTACAATCCTGCAGCCTGTGGAACAAGAACCAAATTCACAGAAAGATAGACAAAATGAAAAAGCAGAAGGCTATGTACCAGATGAAGGAACAAGATAAAACCCCAGAAAAGCAACTAAATGAAGTGGAGATAGGCAACCTTCCAGAAAAAAAATTCAGAAGAATGATAGTGAAGATGATCCAGGACCTCAGAAAAAGAATGGAGGCAAAGATTGAGAAGATGAAAGAAATGTTTAACAAACACCTAGAAGAATTAAAGAACAAATACCTAGAAAAATTAAAGAACAAACAGAGGTGAACAATACAGTAACTGAAATGAAAAACACAATAGAAGGAATCAGTGGCAGAGTAACTGAGGCAGAAGAACGGATAAGTGACCTGGAAGACAGAATGGTGGAATTCACTGCCATGGAACAGAATAAAGAAAAAAGAATGAGAAGAAATGAAGTCAGCCTAAGAGACCTCTGGGAAAACATTAAATGCACCAACATTCACATTATAGGGGTCCCAGAAGGAGCAGAGAGAGAGGAAGGACCCAAGAAAATATTTGAAGAGATTATAGTTGAAAACTTCCCTGACATGGGAAAGGAAATAGCCACCCAAGTCCAGGAAGCATAGAGAGTCCCAGTCAGGATAAACCCAAGGAGAAACACGCTGAGACACATAGTAATCAAACTGACAAAAAGTAAAGATAAAGAAAAATTATTAAAAGCAAGAAGGGAAAAATGATAAATAACATACCAAGGAAGTCCCATAAGGTTAGCAGCTGATTTCTCAGCAGAAACTCGACAAGCCAGAAGAGAGTGCCATGATATATTTAAGGTGATGAAAGGGAAGAACCTGCAACCAAGATTACTCTACCAGGCAAGGATCTCATTCAGATTCGACAGAGAAATGAAAAGCTTTACAGACAAGGAAAAGCTAAGAGAATTCAGCACCATCAGACCAGCTCTACAACAAATGCTAAAGGAAATTCTCTAAGTGGGAAACATGAGAGAAGAAAAGGACTTACAAAAACAAACCCAAAACAATTAAGAAAATGGTAATAGGAACATGCACATTGATAATTACCTTAAATGAATGGATTAAATCCTCCAAAAGACAGAAGCTTACTGAATGGATACAAAAGGAAGACCCATATATATGCTGTCTACAAGAGACCCATTTCAGACCTGGAGACATACAGACTGAAAGTGAGGGGATGGAAAAAGATAGTCCACACAATGGAAATCAAAAGAAAGCTGGAATAGCGTACTCATATCAGATAAAATAGACTTTAAAATAAAGAATGTTACAAGAGACAAGGAAGGACACTACGTAACGATCAAGAGATCATTCCAAGAAGAACATATAACAATTATAAATATATATGCACTCAACAGAGGAGATCTCAATACATAAGGCAAATGCTAATAGCTATAAAACAGGAAATTGACAGTAACACAATAATAGTAGGGGACATTTTAACACCTCACACCAATGGACAGATCATCCAGACAGAAAATTAATAAGGAAACACAAGCTTTAAATGACACAATAGACCAGATTTAATTGACATTTATAGGATATTCCATCGGAAAACAGCAGATTATACTTTCTTCTCAAGTACACACGGAACATTCTCCAGGATAGATCACATCTTGGGTCACAAATCAAGCCTCCATAAATTTAAGAAAATTTAAAACATATGAATGAAATGCTTGATATGAAAACATATCAAGCATCTTTTCTGACCACAACGCTATGAGATTAGAAATCAATTACAGGGGAAAAAAATTAAAAAAAACAAACACATGGAGGCTAAACAATACATTATTATATAACAAAGAGATCACTGAAGAAATCAAAGTGGAAATCAAAAAGTACCTAGAGACAAATGACAATGAAAACACGATGATCCAAAACCTATGGGATGCAGCAAAAGCAGTTTTAAGAGGGAAGTTTATAGGAATACAATCCTACCTCAAGAAACAAGAAAAATCTCAAACTGTCTGACGTTACACCTAAAGGAACTAGAGAAAGAAGAACAAACAAAACCCAATGTTAGTAGAAGGAAAGAAATCATAATGATCAGAGCAGAAATAAATGAAATAGAAACAAAGAAAACAACAGCAAAGATCAATAAAGCAAAAGGTGTTTCTTTGAGAAGATAAACAAAATTGATAAACCATTTGCCAGACTCATCCAGAAAAAGAGGGAGAGGACTCAAATCAATAAAATTAGAAATGAAAAAAGGAGAAATTACAGTGGACACTGCAGAAATACAAAGCATCCTAAGAGACTACTACAAGCAACTCTATGCCAATAAAATGGACAACCTGGAAGAAATGGAAAAATTCTTAGAAAGGTGTCACCTTCCAAGACTGAACCAGGAAGAAATAGAAAATACGAACAATCACAAGTAATGAAGTGGAAATGTGATTAAAAATCTTCCAACAAACGAAAGTCCAGGACCAGATGGCTTCACAGGTGAATTCTATCAAACATTTAGAGGAGAGCTAACACCCATCCTTCTCAAACTCTTCCAAAAAAACTGCAGAGGAAGGAACACTCCCGAACTCATTATACAAGGCCACCATCACCCTGATAGCAGCACCAGACAAAGATACTACAAAAAAAGAAAATTACAGACGAATATCACTGATGAATATAGATGCAAAAATCCTCAACGAAATACTAGCAAACAGAATCCAACAGCACGTTAGAAGGATCACACACCATGGTCAAGTGAGATTTATCCCAGGAATGCAAGGATTCTTCAATATACGCACATCAATCAATGTGATATACCGTATTAACAAATTGAAGAATAAAAACCATATGATCATCTCAGTAGATGCAGATAAAGCTTTTGACAAAATTCAGCACCCATTTATGACAAAAACTCTCCAGAAAGTGGGCATAGATGGAACCTACCTCAACATAATAAAGGCCATATACAAGAAACCCACATCAAACAGCATTCTCAATGGTGAAAAACAAAGCATTTCCTCTAAGATCAGGAACAAGACAGGGATATCCTCTCTCACCATTGTAATTCAACATAGTTTTGGAAGTCCTAGCCATGGCAATCAGAGAAGAAAAAGAAATAAAAGGAATACAATTTGGAAAAGAAGAAGTAAAACTGTCACTGTTTTCAGATGACCTGATACTATATATAGAAAACCCTAAAGATGCCACCAGAAAACTACTAGAACTAATCAATGAATTTGGTAAGTTTGTAGGATACAAAATTAATGCACAGAATTCTCTGGCATTCCTAAACATTAACAAGAAAAGACCAGAAAGGCAAATTAAGGAAACAATTCCATTCACCATTGCAAGAAAAAGAATAAAGTACCTAGGTATAAACCTACCTAAGAAGGTAAAAAACCTGTACTCAGAAAACTATAAGACACTGATGGAAGAAATCAAAGATGACACAAACAGATGGACAGATATACCATGTTCTTGGATTGGAAGCATCAATATTGTGAAAATGACTATAGTACCTAAAGCAATCTACAGAGTCAATGCAATCCCTATCAAATTACCAATGGCAGTTTTTACAGAACTAGAACAAAAAAATCTTAAAATTTATATGGAGACACAAAAGACCCCAAATAACCAAAGCAATCTTGAGGGAAAAAACCAGAGCTGGAGGAATCAGACTCCCTGACTTCAGAGACTGTACTACAGAGCTACAGTAATTAAGACAGTATGGTACTCACACAGAAACCAAAATATAGATCAGTGGAACAGGATAGAAAGCCCAGAGATAAACCCATGCACCTATGGTCAACTAATCTATGACAAAGGAGGCAAGGGTATACAATGGAGAAAAGACAGTCTCTTCAATAAGTGGTGCCGGGAAAACTGGACAGCTATAGTAAAAGAATGAAATTAGAACACTCCCTAACACCATACACAAAAATAAACTCAAAATGGATTAAAGACCTAAATGGAAGCCCAGACACTGTAAAACTCTTAGAGGAAATCATAGGAGGAACACTCTGACATAAATCACAGCAAGATCGTTTTTGACCCACCTCCTACAGTAATGGAAATAAAAACAAAACAAAGAAAGAAATGCCTTCCCCCAGGTATTTGCTACTATAGTGTCTATGATATTCCATATAACCACTCAGTTTTTGAGTTCTTTTGAGATTCTGTGGTGTTTTCCAGCAGGTGAAGGGTGATGACTTTTTGACTGTAGAGATGGTGAGAGGACAGAATAATATGTGTCTTGTTACCAGCAAGGGAAAGGGGAATGTACATCATTTTCAAATTATATGTGCAATAAAAGAGATAAGAACAAGTTCAGGAAAGGACTAATGATTATTATCTTGGCTCAAGGGAATTGACAGATGGGGGAATAATACCCTTTGAGAGAAATAGGCATCTATTTACCATCTTCCAATTCCCTCAAAGATATCTAATTACCTCCAAAAGCAACATTCATTACAGCTTAAATACTGTGTATTTCATTGGAGTTTGAGCAGGTAGGACTGTAAGAGGTCTTTAGAGTGTATCTGGTTTATCTTTCCTTTTCTAAACTTTCATCAAGAGTTGGAGAAGTTAAATGATCTGCCCAAGGTAATCCTGCCACTGGGTGGACGTGTTGGGATTTAGAATCCAGATAGTCTGCCTTCTGCTCCAGAGGGATTTCCACCACATTTTATTAATGCCTGAGCATTGAATTCCTAAAGGCAAAGGAGCCTGAGAACTATATGGACCTAATGAAACCTTAAAAAAATTTTCCCCAGCTGTTGCTAAAATTTTAGTTATATATCAGATTTCTTCTTGTTTATTTTTTTACATGCAGGCTTTAACTTTCCTTTCTTATAAAACAACCTTTAAAATATATATGGCAGTCATTTAAAATAGAAAATAGAGATCAGTAAAAATGATAAAGATAAAAATCGTCCACAAACTTCTCCCCATCCCTTGGATAATAGCATTTTGATGTCATATTTTATCTTTACAGGGTGGTTCAGAACAAGAGAATTGTCTTCTTTAATCTTGAGTCTACCACCTTGCTACCAAGAAATGTCGAAGAGAATTGTGGAGTTTAAGTTTCTATTAAATTTAACCTCTACAAGTTTTTCTGGAAGCTGAGGCAGGGTATGACAACAAAGTAGGTACATAGTTTGGGCTTAAATACTTTTCCACTTGTTTTAAGACATCTTCAGTGACCTCCAGTGTGTTTACTGGAATGTAAAAGTAGATGAATATATGTAGATATGTTTTTAAAACTTTAGGTCTCTGAATATATGAAGCCCATGCTCTGTTATTCACCTCATTTGATTTTAGCCCTGTGAAATGGATGTGTGTGGGGGCTGCTGTGGTTTTTTTTCTTTTGTTGTTGTTGCTGTTGTTATTTTTCCCTTAAGCACAGGGTCTTTGCCTGAGATCCAGCTTAGGAGCTCGGAGGAGAGGAGCCCAGCTGAGAAGTGATGCTCCAGTGTGTGTGGGCAACTGTCCTAGGTGGTTGCTGGTGAATTAGACTTTCAAAGCAGGAAAGGATGACAAAAAATAGTTTCAGCTCCACTTCAGCAGGAGCAAGACACCAATACATTTTGTTATTTAGTCCCTGGGGGGTAAATTAAAATTATATTGTTTTTCCAATACTCCTTGGAACCAATAGTGAGATAATAATGACCTGGAGTGTTTTAGTGTGGGTGTCACTGGATGTACCAGCATTTTCCTCCTTAGTTTCTTACATCCAAATCTTCAAACATTGAATTTAAAATAAACGCTCCTCTCTCCTTGTGGTCAAATAGAAAGCTTTTGAATGTAAACTTTGTAATCAGATCTGATTATGATCTATCTTATGATCTATCTGCAAGCTATTTATCTGCCTAAGCCCCAATTTTCCCTCATAGTGTAATTATGAAAATTAAATGAGACAGTTAGGCAGATGGTTTTGCACAGGGTCTCGGGCTCAACAAATATCTCCTGGCAGGTGAGAGGAAGGACATGAAGGAGGACAGAGAGAGGGAGGGAAGAGGTTTGAGGGTGATTTATGAACTGGGATTGCTATGCTATTGGGGCAAGATTAACTCAGGTTTTAACCACCAACATTCCTTTATTACATCAAATGATGTTTTTCCACTGTGACTTTTTATAGTTTCTATTGTTAGACATTTAAATTTCAAGGTGTAGTGATTAAATAAGTTGTGATGGTAGCAAATGTGAACAACAGCTATGGAATTTTAAAAGCTGTAAATGCGTCTTTAAAACCTAGTAGACTTCGGGCATCAGCCAGCATCATCCTATGTCGTCAACTACTTGTACTTTTCAATGACCTTGGAGCCTTTAGTGTTTTCCCCTCTCCTACACCCCCTGATGTGTTTCTTTGCTTAATCAGGAATGAAGCTGAACTTTTCTGCCACCTACTGCTTCTCAATGTATATGGATGGCTTCCTTTGAGTTGTGCTCAAAATAACATCTGATCTGAAAGCAACACTAGGAAATTCAATCATCTGTGAAAAGAAGAGTAAAAAATAAAAGCCAAGCCAAGCCCCTGGAAAGTTCAGCTTCAGCTCTGGGAAATACAAAAAGGGGATTTGAGTGAGTCTATTTCTGGAAATCTGACTGCTCCAGCACAATGTGCTGAACAGCATGAGGGATTCTTTTGTGGCTAATGTACACTTCGAGAGCCTTGCTACATTGTTGCTGCCTTTTAACCGGCTAGAGGGCAAAGTCCGTCTCAGCTGCCTGTTCTACACTGAGGCTAATTCATCACTTGAGAGTTTCCCCTAATATCCTAGAGCTCCTACTCTGATTTTCTAGATCTGCTGGGTCTGGGCAGAGAGGCAATATTTAGAATCCTAGGCAATACACTAAGCTGATGATTCTGGAATTTCTTTCTTGCTGTTTGGTTTATTTCTCCCCCTCACTAACTAGTCTAATGAATACACTTTCCCCTCAGGGACACTTTCCTGCATCAGGGCATCTATTGAGACTTGTCTTAGACCTATTGTGAGAGAAATAGAGCAAGCCACAACAGAAGAGCCTGCCAGTGCCTGCTAGCATCAACATGTGCTGTAAGGTGCGTGGAGCTGCTGCTACTCCCAGAATTACAACTTCCTCCCTCCCCATTCACACTTTCCTAAACCCAGGATTGACACCTGGGTATGAAGCATCATTGAAAGTTTCTTCCAAAAAAAAAAAAAAATAGCTATAATCATCTTATATTCCTCAGGGCTTCTGGATTCAGGTGTACTCCATTCTTTTATGATTTTCCTATCTGGCCTGATTTAGTTCCTCAGGAGATGTGGATTCCATCATAAACATCACAGGCAGACTCCAGCTCCTAATAGGTCTGTCTGCCTATTAGGAGCTGGAGTCTTATCTATAACTTTTCTTATCTATAGCTATACTGCAAGGTACATTGAGAAAATAAACCCTGGCAATTATCAGCTTAACTCAGTGAAAAACAACCACCAAAAAAAAAAAAAAGTCCTTTCATTTGTAATTATCTGGCTAATTCCAGGTGAAAAATTTCATTTTGCCTTGGACTACCAGGATAATTGCCTCATTTTTTCCACTTTGCTTTGCTAGTGACCTAAATGTTACTCTGAGCTTTGAATTCTTTGGTCTCTTGTTCCAGCATTTTGTGCTTCAAATGTTTTTGCCCCTCCCCATTTTCTCTATTACCTGTAACCAAGGAAACTGATGCATACTAAAAGCTTTCTGGTAAATGTACCTTCTATCATTTTCTTCTTCATTGCTGGCTTAAAAAATTCCATTTTTTTCTGTGTATTTTATAGAAAACAACAATCCTTTGAAAGGAGAAACCATTGGTTCAGGTAAACCCAAGGTGAAGATGTGCAAAAAGAATAAGCTTTGGCAGCTCATGAAATCACCCTGGAATTATGTTATAGGGAAAGACTCTATTTTGACAGTCTGTTTTGTTTTATACTTTGGAGTGGATAGTTTGGGTAAAGTAGTCAATATAACTGAGCTTGGATGACATCACTGAAAGTAATAGAAAAAAAATCATGATTAGTCTTCCCCAAGTCCTTTGGGCATATGCCATACAATATGGTAGCCACTGGCCGCAAAATTTAAATTATTTAAGTTTAAATTGATTAAAATGAGATAAATTGAAATTTTAGTTCCTCAGTCACGCTGGCCACATGTCAAGTGGCCAGCAACATGTGGTCAGGGGCTACTGCGTTGAATAGCACAGATATAAAATATTTCTATTGTGACAGAAAGTTCTATCAACAACACTGCTCTAGTTATCACTTTGCTTAAGTTTTTTCCCATCCAGGAATATCAGCTTCCCTTACCGCTGCCTCTGCAAAACTTACTAGTCTTACTGAAGCATTCTCACCTCTATCATTCATTGAAAGTCTAGTCCACACCGCATTTTCGAGTTTTTATATATCTTGGGCAGAATTTGTAGAGTTTAGAACATATTGTGTAGTCAGTATTATTAACCTATTATTTATGTGTTAGTCTTAGATTTTAAACTAGATCAAAACCATGTTAAAGGCAAGAGTGATGCCTCATAGACCTTAAACATCCTCTAGACCATATTTATTATTATTTGTTTTTTTCAAAGTGTGCTCTGGGACTAAGCTCAGGGATTTTATATGCATCTTCTAGAATGTGGGCTCTTGTAAGGCAATGTAATTATTTACTTATTTATTTATATATTTTTTTGGCTGAGTTTACTTTTACCTTGTATTTTTTTTTCTGATTAGTCATACATTTTATACACAGCACTGTATACATGTCAATCCCAATCTCCCAATTCATCACACCACCACCCACACCCCCTGCCGCTTTCCCCCCTCGGTGTCCATACGTTTTTCTCTACTTCTGTGTCTCAATTTCTGCTCTGCAAACCGGTTCATCTGTACCATTTTCCAGGTTCCACATATATATGTTAATATACGATGTTTGTTTTTCTCTTTCTGACTTACTTCACTCTGTACGACAGTCTCTAGATGAATCCATGTCTCTACAAATGACCCAATTTCGTTCCTTTTTATGGCTGAGTAATATTCCATTGTATATATGTACCGCAACTTCTTTACCATTCGTCTGTCAATGGGCATTTAGGTTGCTTCCATGACTTGGCTATTGTAAATAGTGCTGCAATGAACGTTGGGGTGCATAATTCTTTTTGAATTATGGTTTTCTCTGGGTATATGCCCAGTAGTGAGATTCCTGGGTCATATGGTAATTCTATTTTTAGTTCTTTAGGAAACCTCCATACTGTTCTCCATAGTGGCTGTGTCAATTTATTTTCCCACCAACAGTGTAAGACGGTTCCCTTTTCTCCACACCCTCTCCAGCATTTGTTGTTTGTAGATTTTCTGATGATTCCCATTCTAACTGGTGTGAGGTGATACCTCATTGTAGTTTTGATTTGTATTTCTCTAATAATTAGTGATGGTAAGCAGCTTTTCATGTGCTTCTTGGCCATCTGTATGTCTTCATTGGAGAAATGTCTGTTTAGGTCTTCTGCCCATTTTTGGATTGGGTTTTTTTAAAATATTGAGCTGCATGAGCTGTTTTTATATTTTGGAGATTAATCCTTTGTTCAATGAGTTATTTGCAAATATTTTCTCCCATTCTGAGTGTTGTCTTTTCGTCTTGTTTATGGTTTCCTTTGCTGTGCAAAAGCTTTGAAGTTTCATTAGGTCCTATTTATTTATTTTTGTTTTTATTTCCATTACTCTAGGAGGTGGATCAAAAAAGATCTTACTGTGATTTATGTCAAAGAGTGTTCTTTCTGTTTTCCTCTAAGAGTTTTATAGTGTCCGGTCTTAAGTTTAGGTCTCTAATCCATTTTGAGTTTATTTTTGTGTATGGTGTTAGGGAGTGTTCTAATTTCATTCTTTCACATGTAGCTGTCCAGTTTTCTAAGCACCACTTATTGAAGAGACTGTCTTTTCTCCATTGTATATCCTTGCCTCCTTTGTCATAGCTTAGTTGAGCATAGGTGCGTGGCTTTATCTCTGGGATTTCTATCCTGCTCCCTTGATCTATATTTCTGTTTTTGTGCCAGTACCATACTGTCTTGATTACTGTAGCTTTGTAGTAGAGTCTGAAGTCAGGGAGTCTGATTCCTCCAGCTCCGTGTTTTTCCCTCAAGACTGCTTTGGCTATTTGTAGTCTTTTGTATCTCCATACAAATTTTAAGATTTTTTGTTCTAGTTATGTAAAAAATGCCATTGGTAATTTGATAGGGATTTCATTGAATCTGTGGATTGCTTTGGGTAGTATAGTCATTTTCACATTATTGATTCTTCCAATCCAAGAACATGGTATATCTCTTGATCTGTTGGTATCATCTTTAATTTCTTTCATTAGTGTCTTTTAGTTTTCTGCATACAGGTCTTTTGTCTCCCTAGGTAGGTTTATTCCTAGGTATTTTATTCTTTTTGTTGCAATGGTAAATGGGAGTGTTTCCTTAATTTCTCTTTCAGATTTTTCATCATTAGTGTATAGGAATGCAAGAGATTTCTGTGCATTAATTTTGTATCCTGCAGCTTTACCAAATTCATTGATTAGCTCTCATAGTTTTCTGGTGGTATCTTTTGGATTCTCTGGGTATAGTATCATGTCATCTGCAAACAGTGACAGTTTTATTTTTTCATTTCCTATTTGTATTCCTTTTATTTCTTTTTCTTCTCTGATTGCCGTGGCTAGGACTTCCAAAACTATGTTCAATAATAGTGGTGAATTTTGTATCTGGCTTATTTCACTTAGCAAAATGTCCTTCAGTTTCATCCATGTTGTCACAAATGGCAGGATTTCTTTTTGCTTTTATGGCTGGATAGTATTGTATTTGTGTGTGTGTGTGTGTGTGTGTGTGTGTGTGTGTATCACATTTTCTTTATCCATTCATCTGTCAATCAACACTTTGGTTGTTTCCATATTTTCAATATTGTGAATAATGCTGCAATGAACATGGGAGTTCAGATATCTGTTCAAGATCCTGTTTTGTATATATGCCCAGAAGTGTGATTGCTGGGTCATACAGTAATTCTATTTTTAATGTTTTGAGAAAACTCCATGCTGTTTTCCATGGTGGCTGCACCGATTTGCATTCCCACCAACAGTGTACAAGGATTCCTTTTTTTTCACATCCTTCTCAACATTTGTTATCTGTTGTCTTTTTAATAATAGTCCTGGGCTTCCCTGGTGGCACAGTGGTTGAGAGTCCGCCTGCCGATGCAGGGGACACGGGTTCGTGCCCTGGTCCGGGAGGATCCCACATGCCGTGGAGCGGCTGGGCCTGTGAGCCATGACCGCTGAGCCTGCGCGTCCAGAGCCTTGCTCCGCAATGGGAGAGGCCACAACAGTGAGAGGCCCGCATACTGAAAAAAATAAAAAGTCATTCTGACAGGTCTGGGGTGGTGTTTCATTCTGGTTTTGATTTGCATTTCCCTGATGACTGGTGGTGTTGAGCACCTTTTCGTTGGCCTGTTGGCCATTTGTGTGTCTTCTTTAGAGAAATGACTATTCAGATCTTTTGCTCATTTTAAAAATTAGGTTTTTTGGCTATTTGAGTTTTAGGAGTTATTGGTATGTTCTGGATATTAACTCCTTATCAGATATATGATTTGTGGGTGTTTTCTCCTATTCTGTAAGTTGCCTTTTCTTTTTTTTCTTTTTTTTGTGGTATGCGGGCCTCTCACTGTTGTGGCCTCTCCCGTTGCGGAGCACAGGCTCCAGATGCTCAGGCTCAGCGGCCAGGGCTCACGGGACTAGCCACTCTGTGGCATGTGGGATCTTCCCGGACCGGGGCACGAACCCGTGTCCCCTGCATTGGCAGGTGGACTCTCAACCACTGCACCTGCCTTTTCATTTTATTGATTGTTTCCTTTACAGAGCAGAGTTTTTTAGTTTGATGTGGTCTCACTTGTTTTTTTTTGCTTTTGTTGCCTGTGCTTTTGGTGTCCTATCTAAAAAATATTTTTGCCAAGACCAATGTCAAGGAGCATTTCCTCGTTTTCTTTTAGGAGTTTTATGGTTTCAGGTTTTCATGAGGGCTTTGATTTGCATTTCTCTCATGACTAATGATGTTGAACATCTTTTCATCCTATATTGGCTATTTTCATGTCTTCTTTAAAAGTTTTTCAGATATTTTGCCATCAAAATAAGTCAGACTGTGTGTCTTATTATTAATGAATTGTAATATTTGTATATATATGCTGAATATAGATATAGTAAATATTTTCTTTGACTTTGAGAAGAAAATAGTGGTGAAGTGGAAATCCTTGTCTTGTTCCTGATCTTAGAGGAGATGCATTCAGTTTTTCACCATTGAGAATTATGTTTGCTGTGGGTTTATCGTATATAACCTTTATTATGTTGAAGTAGGTTCCCTCTATGCCCATTTTCTAGAGAGTTTTTATTATAAATGGGTATTGAATTTTGTCAAAAGCTTTTTCTGCATCTATTGAGATAATCATATGGTTTTTATTCTGCAATTTGTTAATATGGCATATCACATTGGTTGATTTGCATATATTGAAGAATCCTTGCATTCCTGGGATATATCCCACTTCATCATGGTGTATGATCCTTTTAATGTGTTGTTGGATTCTGTTTGCTAGTATTTTGTTGAGGATTTTTGCATGTATATTCATCAGTGATATTGGTCTGTAATTTTCTTTTTTTGTAGTATGTTTGTCTGGTTTTGGGATCAGGGTGATGGTGGCCTCGTAGAATGAGTTTGGGAGTGTTCCTTCCTCTGCAAATTTTTGGAAGAGTTTGAGAAGGATGGGTGTTAGCTCTTCTCTAAATGTTTGGTAGAATTCGCCTGTGAAGCCATCTGGTCCTGGACTTCAGTTTGTTGGAAGATTTTTAATCACAGTTTCAATTTCATTACGTGTGATTGGTCTGTTCATATTTTCTATTTCTTCCTGGTTCAGTCTTGGAAGGTTATAATTTTCTAAGAATTTGTCCATTTCTTCCAGGTTTTCCATTTTATTGGCATAGAGTTGCTTGTAGTAGTCTCTTAGGATGCTTTGTATTTCTGCAGTGTCTGTTGTAACTTCTCCTTTTTCATTTCTAATCGTATTGATTTGAGTCCTCTCCCTCTTTTTCATGATGAGTCTGGCTAATGGTTTATCAATTTTGTTTATCTTCTCCAAGAACCAGCTTTTAGTTTTATTGATCTTTGCTGTTGTTTTCTTTGTTTCTATTTCATTTATTTCTGCTCTGATCTTTATGATTTCTTTCCTTCTGCTAACTTTGGGTTTTGTTTGTTCTTTCTCTAGTTCCTTTAGGTGTAAGGTTAGATTGTTTATTTGAGATTTTTCTTGTTTCTTGAGGTAGGCTTGTATAGCTATAAACATTCCTCTTAGAACTGCTTTTGCTGCATCCCATAGGTTTTGGATCATCGTGTTTTCATTGTCATTTGTCTCTAGGTATTTTTTGATTTCCTCTTTGATATCTTCGGTGATCTCTTGGTTATATAGTAACGTATTGTTTAGCCTCCATGTGTTTGTATTTGTTACGTTTTTTCCCCTGTAATTGATTTCTAATCTCAGAGTGTTGTGGTCAGAAAAGATGCTTGATATGATTTCAATTTTCTTAAGTTTACTGAGGCTTGATTTGTGATCCAAGATGTGATCTATCCTGGAGAATGTTCCGTGTGCACTTGCGAAGAAAGTGTAATCCGCTGTTTTTGGTTGGAATGTCTTATAAATATCAATTAAATCTGTCTGGTCTACTGTGTCATTTAAAGCTTGTGTTTCCTTATTAATTTTCTGTTTGGATGATCTGTCCATTGGTGTAAGTGAGGCGTTAAAAGTCCCCCATTATTACTGTGTTACTGTTGATAATGTCTTTTAGAGTTGTTAGCATTTGCCTTATGTATTGAGGTCTCCTATGTTGGGTGCATATGTATTTATAATTGTTATATCTTCTTCTTGGATTGATCCCTTGACCATTACATAGTGTCCTTCCTTGTTTTTTGTAACATTCTTTATTTTACAGTCTATTTTATCTGATATGAGTATTGCTACTCCAGCTTTCTTATTTCCATTTGCATGGAATATCTTTTTCCATCCCCTCACTTTCAGTCTGTATGTGTCCCTAGGTCTGAAGTGGGTCTCTTGTAGACAGCATATATATGGGTCTTGTTTTTGTATCCATTCAACAAGCCTGTGTCTTTTGCTTGGAGCATTTAGTCCTTTCATGTTTACGGCAGTTATTGATATGTATGTTCCTATTAGCATTTTCTTAATTGTTTTGGGTTTGTTTTTGTAGGTCCTTTTCTTCTCCTGTGTTACCCATTTAGAGAAGTTCCTTTAGCATTTGTTGTAGAGCTGGTTTGGTGGTGCTGAATTCTCTTAGCTTTTGCTTGTCTGTAAAGCTTTTGATTTCTCCATCAAATATGAATGAGATCCTTGCCTGGTGGAGTAATCTTGGTTGTAGGTTCTCCCCTTTCATCACTTTAAGTATACAACTCTTTTGGCTTTTAGAGTCTGCTGAGAAATCAGCTGTTAACCTTATGGGAGTTCCCTTGTATGTTGTTTGTCATTTTTCCTGTAGTGCTTTCAGTAATTTTTCCTTTTCTTTAATTTTTGCCAATTTGATTACTATGTATCTCGGCATGTTTCTTCTTGGGTTTATTCTGTATGGGACTCTCTATGCATCCTGGACTTGGGTGGCTCTTTCTTTTCCCATGTTAGGGAAGTTTTTGACTATAATCACTTCAAATATTTTCTCGGGACCTTTCTCTCTTCTCCTTCTGGGACCCCCATAATGCGAATGTTGTTGTGTTTAATGTTGTCGCAGATGTCTCTTAGGCTGTCTTCATTTCTTTTCATTCTTTTTTCTTTATTCTGTTCCGCAGCAGTGAATCCCACCATTCTGTCTTCCAGGTCACTTCTCCATTGTTCTGCCTCAGTTATTCTGCTATTGATTCCTTCTATTTTAGTTTCATTTCAGTTATTGTATTGTTCATGTCTGTTTGTCTGTTGTTTAATTCTTCTAGATCTTTGTTAAACATTTCTTGCATCTTTTTGATCTTTGCCTCCATTGTTTTTCTGAGGTCCTGGATCATCTTCACTATCATTATTCTGAATTCTTTTTCTGGAATGTTGCCTATCTCCATTTCATTTAGTTGTTTTTCTGCAGTTTATCTTGTTCCTTCATCTGGTACATAGCCGGCTGCTTTTTCATCTTGTCTGTCTTTCTGTGAATGTGGATTTTGTTTTACAGGCTGCAGGATTGTAGTTCTTCTTGCTTCTGCTGTCTGCCCTCTGGTGGATGAGGCTATCTAAGAGGCTTGTGCAAGTTTCCTGATGGGAAGGACTGGTGGTGGGTAGAGCTGGCTGTTGCTCTGGTGGGCAGAGCTCAGTAAAACTTTAATCTGCTTGTCTGCTGATGGGTGGGGCTGGGTTCCCTCCCTGTTGGTTGTTTGGCTGAGGCGACCCAACACTGGAGCCTACCTGGGCTCTTTGGTGGGGCTAATGGCAGACTCTGGGAGGGCTCACGCCAAGGAGTACTTCCCAGGACTTCCACTGCCAGTGTCTTTGTCACTTGGTGAGCCACAGCTCCCCCGCCTCTGCAGGAGACCCTCCAACACTAGCAGGTAGGTCTGGTTCAGTCTCCTGTGGGGTCACTGCTCCATCCTCTGGGTCCCGATGTGCACACTACTTTGTGTGTGCCCTCTAAGAGTGGGGTCTCTGTTTCCCCCAGTCCTGACGAAGTCCTGCAGTCAAATCCCGCTAGCCTTCAAAGTCTGATTCTCTAGGAATTCCTCCTCCTGTTGCCAGACCCCCGTGTTTGGAAGCCTGACGTGGGGGTCAGAACCTTCACTTCAGTGTGTGAACTTCTGTGGTGTAAGTATTCTCCAGTTTGTGAGTAACCCACCCAGAAGTTATTGAATTTGATTTTATTGTGATAACTCTCCTCTACGGTCTGATTGCGGCTTCTCCTTTGTCTTTGCATGTGGGGTATCTTTTTTGGTGAGTTTCAGTGTCTTCCTGTCAATGATTGTTCCGCAGTTAGTTGTGATTCTGGTGTTCTTGAAAGAGGGAGTGAGAGCATGTCCTTCTCTTCTGCTATCTTGAACCAATCTGAAATGTTCATAATTTATTATTGTATTCTCAGTGTCTGACACATAATAGATGTCCAATAAACCTAAAAAAAAGAGAGTACTATTTCACCTGACTTTGACAGCAGTGTGAAATAGGTATTATCTTCATTTTTACAAATTCAGAAATTGAGGTTCAGGAAAATTCAGTAATCTGATGAGCCACAGTGCTGATAAACAGTGGATATTTGTACCCCAGAGCTCCTGCATGTGACTTTTCTCTCACTTGGTTTCTCATCCTCCTCTCCAGAAGAGTAACCTGGATTTCTTACATGGCAGCTCAAGGGTCCTTGTAAGAGCAAGAGGTCTGAGATGTTCCAAAACGTCACTTCCTCAACATTCAGTTGGTGAAAGCACTAGAAAACCCAGCGGAGATTCACAGGGCAATGGTGTACGCTCCACCTCTGCGTGGAGGGGTGGCGTGTGCAAGCAGAGTGAGAGAGTGCTGGAAATTGTCTTTGGAGACTAGCTACCACAGGGAGTCACCATCTCTATAGGGTCCGAGTTTCCTAGTACTGTGGTTCCTTCTCTAATAATTCTCCCACCTCAGAACATCTTTCTCTGAGATTTGAAAGGCATGGAAAGCAAAGCTGTAACCTGCTAGAACATTCCCATTAAAAGAAGTGATCTGGGTTTGATTTTTACAAATAAGTAGACCTGTAAAAATCTTAAAACTGCCTCTTATTCCAGAAAGAAGCAACTATGGTTGTCAGCAGATTTCACAAGGAACTGGTGTTTTCGTATCGCTTGGGAATGCTTCTGTCTCCCAAGGAGAGGCCTTGGATTAATGCTACTATCCTGGGATTCTCACAGCTAGAATCCTTGCCTGCAAGGTAAAGTCCCTCAAACTGCAAAGCTAAGACAGTTGCCTCTTCCTTCCAAAGTGGAAACAAGCAATTTCAGGAAGAGGTGGGAAGACATTTCCCCTCGAAGGATTCTTTTGGCTCCCTTCTACAAGACACTCAGCAACTTCAGAATTTTTCAATCAAATAATGTCTTTTTAGCATGTAATCATCTGTTACGGAGAGCTGGGCTTTTATAGTTGTGTTAATTTCTCAGGTTGGAAGTAAGACCACTTTAAAGAAAATCTTCTGGATTTACTGGGGTGATATTTGAAGCAATTCCTTTGAAAGTAGGAAATGTAACAGGGAGTCTTGTGGATGTTTTTTTCCCTGTTGCTGTTAGGGAAGAAAGTTGGAGGAATGCCTCTTTAGGGACCGAAAAGGAACAGTCCACACGAGAACATGGAAAACCATAGAAGATTTGAGTTCAGTTCAGCTTCTGTCAGCTAATTATATTTCGGTGAGTAATTAATTATTCAACACAGTGGGTGTTTTCAACAGTCTCTCCCTCCCCCCATGTGTGTTTCTTTCTCAAGTTGTCCTGGTTAAAAAAGAATCTGGCAAAAGCAGCTGAGCGAAGCATCCTTTCAGAAAACACAAAATAAAGCTAAAATAACAGAACCAGGCTCAGTTTGAAATTTGTCTGTGTCAGTTCCTCAGAGACGCAGTGGGCATGGCTGTCTTTTCTGTGGGCTGCCTTGATCCTGTATTCCAGAGTAGCTGGAAAGGTGTTATGACCTTGATGCGGGGAAATAGAGTCCCCAAAAAGACCTAGCCCCAAGTTGGCAAGCACTGATTCTGAAATATGCATAATTTTAAGAGCAAACGAGTCCTCTCAATTTCAAAACAAGTAGGCTGGGATTTAGATACTACATTCTCCACAGCTTTGCTCTGATGTGATTCACTTTGCAGTGAAATTACAAATAAGTCTCTAGACCACCAGGTACTGGAGGTCTCAGGAGGATTTGGCTACCCTGCTGTTCCATTTACTATTGCTGTGTAGTGGTCAATCCCAAACCAATTAATTTAAGATAACAACCATTTTTTTATGCCCCCAAATCCTTTGTGTTGGCAATTCAGTAAGGGTATGGTGGGGATAAATTGCTTTGCTTTGTGGTGGCTGGGCCTTCAGCTGGGTAAACGCAAATGGCTGAGAGCTAAAGTCCATTTCCAAAGATGACTTCTTGACTCACACGTCTGGATGTTGGCTGGAACCTTTGCTGGGTGTCTTAAGTGGAGCATCTCTGTATGGTCTTTCCATGGGGCTTGGCTTCCTCACAGCATGGAGGCTTTTGGGTGGTTGGACTGCTTACAGGGTAGCTCAGAGCTTTAAATGTGAAAGTCTGCATGAACAAGGCAGAAGGTGTAGTGCCTTTTATGATCTAGCCTCAGAAGTCAGAGTGTCACTGCTGCCATTCTCCATTCACCAAAGCAGTCATAGATCACAGGTTTGAGGGGAGGGGACATAAGTGCTACTTCTTGATGAGTTAGTGGTTAGGTCACACTGTAGAAGAGTATGTTGAAGAGAGATTATCGTGGCCATTTTGGGAAATACAATCTTCCATTTCCCTGATTCGATTAGAACAGGGCTTAGGACTGAGTGTTATGACTTGCCTTGAGGATTAAATCCACCTACCAATTACTCAGATTTATACTATACTGTGTACAAGATAATGGACCAAAAAGTTCATGTCTCATGGACATGGAAGATTGTATATACCTTCTCACAAAAGGGGCAAAGGACACAGCCATTGAGTTTTGGGGAGGTTTGTTACATATCAATGGCTGGATGATACAGGTTATAAAATCAGTGTACATTGTTCAATTTAATTTTCATGTATATATCAAATAACCACTTAGAATATATAATTTTTAAATAGTATTACTTAAATGTTGACACAGTTGTGTGTATATATGTGTATGTATGTGTATAAAAATCTAGAAGTACATCTAACAAGAGACATGCAATACCTTTATGAAGGAAAATATAAAAATTTGTTGAAATATATGTAGAAGATCTTGTAATGGAGCAATAACAAATTTTTATAGATAAGTGTTTCAATATAGTTAATATGTTGGCTTTTCTCACATTGGTCTACAAATGTGTTCCAATCAAAATCCCAATAGGGATTTTTGTTTGTTTGTTTGGGGTTTGCTTTGTCTTGTTTCATTTTTGTTTTAGTAGCTTAATTCCTCTTTGCTTAAGTTAGCCCCTGGGTTTCTGTCACTTGCCACCAGAGAACCCTAACTCATAAAATGGGTTAACGTACATCATCCATTCTCTCTTGCCTCAACTCTACCCTGCTGACGGGGATGATTTTTCAATATAGGCACAAATAGCATGTGAGAATTAAATGGATATGATTTTTCACCATTCCCTTTGACAAGATGTGTTCGAAAGTTAAAAACAAGATTTCATCAGTATCTCTAAGTTTACTAACAGTATAATGAAAATCCTCCAAAATGACTTTTTTCACCTCACAATTATTCATCAATCATTCATTCTTATTCTCCAATTAGTTATTGAGTGTCAGTCGTGAGAGACATGCTGTGATAGGTGCTAGAGATAAAATGGGAGGACAACAGCGACAACAAACATGATTCCAGCCCTTATGGAGTTGGTGTTCTATGTAGGTAGGGAGACAGATATAGAAATAATTGCACAAAATACTTTTAGATTGTAGCAACTAATACGATGAAGACCAAATGAACACTATTTATCTCATTAGATGCAACCACATGGACAAGATGCTGGAAAATTTCAATGTAAGCCTCTGTACTTTACAGTTTTAGAAGAATATAGGGTTATTTTTGTAAACATTTACCTTCCAACAGAATTCACAATATTTGGAATCAGACCGTTATATATTGATTTTTATGGCTTCAATATCACAACAAAACTTTGCCTTCACCACCTATCATATTTCATTTCTTCTGCTTATTAATAGCCTTAATTTCTTGCATTAAATGACAATTAAGTAAAAAAGTATCTGAGACTAACGTGATGAAAAGATAACTCAATTTTTGGGAGTAGATTAGATTTAGAGAGAGTAATTCAGTAAACATTGATTTAGTGATTTTAATGGAAAACTGTTCTTTGGAAAATGAAGGGAAAATTAAAAGGTAACTAATGTGATTTGTAAATAAATGTCATTATCAACTTGAATGAAAGTTTAAGGTATTTTAATGCTATTTTTAACATCTTTATTGGAGTATAATTGCTTTACATTGTTGTGTTAGTTTCCACTGTATAACAAAGTGAATCAGCTATATGTAGACATATATCCCCATATCCCCTCCCTCTTTTTTTTTTAACATCTTTATTGGAGTATAATTGCTTTACAGTGGTGTGTTAGTTTCTGCTTTATAACAAAGTGAATCAGTTATACATATGTTCCCATATCTCTTCCCTCTTGCGTCTCCCTCCCTCCCACCCTCCCTATCCCACCCCTCTAGGTGGTCACAAACCACTGAGCTGATCTCCCTGTGCTATGCAGCTGCTTCCCACTAGCTATCTGTTTTACATTTGGTAGTGTATATATGTCCATGCCACTCTCTCACTTCTTCCCAGCTTACCCTTCCCCCTCCCTGTGTCCTCAAGTCCATTCTCTACATCTCCATGTTTATTCCTGTCCTGGTTGTAGGTTCGTCAACCATTTTTTTGTGTGTGTGTGATTCCATATATATGTGTTAGCATACAGTATTTGTTTTTCTCTTTCTGACTTACTTCATTCTGTATGACAGACTCTAGGTCCATCCACCTCACTACAAATAACTCAATTTCATTTCTTTTTATGGCGAGTAATTTTCCATTGTACATATGTGCCACATCTTCTTTATCTGTTCATCTGTCGATGGACACTTAGATTGCTTCCATGTCCTGGCTATTGTAAATAGTGCTGCAGTGAACATTGTGGTACGTGACTCTTTTGGAATTATGGTTTTCTCAGGGTATATGCCCAGTAGTGGGATTGTTGGGTCATATGGTAGTTCTGTTTTTAGTTTTTTAAGGAACCTCCATACTGTTCTCCATAGTGGCTGTATCAATTTACATTCCCACCAAAAGTGAAAGAGGGTTCCCTTTTCTCCACACCCTCTCTGATGCTATTTTTTCAAAAACTAACTTCTCCATCTATTAATTACTCAGCCCTGTCTGACTTCCACATCATCCCCCACCACTTTCTGTGGTGAATACCAGACAGCTTGAGAAAATTCTTACTGCTTCCTGACCACAAAGAATACTTTTCTACCATAATTTAGAAAGAGACACATACACAATGTTCATTGCGGCACTATTTACAATAGCCGGGACATGGAAGCAACCTAAGTGTCCATTGACAGATGAAGGGATAAAGAAGATGTGGCACATATATACAATGGAATATTACTCAGCCATAAAAAGGAACAAAACTGAGTTATTTGTAGTGAGGTGGATGGACCTAGAGTCTGTCATACAGAGTGAAGTAAGTCAGAGGAGAAAAACAAATACCGTATGGTAACATATATACGGAATCTTAAAAAAAAAATGGTTCTGATGAACCTAGGGGCCAAACAGGAATAAAGATGCAGATGTAGAGAATGGACTTGAGGACACAGGGAGGGGGAAGGGTAAGCTGGGAAGAAGTGAGAGAGTGGCATGGACATATACACACTACCAAACGTAAAATACATAGCTAGTGGGAAGCAGCTGCATAGCACAGGGAGATCAGCTCAGTGGTTTGTGACCACCTAGAGGGGTGGGATAGGGAGGGTGGGAGGAAGACACAAGAGGGAGGGGATGTGGGAATATATGTATACATATAGCTGATTCACTTTGTTTTACAGCAGAAACTAACACACCACTGTAAAGCAATTATATTCCAATAAAGATGTTTAAAAAAAGAATACTTTTTGCTTTGCCTTTGATTCTTCCTTCACCAACAGCTATTCTCATAGAATGTCCTTTCTTTCTTTTACCATTTAAGAATGGATTATTTTAGTTAATTTGCCAGTAATTTTTCAGAAACCCTAGTTACCTAGGTCAGAATTTGGTTCCTTCAACCAGGCTGTGTGTCCTTATATAATTTAAATCATCCCAAAGGAGCTACTGGCTGAGATTACAGCAACATCCAGAAGGTTGGAGGAGCATAGATCAGTCTGTGTAACTCTGGAGCCACATGTGTTCAGACTTCTAAAGATCTCTTGAAGTATTTGAAGCAGCTGAATAGTAGTCTCTCAGGTTTGTTTCCCTCTTGTTTCAGTGTTTCTGTACTATTGAGGTCTTCATCGTCTATGTCTTATATTTAATAAGCCAATATCTACTGTACCCCATTCTAGACCTTGTGCTAATGGTTGTGGGCACAAGGTTGTTTCAGATTGGGCTCCCTGGGAAACAGACTCTGAAGCAGATATTAGAATGCAAGAGGTGTATTTGGGAGTGTTCTTAGAATCAGCATCTGTGGAAGGGAAAAGAAAGAGCTGGATGGGGTAGATGGAGAGGTTGGACTGTGATGCAGTCTCAGTGGAGACCACAGCAAACCATACAAGGAGGTCTGAAGAATGACCCTTCAGAGTTGCCTTCTGCTAGGGCAGGAAGTCTAGGGCTTTATACATCTGTATCACCATTAGTAACCCCTGGTAGCGGGTGCAGCTTTGGGCAAGGTAGCTCTTTTCAGGTTTTAGTTTCATATAATCCCCAAAGTGGCTGGCAGCAGAGGGCTCTCTGCCAGTAGCTTTCCCAGAAACTGCGGTTACTGAAGGGAAATCTGGGCAGGACATCACAGCATCCAACACAGATGGCAGACAGAGAGTTAAGTGTCTACTAGGAGTGACAGTTGAATAAACATCTAACTCCAGTATTGTGTGATAAAGACTCCTAAGAGTGTGTCATAGGAGGCAAAGTTAATGTTGCCTAGTGAAAGTTTTAGGAAGCAGTAGCATCCAAGTTCTGAGAAATTATTGGGAATTAGAGGGACAAAGATGAGGTGGTGATAAGGGGAAAGACTGAGAAGCCAGGAGGCAAGAACAGAAGGAACGCTTTTTAAAAAAATTTAATTTAATTTATTTAATATACATCAGGCTGTTATTAGTTATCTGTTTTGTACATATTAGTGTATATATGTCAATCCCAATCTCCCAATTCATCCCACCACCACCACCACCCCCGCTTTCCCCACCTGGTGTCGAAACGTTTGTTCTCTACATCTGTGTCTCTATTTCTGCCTTGCAAACTGGTTCATCTGTACTATTTTTTAGATTCCACATATATGCATTAATATACGATATTTGTTTTTCTCTTTCTGACTTACTTCACTCTGTTTGACAGACTCTAAGTCCATCCACGTCTCTACAAATAACCCAATTTCATTTCTTTCTATGGGTCAGTAATATTCCATTTTATTTATGTACCACATCTTCTTTATCCATTCGTCTGTCAGTGGGCATTTAGGTTGCTTCCAGGTCCTGGCTATTGTAAATAGTGCTGCAGTGAACAATGGGGTGCATGTGTCTTTTTGAATTATGGTTTTCTCAGGGTATATGCCCAGTAGTGGGATTGCTGGGTCATATAGTAATTCTGTTTTTAGTTTTCTAAGGACCCTCCATAGTGGATGTATCAATTTACATTCCCATCAACAGTGCAAGAGGGTTCCCTTTTTGCCACACCCTCTCCAGCATTTGTTTGTAGATTATCTGATGATGCCCATTCTAACTGGTGTGAGATGATACCTCACTGTAGTCTTGATTTACATTTCTCTAATAATTAGTGATGTCGAGCAGCTTTCCATGTGCCTCTTGGCCGTCTGCATGTCTTCTTTGGAGAAATGTCTATTTAGGTCTTCTGCCCATTTTTGGATTGGGTTCTTTGTTTCTCTGATATTGAGCTGTATGAGCTGCTTGTATAGTTTGGAGATTAATCCTTTGTTCGTTGATTCATTGGCAAATATTTTCTCCCATTCTGAGGGTTGTCTTTTCATGTTGTTTATAGTTTCCTTTGCTGTGCAAAAGCTTTAAGTTTCATTAGGTCCCATTTGTTTATTTTTGTTTTTATTTCCATTACTCTAGGAAGTGGGTCAAAAAAGATCTTGCTGTGATTTATGTCAAAGAGTGTTCTTTCTATGTTTTCCTCTGAGAGTTTTATAGTGTCTGATCTTACATTTAGTTCTTTAATCTATTTTGAGTTTATTTTTGTGTACAGTGTAAGGAGTGTTCTAATTTCATTCTTTTACATGTAGCTGTCCAGTTTTCCAGCACCACTTATTGAAGAGACTGTCTTTTCTCCATTGTATATCGTTGCCTCCTCTGTCATAGATTAGTTGATCATAGGTGTGTGGATTTATCTCTGGGCTTTCTATCCGGTTCCATTGATCTATATTTCTGTTTTTGTGCCGGTAGCTTATTGTCTTGATTACTGTAGTTTTGTATTATAGTCTGAAGTCAGGGAGTCTGATTCCTCCAGCTCTGTTTTTCTTTCTCAAGATTGCTTTGGCTATTCGGGGTCTTTGGTTTTTGTTTTTGTTTTTTTTTTTGCGGTACACGGGCCTCTCACTGCTGTGGCCTCTCCCACTGCGGAGCACAGGCTCCGGACGCGCAGGCTCAGCGGCCATGGCTCACGGGCCCAGCCGCTCCGCGGCATGTGGGATCTTCCCGGACCTGGGCACGAACCCGTGTCCCCTGCATCGGCAGGTGGACTCTCAACCACTGCGCCACTGGGGAAGCCCTATTCGGGGTCTTTTGTGTCTCAATACAAATTTTAAGATTTTTTTGTTCTAGTTCTGCAAAAACTGCTGTTGGTAGTAATTTGATAGGGATTGCGTTTATTCTGAGGATTGCTTTGGGTAGTATAGCCATTTTCACATTATTAATTCTTCCAATCCAAGAACATGGTATATCTCTCTATGTGTTTGTGTCATCTTTGACTTATTTCATCAGTGTCTTACAGTTTTCTGAGTTCAGGTTTCTTACCTCCTTAGGTAGGTTTATATCTAGGCATTTTATTCTTTTTGTTGCAGTGGTGAATGGGATTGTTTCCCTAATTTGTGTTTCTGATCTTTCATTGTTAGTGTATAGGAGTGCTAGAGAATTCTGTGCATTAATTTTGTATCCTGCAACTACCAAATTCATTGATTAGCTCAAGTAGTTTTCTGGTGGCATGCTTAGGATTCTCTATGTATAGTATCATGTCATCTGCAAACAGTGACAGTTTTACTTCTTCTTTTCCAATTTGTATTCCTTTTATTTATTTTTTTCTCTGATTACCATGGCTAGGACTTCCAAAACTATGTCAAATAATAGTGATGAGAGTGAACATCCTTGTTTTGTTCCCGATCTTAGAGGAAATGCTTTCAGTTTTTCACCATTGAGAATGATGTTTGTTGTGGGTTTGTCGTATATGGCCTTTATTATGTTGAAGTAGGTTCCCTCTATGCCCACTTTCTGGAGAGTTTATTTAAATCATAAATGGGTGCTGAATTTTGTCAAAAGCTTTTTCTGAATCTATTGAGATGACTGTATGGTTTTTATTCTTCAGTTTGTTAATATGGTGTATCACATTGATTGATTTGAGTATATTGAAGAATCCTTGCATCCTTGGGATAAATCCCGCTTGATCATGGTGTATGACCCTTATAATGTGTTGTTGGATTCTGTTTGCTAGCATTTTGTTGAGGATTTTTGCATGTATATTCATCAGTGATATTGGTCTGTAATTTTCTTTTTTTGTAGTATGTTTGTCTGGTTTTGGGATCAGGGTGATGGTGGCCTCGTAGAAGTCTGGGAGTATTCCTTCCTCTGCAATTTTTTGGAAGAGTTTGAGAAGGATGGGTGTTAGCTCTTCTCTAAATGTTTGATAGAATTCACCTGTGAAACCATCTGGTCCTGGACTTTTGTTTGTTGGAAGATTTTTAATCAGTTTCAATTTCATTACTCGTGATTGGTCTGTTCATATTTTCTATTTCTTCCTGGTTCAGTCTTGGAAGGTTATACCTTTCTAAGAGTTTGTCCATTTCTTCCAGGTTTTCTATTTTATTGGCATAGAGTTGCTTGTAGTAGTCTCTTTTGATGCTTTGTTTTTCTTCCGTGTCCATTGTAACTTCTCCTTTTTCATTTCTAATTTTATTGATTTGAGTTCTCACCCTCTTTTTCTTGATGAATCTGGCTAATGCTTTATCAATTTTGTTTATCTTCTCAAAGAACCAGCTTTTTGCTTTATTGATCTTTGCTATTGTTTTCTTTGTTTCTATTTCATTTATTTCTGCTCTGATCTTTATGCTTTCTTTCCTTCTACTAACTTTGGGTTTTGTTTGTTCTTCTTTCTCTAGTTCCTTTAGGTGTAAGGTTAGATTGTTTATTTGAGATTTTTCTTGTTTCTTGAGGTAGGATTGTGTCCCTATAAACATCCCTCTTAAAACTGCTTTTGCTGCATCACATAGGTTTTGGATCGTCGTGTTTTCATTGTCATTTGTCTCTAGGTATTTTCTGAATTCTTCTTTAATTTCTTCAGTGATCTCTTGGTTATTTAGTAATGTTTTGCTTAGCCTTCATGTGTTGGTGTTTTTTATGTTTTTCCCCCTGTAATCGATTTCATAGTGTTGTGGTCAGAAAAGATGCTTGATATGATTTCAGTTTTCTTAAATTTATCAAAGCTTGATTTGTGACCCAAGATGTGATCTATCCTGGAGAATGTTCCATATGCACTTGAGAAGAAAGTGTAACCTGCTGTTTTCCATTGGAATGTTCTATAAATATCAATGAAGTCTATCTGGTCTACTGTGTTATTTAAAGCTTGTGTTTCCTTACTAATTTTCTGTCTGGATGATCTGTCCATTGGTGTAAGTTAGGTGGTAAGTTCCCCCACTATTATTGTGTTACTCTTGTTTTCCTCTTTTATAGCTGTTAGCATTTGTTTTATGTTTTGAGGTCTCCTATGTTGGGTGCATATATATTTATAATTGTTATATCTTCTTGGGTTTATTCCTTGATCATTCTGTAGTGTCCTACCTTGTCTCTTGTAACATTCTTTATTTTAAAGTCCATTTTGTCTGATATGACTATTGCTACTCCAGCTTTCTTCTGATTTCCATTTGCATGGAATATCTTTTTCCATCCCGTCACTTTCAGTCTGTGTGTGTCCCTAGGTCTGAAGTGGGTCTCTTGTAGACAGCATATATATGGGTCTTGTTTTTGTATCCATTCAGCAAGCCCGTGTCTTTTGGTTGGAGCATTTAATTAATTCATGTTGAAGGTAATTATTGATATGTATGTTCCTATGACCATTTTCTTAATTGTTTTGGGTTTGTTTTTGTAGGTCCTTTTCTTCTCTTGTGTTTCCCACTTAGAGAAGGTCCTTTAGCATTTGTTGTAGAGCTGGTTTGGTGGTGCTGAATTCTCTTAGCTTTTGCTTGTCTGTAAAGCTTTTGATTTCTCCATGGAATCTGAATGAGATCCTTTCCGGGTACAGTAATCTTGATTGCAGGTTCTTCCCTTTCATCCCTTTAAATATATCAGTGCCATTCCCTTCTGGCTCGTAGAGTTTCTGCTGAGAAATCAGCTGCTAACCTTCTGGGAGTTCCCTTGTATGTTATTTGTCTCTTTTCCATTGTTGCTTTTAATAATTTTTCTTTGTCTTTAATTTTTGTCAATTTGATTACTGTGTGCCTCGGTGTGTTTTGCTTTGGGTTTATCCTGCCTGGGACTCTCTGCACTTCTGGACTTGGGTTGCTATTTCCTTTCCCATGTTAGGGAAATTTTCAACTGTAATCTCTTCAGATATTTTCTTGGGTCCTTTCTCTCTCTCTTCTTCTCGGAGCCCTATAATGCGAATGTTGGTGCATTTAATGTTGTCCTAGGGGTCTCTTAGGCTGTTTACTTTTTTTTTTTCATTCTTTTTTCTTTATTTGGTTCTGTGGCAGTGAATTCCACCATTCTGTCTTCCAGGTCACTTATCCGTTCTTCCGCCTCAGTTATTCTGCTATTGATTCCTTCTATTGTATTTCATTTCAGTTATTGTATTGTTCATCTCTGTTTGTTTGTTCTTTAATTCTTCTATGTCTTTGTTAAACATTTCTTGCATCTTCTCGATCTTTGACTCCATTCTTTTTCGAGGTCCTGGATCATCTTCACTACCATTCTTACGAATTCTTTTTCTGAAAGGTTGCGTATCTCCAGTTCATTTAGTTGTTTTTCTGGAGTTTTATCTTATTCCTTCATCCTGTACATAGTCCTCTGCCTTTTCATTTTGTCTGTCTGTCAGTGAATGTGATCTTCTTTTCACAGGCTGCAGGATTTTAGTTCTTCTTGCTTCTGCTGTCTGACTTCTGGTGGATGAGGCTATCTAAGAGACTTGTGCAAGCTTCCTGATGGATGGGACTGGTGGTGGGTAGAGCTGAGTGTTGCTCTGGTGGGCAGAGCTCAGTAAAACTTGAATCTGCTTGTCTGCTGATGGGTGGGGCTGAGTTCCCTCCCTTTTGGTTGTTTGGCCTGTGGCAACCCAGCACTGGAGGCTACAGGCTCTTTGGTGGGTCTAATTGTGCACTCCAGGAGGGCTCATGCCAAGGAGTACTTCCCAGAATTTCCGCTGCCAGTGTCCCTGTCCCTGTGTTGAGGCACAGCCACCTCCTGCCTCTGCAGGATACCCTCCTACACTAGCAGGCAGGCCTGGCTCAGTCTCCCATGGTGTCACTGATCCTTCCCTGTGGGTCCTGACACACACACTACTTTGTGTGTGCCCTCCATGAGTGGAGCCTGTGGAGTCTCCTGCTAGCCTTCAAAGTCTGATTCTCTGGGAATTCCTCCTCCCGTTGCCAGACCCCAGGTTGGGAAGCCCGATGTGGGGCTCAGAACCTTCACTCCAGTGGGTGGACTTCTATGGTATAATGTTCTCCAGTTTGTGAGTGACCCACCCAGCAGTCATGGGACCCGATTTTATTGTGATCATGCCCCTCCCACCATCCCATTGTGGCTTCTCCTTTGTCTTTGGACATGGGGTATCTTTTTTGGTGAGTTCCACGGTCTTCCTGTTGATGATTGTTCAGCAGTTAGTTTTGATTCAGGTGCTCTCGCATGAGGGAGTGAGCACACGTCCTTCTATCAAGAAAAGAAGGAATGCTTATGGAACTACTTGTAGACCAAATTCTTGGCGCCAGGTTAGATATAGATGTCCTAAAAAGGGTAACGTATAAGTTGAGATTTGCAAGGAGAAAGGGGGGTGTGTGTGTGTGTGCATGTGTGTGTATATGTGCACGCGTGCATTCGTGGTGAGAGCCAGTTGTTATAGATGGAAGAGCTTATGAGAAAACTGGGAAGGAGGAAGGGAGGGAGGGCAAGGAGAGCTGGAGGGAGAGAATGGAAGGGAAGAAGAGAGGAGAGGAGAAAGAATTGGGAAATTGAAGTTTGGCTGGAGATTGGAGTTTGTGACTGAAGGTTCTTGTCTGCTCATCATCATGTTTGATGTCATCTGTTCTTTATTCCAGATACCTCACATTATTATTTATTCTCTGAAGGTTTATGGATGGCACACTTAGGGACAACTGAGTCTGAAATAGTTTCATTTTGAGACCTTGTCACGTAACTACCATGTTGTATCAGTCAGATTTTGACATTGAATAAGGGATTTATTATTGAGTTGGATCTTATATAAATGTGGGAGCTGGTGGGACAAGCTGTGCAGGCTGTTGTCTCTGCATCTGATACTTGGCTGGAAGTCTCTGTGGTTCATCCATATCTACAATCAGGAAGGAAGACTAGATGCAAATAACAGCAAGGACAAATGAAGGCCCATGAAAGTGAATTAGAACCCATGTCTGTCTCTCACCACCTTCAATCTTAACAAAGTGGGTGACCTGCAGGAAAGCAGACTTCCAGATCTGCAGGAAAAGCTGGTGTCTGTCATCAAGGAGCTGCACACGCGTCTGGCTCAGGACCTGGAGAAGCTGAAGGAGGAGAACCAGTCGAGCTGGAGGAGCTGCAGATGTGTGTGCTTCCCTGTGCCAACCAGGTAGGTCAGAGGTCAGTGACAGCATGTGTGAGCTGCCACAGTACCTGGGGCTCTACACTGGCCTTCAAAGTGTGATGGCTGCTACTTCATTTCTGCCTTCCAAATCTTGTGTGAATTTCTTTAGTGGCCAATGCTAACCTGGAATCACATAGAGAAGGGAATTCTGGGAAGCATTATTTTAGCTCCACCAAGTTGATACTGTACAAGAGTACTACACATCATTTAAAAAAAACTTAAGTATAATGACATACAACATCATATTCGTTTTGGTGATTCGACATTTGTGTATATTATGAGATGATCATCACAGTAAGGCTAGTTACCGTCTGTAGCCATTTAAAGTTATTATAATATTTTTGACTATATGCTGTATTCTGTATATTATATCCCCATGACTTATTTATTTTATAGCTTCAAGTTTGTGCCTCTTAATCTCCTTCACTGATATCATTCATCCCCCCACCTTCCTCCTCTCTGGCAACCACCAGTTTATTCTCTGTATCTATGAATCTGGGTTTTGTTTTATTTGTTCATTTGTTTTGTTTCTTTATATTCCACATATAAGTGAGATCATATGGTATTTGTCTTTCTCTGTCTGATTTATTTACCTTAGGATAACACCCTCTAGGTCCATCTATGTTGTCACAATAGCAAGATTTCATTCTTTTATATGGCTGAATAATATTCCTGTGTGTGTGTGTGTGTGTGTGTGTGTGTGTGTGTGCGCGCGTGCGCCACATCTTCTTTATCCATTTATCTGTTGATGGATACTTAAGTTGCTTCTGTATCTTGGCTATTGTAAATAATGCTGCAACAAATATAGGGGTGCGTATACCTTTTCAAATTAGTGTTTTTGTTTTCTTTGGGTTCTCAGAAATGGAATTACTGGATCGTAGGGTAGTTCTATTTTTAATTTTTGAGGAACCTCTATACTGTTTTCCATAGTGGCTGCCCCAATTTACATTCCTACCAACAATGAACAAGAATTACTTTTTCTCCACATCCTCACCAACACTTGTTATTTTTTGTCTTTTTAATAATGGCCATTCTAATAGGTGTGAGGTGATAACTCATTGTGGTTTTGATTGCATTTCCCTAATGATTAGTGAAGTTGAACATTTTTTTTATGTGCCTGTTGGGCATCTGTATGTCTTCTTTGGAAAAATGTTCAGGTCCTCTGCCCATTTCTTAATCAAATTGTTTTTTTAATATTAAATTGTATCAGTTCTTTATATAAAGATATATAGAGATATAAAGATTCTGGATATTAACCCTTATCAAATATATGATTTTCAGATATCTTCTCCCATTCAGTACGTTGCCTTTTCATTTTGTTACTGATTTCCTTTGCTGTACAAAGCTTTCAATTTGTTGTAGTTCATTTGTTTATTTTTCCTTCTGTTGACCTTCCTGAGGAGACAAATCCAAAAAGATATCACTAATGATGTCTTTGAGCTTACTGCCTATGTTTTCTTCTAGGAGTTTTAGGGTTTCCCATCATATTCAAGCCTTTAGTCCATTTTGAGTTTATTTCTGTGTATGGTGTGAGACAGTGGTCCAGATTCACTCTTTTGCATGTAACTGTCCAGTTTTCCGAATATCATTTATTTAGGAGACTGTCTTATCCCCATGGTATAGACTGTAAGTGCCTGGGTTTATTTCTAGGTTCTCTGTTCTGTTCCACTGATCTTTGTGTTTGTTTTTGTGCCAGACCATACTGTTTTGATTACTATGGCTCTGTAGTATAGCTTGAATTCAGGGAGCATGATACCGTCAGTTTTGTTTTACTTTCTCAAGATTACTTTGGCCATTAGGCGTCTCTTGTGGTTCCATAAAAATTTTAGGATTATTTGTTCCAGTTCTGCAAAAACTAGTGTTAGTATTTTGATAGGGATTGCATTAAATATATAGATTGCTTTGGGTAGTAAGGGCATTTTAACAATATTCATTCTTCCAATCCATGAGCATGATATATTTTTCCATTTATTTGTGTTATCTTTAATTTCTTTCATCAATGCCTTTGTTTTCAGAGTACAAGTCTTTCACCTCCTTGGCTAAATTTGTTCCTAGAAATTTTATTCTTTCTGATGTAATTGAAAATGGAATGTTTTCTTAATTTCTCTTTCTGATAGATTGTCATTAGTGTATAGAAATGCAGCAGATTTCTATATGTTAATTTTATATCCTGCAACTTTACTGAATTCATTTATTAGTTAGAACAGTTTTTTGGTGGAGTCTTTAGGGTTTTATATATGTAGTATCGCGTAATCTGCAAATAGTGACAATTTTACTTCCTCCTTTCCAATTTGGATGCCTTTTATTTCTTTTTCCTGCCTGATTACTCTGGCCAGGACTTCCAATAATATGTTGAATAAAAGTGGTGACAGTGGGCATCCTTGTCTTTTTCCTGATCTCAGAGAAGAGGTTTCAGCTTTTTACCATTGAGTATGATGTTAGCTGTGGGTATGTCATATGTGGCCTTTATTATGTTGAGGTATATTCCTTCTATACCCACTTTGTTGAAAGTTTTTAATCATAAATGGTTGTTCAATTTTGTCAAGTGTTTTTTTCCTGCATCTATTGAGATGATCATGTGATTTTTATCCTTGATTTTGTTAATATGTTGTATCATGTTGATTGATCTGTGGATGTTGCACTATCCTTGTATCCCTAGAATAAATTCCACTTGATTGTGGTGTATGATTTTTTTTAATGTATTGTTGAATTTGGTTTGCTAATAATTTGTTGAGGATGTTTGCATCTATGTTCATCAAGGATATTGATCTTTAATTTTCTTTTCTCGTAGTAGCTTTGTCTTGTTTTTGGTTTTAGGGTAATGCTAGCCTTATAGAATCAGTCTGGGAGCATTACTTCCTCTTCATTTTGGGGGACTAGTTTGA
Organism: Pseudorca crassidens; assembly: GCF_039906515.1. Classification (NCBI taxonomy): domain Eukaryota; kingdom Metazoa; phylum Chordata; class Mammalia; order Artiodactyla; family Delphinidae; genus Pseudorca; species Pseudorca crassidens. Next base: position 11,213,889 of record NC_090300.1, read on the forward strand.
GAATGATAGGTATTAAATGTTCTTTAAGTGTTAGGTCAAATACAACTGTGAGGCCATCTGGTTCTGGACTTTTGTTTTTTGGGAGTTTTTTGACTACTGGTTCAATTTCGCTACTAGTAATCAGTGTATTGAGATTTTCTATTTCTTCTTGATTCAGTCTTTTAAAAAAATTTTTATTGTATATTGGAGTATAGTCAATTAACAATGTGTTAGTTTCAGGGGTACAGCAAAGTGATTCAGTTATGCATATACATATATCCATTCTTTTTCAAATTATTTTCCCATTTAGGTTATTATAGGATTCAGTCCTGATTGTATGTTTCTAGGAATTTGTCCATTTCTTCTAGGTTGTCCAGTTTATTGGGCAGTCATTCCTAGTAACCTCTTATAATCCTTTGTATTTCTTTGGTGTCAGCTGTAACTTCTTTTTCATTTCTGTTTTTGTCTATTTGGGCGCTTTATTTTTTTTTCTTGATGAGTCTGGCTAAAGATTTGTCAATTTTGTTTATCTTTTGAAAGACCCAGTTCTTTTTTTTAAAAAATTGAAGTATAGTTGATTTACAATGTTGTGCCAATCTCTGCTGTATAGCAAAGTGACTCAGTTATACACATATATATGTTCTTTTTTTATATTCATTTCCATTATAGTTTATCACAGGGTATTGAATATAGTTCTCTGTGCAATATATTAGGATCTTGTTGTTTATCCATTCTAGATGTAATTATTTGCATCCACCACCCCCAAACTCCTAGTTGATCCCTCTCCCTCACCCCTCCCCCTTGGGAACCACAAGTCTGCTCTCTACTTTTATGAGTCTGTTTCTGTGTTGTAGATAGGTTCATTTGTGTCATATTTTAGATTCCACATATAAGAGATATGGTATTTGTTGACAGACCCAGTTCTTGGTTTCATTGATCTTCTGTTGTCTTACTCTGTATTTCATTTATTTCCACTCTGATCTTATCGTTTCCTTCCTTTTGCTAATTTAGGGCTTTGTTTGTTCTTCTTTTTCTAGTTTCTTTAGGTGTAAGTTTAGATTGTTTATTTTTCTTGTTTCTTGAGGTAGGCCTGTATCACCAAAACCTTCCCTCTTAGAACTGCTTTTGCTGTGTTCCATATATTTTGGTATGTTTTATTTCCATTTTCACTTGTCTCATGGTATTTTTTGATTTCCTCTTTGATTTCTTCGTTGACCCATTGATTATTCAGTAGCATGTTGTTTAGTCTTCATGCATTTGTGTTTTTTCCAGTTTTCTTTTTGTAGTTGATTTCTAGTTTCATACCACTGTGGTTTGAAAAGATGCTTGATATGATTTCAATCTTCTTAAATTTATTGAGGCTTGTTTTGCAGTCTAACACATGCTCTATCCTGGATAATGTTCCATGTGCACTTGAAAAGAATGTGTATACTGCTGCTTGGGATGGGATGTTCTATCTATCAATATTAAGGCTATCTGGTCTGATGTATTCTTTAAGGCCGGTGTTTTCTTATTGATTTTCTGTCTGGCTGATCTATCCTGTGGTATAAGTGGCATATTAAAGTCCCCTACAATTATTGTGTTACTGTCAATTTTTCTTTATATGTCTGTTAACGTTTGCTTTATATATTTAGGTGCTCCTATTTTGCCTGCATAAATATTTAGAAGTGCTATGTTCTTTTGTTCGATTGATCCCCTTATTATTATATAATGGCCTTCTTTGTCTCATTACAGCCTTTGTTTTAAAGTCTGTTTTGTCTGCTATAAGTATTGCTACCCTAGCTTTCTTTTTGTTTCCATTTTCATGTAATACCTTTCCCCATCTCTTCACTTTCAGTCTGCTGAGAGGTGGTATAAAATATCCAGCTCCCTTGACCTTAGCTGGAAGAAATCTGAGGCATGTAATTTTATACAATTTTCCAGTATTTTCTTGTAGAATTAAACTCCAATTACCCACAGTGTTAACTTACCTGATACACGCCGTTTATTGACTGCTTTCCTTTCTGTAATCTTTTTCCCTTTTCCTACACAGGTGTTCCTTGCACTTTAAAAATAAACTACTTTGACATGAATCTTTGTATCAGAATCTGCAGAAATTTCTGCAGGAAACTGAACTAAGAAGAATGGGAAGCTTATGGAATTGAGATGAAGACAGCTGAGCATAGGGTAATAAAAAGAGGGAAAGAGCTAGTAGGAGAAGTTGGATGGGAAAAGGGAACTGGATGAATGGGAAATAAATAAGGTGGAGAAACTACTGAGATCTTAGGGACAAAAAGAAAGTTGTTAACATAACTTGAAAATAAAACCATTGGAGAGCTTCTTACAAAAAACATCTGTTTACTGCACATAAATCAGGTCTATGATTTAACTGTACCACCCCTGTGTTGGTTGGGGGTCAGAAGACATACTAATAATCAGTTGCAATCTTTAAAGGCCTCCAGTCCATTTTGAAGCAAAACTTAATGGTTCAGGAGACTTTTTATAAGAAAAGTCTAATTTCACAAACATCTCAGTTACATGATCCTCTTGGGTCTGACTTCTTCTTCCCCTCTTTCCATTTGCCTATCGAGAGTTAAGAAGGTTTTTTTTTTTTTTTTTTTTTTTTGTCACTTTGTGGTACATTTTTCCCTTTTGGATTTTGAAAAAGTCAAACTGAGAGCCACATTTGTTATTCTCAGTACTTGTAATAGGACTTGGCATTTTCCAAAGTGGAATAAAAATTTAGGCTGAATATGCTGATAGGAAATTTCTTGTTGAATTTCTTTATTGAATGGCTCAGGAAATAATTAGTGAACATTTAAAGCATAATTAAGTTAGTGAATAAACCTTTAGTTTCATACAATAACCTCTCCTGCCAGAGGGCTCTCCTGGGGATGTATCTGAGTTTCTTTTAGCTTCCACTCCTCAAACAGTGAACCCCTAACTGTTTCCTCACCTGGCACTATTTCTTCTGATTTGTTTGTTCTCTTATCTCCTTACTGGTTTGGAGTTGCCTCCTGTAGAAGGAATTGTGTCATTGTAGTAATGTATTAAAGAGAGACCACATATCTAGAATATTTCAGAAGACATTTCAATGTCACCAGTGCCAATAAACTTTTGCATCTTCTTGGGAAACAGTGGTGCTGTTTATCTAACAATGACTTTTCAGAGAAACTTTGTAGATACTTTTCCTCTGTTTATTTTTTGGAAGCTGACCTGAGCAGGTTGAAACATTTCTATTGTTTTGATAACAATAATATGTAGAAGAATGGCAGGCTTTAGGAACAGTGTTTTGTTACTGCTGGGAACCATAGAACCACCTTACCCTCAGATTGCTGTTGTTTACAATCATGGATTAACAAAAGGAACACAGACCTAACTATTTGTGAAATAAACAATAGCCAGCATTCTCTTAGCTAATGAGATCATTTAAGCTGCTAGGGTACAACCTATTTTAAAATTGGATTAAAACAGTGGGCATTGAATAGAGACTAAGTTATAGCTTTGGTCCAAATCTTATGATAATTTTCTTTACCTTGTGGCATCAGTGACTTCTCTAGCAGGTGCAGCTGAAAATTTAGTATCAATAGACTGGGACATTATTTTCACCTTCATGATATTTTTACCAGCTATGCTCATGTGTACTTTATATTTTTTTATTTTTTATTATAGACAAGGTGCTGTATAAAATATAAATTGTAGCTCATCATTTCTTTTTTTATTTTATTTAAAAAATTTATTTCAATTTTATTGAGATATAATTGACATATAGCACTGTATAAGTTTAAGATGTGCAATATAATGACTTGTCTTACATATATTTCAAAATGATTACCACAGTAAGTTGGTAGTTCATCATTTCTTAAGTCAAATGCATTCAAAAAAAGATTTTGAAAATCTTTTTTTTAATTCAATTTTTATTTTATACTGGGTATAGTTGATTTACAATGTTGTGTTAGTTTCAGGTGTACAGTAAAGTTATTCAGTTATACATATATATATCCATTCTTTTTCAGATTCTTTTCCCATATAGGTTATTACAGAATACTGAGTAGAGTTCCCTGTGCTATACAGTAGGTCTTATTGATTATCTATTTTATATGTAGTAGTGTGTATATGTTAATCCCAAACTCCTAATTTATCTCTCCCTCCCACCTTTCCCCTTTGGTAACCATAAGTGTGTTTTTGAAGTCTGAGTCTGTTTCTGTTTTGTAATAAGTTCATTTGTATCATTTTACATTCCACATATAGGCATGTCATATTCACTGCCATAAATAGCTTTGTTTTCTAATTCATATTAAAATGTATGCATAAATATGAAAAGATAATTTGGTTTCTGAATCACCTAAATTCATTTCATAAGCCATACTTGAGGAATATTGTTGTAGGAGAAATGCTTTCAGTGATTCTCTTTTTAAGCTATGAAGCAAAGCTTATGGAACTGGTGATCATGGTGACCATCTGTGTCTAAATCCCTCTAAAGAAAAGATTTTCTTCATATCACATATCATCTGACCACAATGGAATGAGAGTAGAAATCAGTAACAAAAGAAAAACTGGAAAATTTACAAATATGTGGAAGTTAAATAACACTCTTGGATAGACAGTGGGTTGAAGAGGAAATAAAGGGGAGAATAGAAAATATTTTGAGATGAATGAAAGCAAAACCATAACATACCAAAAGCTATGGGATGCAGCAAACTTGGATGGACCTGGAGATTATCATAGTAAGTGAAGTAAGTCAGACAGAGAAAGACAAATGTCATATGATAACACTTACATGCAGAATCTAAAAAAATGATACAAATGAACTTATTTACAAAATAGAAACACTCACAGACTTAGAGAATGAATTTATGGTTACCAGGGGGGAAGGGTGGGTGGGAGAGATATATTGGGAGCTTGGGATTGACGTACACACTGCTATATTTAAAACAGATAACCAGCAGGGACCTACTGTATAACTCAAGGAACTTGGCTCAATATTCTGTAACAACCTAAATGGGAAAAGAATTTGAAAAAGACTGGATACTTGTATGGGTATAACTAAGTCACTTTGCTATACACCTGTAACTAACACGTCATTGTTAATCAACTATGCTCCAATATACAATAAAAAATTTTTTAAAAAGCCACATTTATTGGAAACAGCAAAAGCCATACTGAGGGAAGTTCATAGCAATAGATGCCTACATTAAAAAAGGAAAAAAATCTCAAAACAACCTAACATTATACCTTAAGCAACTAGAAAAGGAAGAATAAACTAAGTCCAAAGTTAGCAGAAGGAAGGAAATCATAAATATTAGAGCAGAAAAAATGAAATAGAGAATAGAAAAACAATAGTAAAAAATCAACAGAACTGATAGTTTTTTTTTTTTTTTTTTGGTGGTACGTGGGCCTCTCACTGCTGTGGCTTCTCCCGTTGCGGAGCACAGGCTCCGGACGCGCAGGCTCAGTGGCCACGGCCCACGGGCCCAGCTGCTCCGCGGCATGTGGGATCTTCCCAGACCGGGGCATGAACCCGTGTCCCCTGCATCAGCAGGCGGACTCTCAACCACTGCGCCACCAGGGAAGCCCAGAACTGATAGTTTTTTTAAGAAAGGTAAACAAAATTGGCAAACCATTAGCTAGACTAAGAAAAAAGGAGAGAAGATTCAAATAATAAAATCAGAAAAAAGAGGAGACATTACAACTGATATTGCAGAAATACAAAGATCATAAGATACTACTATGAACAATTTTATGCCAACAAATTAGATAACCTAGAAGATATAAATTCCTAGAAAGATACAACCTACCAAGACTGAATCATGAAGAAATAGAAAATCTGAAAAGACCTATAACTAGTAAGGAGATTGAATCAGTAATCAAAAACTTCCCCACAAAGTAAAGCCCAGGACTAGATGGCTTCATGGGTAAATTATACCAAACATTTAAGAATTAATACCAGTTCTTCTTAAACTCTTCCAAAAAGTTGAAGAGAGAGAATGCTCTCAAGCCCATTCTATGAGGCTAGCGCTACCCGGATACTAAGTCAGATAAAGACACTACGTAAAAGAAAACTACAAGCCAATATCCCTAATGAACGGAGTTGTAAAAATCCCCAACAAAATACTAGCAAACTGGATTCAACTGCATATTAAAAAGATCATATATTAATACCATAACCAAGTGGGATTGATTCTTGGGATGCAAGGATGGTTCAACATAATCAAATCGATTACTGTGATATACCAACTTAACAGAATGAAGGATAAAAACTAAATGATCATTTCAATAGATAGGAAGATCATCTTAACTTCACTAATCATCAGGGAAATGCAAATCAAAGCCATAATGAGGTATCATCTCATACTTGTGAGGATTGATATTATATTGAAACAAACAACAGAAGATACAAAGTTCTGGTGTGGATGTGGAGAAATTGGAAGCCTTATATACTGTTGGGATTATAAAATGGTACAGACGCAGTGGAAAAAGGTATGGCGTTTTCTCAAAAAAAAAAACCTAAATAGAAATGCCATATGATCCAGCAATCCCACATCTGGGTATATATTCAAAAGAATTGAAATCGGGATCTTGAAAAGATACCTTCAATCTCATGTTTATTGCAGCATTATTTACTATAGCCAAGTTGTGGTAACAACTGAAACATCTATTGACGAATGAATAAAGAAAATGTGGTACATACATTTAATGGCATATTACTCAGCCCTAAAAAAGAAGAAAATGTTGCCGTATATGACAACATGGGTGAACCTGGAGGATATTATGGTAAGTAAAATTAGCCAGCCATAGAAGGACACATACTGCATGAATCCATTTGCACGAGGTATCTAAAATAGTGAAACCCATAGAAGCAGAGAGTAGAGAGATGTTGGCAGTGGCAAGGGGAGGGGGATCTGGGGAGCTGTTCAATGTATATAAAGCTTCAGTTGTGCAAAATGAGTAAGTTCTAGGAATCTCCTGTATAACATAGTGCCTATATTTAACAATACTGTACTGTGCACTTAAAATTTGCTAAGAGAAAAGATATCATAAGTGTTCTTACCACAGTAAAATAAAAATAAATAAAATTATCAGTGATTTTTAAAAAAGAATAGATTTTCTTGAACAGAGAGCTGAACAGTGCTTTTACTGGCACCCAGTCTAAGCCTAACCCTGTACTCTTGACTTCAGTGTCAGAAAGCGACTTCTGTCCAGCTCCATAGCTCCTGTCACAGATAATATGACACACAATTAAAGAGAAGGGGTAGGAAGAGCAGGATTCATTCTTCCATTCATCCGACAGACTTTTATTGAGAATCCACTCCATTTTAGACACTAAGAATACAAAATTAATGAAACATTGTCTCTGTCACTAATGGGGTGTACAATTCAACAGGGGGAAGCAGACACATAAATGAGTGCAATACAATTTTATGGAATCCAAAAGTGAAAGTAGGAATCAGTACTTGGTGGAGCCAAGGGGAGAGAGGGGACGGTTCTCCCTGGGAAAGAGAGGCGGGGAAAGTTTTCAGAGAGGTAGTGACACTTGAGTTTAGAACTGAAAGATGAGAAGTCATTTTCAGGAAGGCTTGGAGGGGAAATTTCAAAGAGTCAAGGCTAGCAAGTGTGAAAAAAGCCTGGAGTCTTCGTTGCAACTTTTGGTTTCCCTAAGGTCTGAACTACTGGATACCAAGTGTCAGGGGAGTGAAGTGAGACAGGAGGCTGGAGACACAGGAGGAGCTACCCTAAGAGGATCCTTATAGATTATGCTGAGGGATATGGAATTTTCTGTAGACAAAATCCATTGCAGAATTTGAAGCAAGGGGGTATTAGAATCAGATGTGCATTTTAGAAATATAATTTCCTGTATGGAAGAAATCTATTTGGAGTCAGTGTGTAAACATGTTGGATGTGGTTTGTCACACATATGATCTTGAGATATAACTTGAGATATAACACTGCCACACGTATGGGGCTTACGCTTCCTGTTATGCTGTATAGTCACATTCTGACAGTTTCTCAGCTTTTATTTGTTTAATGGGTTTCAGTGTAGAGTTGATTGTTTTTGGAGATCTAAATGATAGAATCGTGGTGGGTTCTAAGGAGTTCCACACAGATGGTTGACGAATGCAAGGACTGATTTCCTGTGAGCCACATTCCTCTAGAGATGGATGACAACCTAAAGGAAAAACGCCTGTTAGTGTTGAATGGTAGCAAGGAGAATAAACCTGGATAACTCTGTCAAGGCATTGAGTGTGATGAAAATGGTTCCTTTTTACCTAGTCTCTCCTGGTATTTCTATTCTGGGGCCCAGGGTTACAGGCAATAATAAGCTCCTTCCCTGTTTAGACTATCCAGAGCTTGTCTACACTCATGGCTTTTCTGGTGAAATAGGAGAATGCCAAGAGTGATGTGAACTGATGTGGGGAGAAGGGGGGTAGATTTCCTTCCTAGTTATTTTAGTAATTGTTTGCTCGTTGGTATTTTCTTAAAATTATGCCCTGAGTGTCTAGAAGTATATGCCTTTCCTCTCATCTCTTACACATAGGTTGTTTATGGATTGACTAAATGTGGTTTTATTTTTTCCCATAAATATTAGACTAACATTCTAGTGCCTGGTTTGATAAATACTCCTGGGTAACAAAGGCAGACACACAAATCCAAGCCAGGTTGCAAAGGAAAGTGAGATAAAACAAAACACAACATGCAAAGAAATTAAATAAAAATTGTCTGGGTTGGGCTTCCCTGGTGGTGCAGTGGTTGGGAGTCTGCCTGCCAATGCAGGGGACACGGGTTCGTGTCCCGGTCCTGGAGGATCCCACATGCCGCGGAGCGGCTGGGCCCGTGAGCCATGGCCACTGGGCCTGTGCGTCCGGAGCCTGTGGTCCGCAACGGGAGAGGCCACAGCGGTGAGAGGCCTGCGTACTGGAAAAAAAAAAAAAAATTGTCTGGGTTAATCAGTAAAGTTATATCTCAAGCGGTATTTGGAAGGGCAAGATTCAGTCTTACAAAGTTAAAATTTTCATTTTTTTTTGTTAGGCTCATTTAAATATATAAATTACAAAGCTAATAGTAGTGTATATATTCTTCTTATAAAAAATTTTAACATAGATAAATCACAATCTCCCCCCTTATAACATTGCTCAAAATTCAGCCCCCTTTTCAAAAGTAACCACAAGTAGCAATCTGGTGTGTGTCATTTTGATGGTTTTCATTGTCTCCAAAAACCAAACCATATCAGATCAATTCAAACACCAACCAACCAGTTAATAAACAAACAAAAAAAAACAATTCCAGTTTTCACACCTTTCTCTTACCTCTCAGTTCAGTCCTCCAGAGTCATGTAGGAGAAACAGGGTTTAGTTACCAGTTTCAATTAAAAGAGCAGGTTTGGGGACACATTTTCTATGTGTAATTTGATGAAGGAAGCATGGACACCCTGGTGGTGGTTAACATCTGAGAGCTGGAACAGAACACATGCCGTCATTTTGGTGTTTTTCTGGATCGTTAATTCTAGGTGCACAACCAAAGGCTAAAAGATTCTGCGATCCTTGGCATCATAATGGCATGTTGTCTTGTCTTTGATTCAGATCTGTCCATGTGATTTCTCTTCAATAAATATGTTTCTGAGTTCCTACTACATCTGAGGCATGACTCTCATCCTTGAGGAGCTTATAGCTGGGAATGGGTCCCCCTAGTAGCACTTTTTAAATAAGTTTTATTGAGATATAATTCATGTACCATACAGTTCATCCTTTTTAAAGTGACAGTTCAGTGGTTTTCAGTATATTCACAGAGCTGGGCAGCCATCACCACAATCAATTTTAGAATATTTTCATCATTAAAGAGAAACTCTATTCATTAGTAGTCACTCCCCATCTCTCTCCTCAACTCCCCAGCTCTATGAAACCACCCATATACTTGCAGTCTCAGTGGATTTGTTTATTCTAAACATGCCATATAAATAAAACCATACAATATGTAGTGCTCTGTGCCTGGTTTCGTTCCCTTAGCATAATGTTTCAAGGTTCATTCATCCTGTAGCATCAGTACTTCATTCCTTTTACTGCCAAATAATAGTCCATTGTATGGATATACCATATTTTATTTATCCATTCATCAGCTGATAGACACTTGGGCTGCTTCCACATTTTGACTATTACGAATAATGCTGCTATGAGCATTCTTATAAAATATTTTGGTAGACATATGTTTTCATTTTTCTTTGGTGTATACCTAGGAGTAGAATTGCTGGGTCATATGATAACTATATTTAATCTTTTGAGAAACTGCCAGACTGCAATGCTTCTTAAACTTTAATATGCAAAACCTCACTTAGGGATCTTACTAAAATGAAGATCTGATTCCATATGTTTGGGGTGGGGCTCAAGAATCTGCAGTCCAACAAGCTCCCTGGTCCGAAGTTTATACTTGGTGTATCAAGGACCTGGTGTGTGCATATTTTATGGTTGAATTAGACTTTTTTTCATAAAAGCATTTTATTCCTGTATGTCTCTTGTATATTCTTTAAGTATACATAATTAATAATTTCTAGTTACTCAAAAGTCCATTTATTTATAAAGTCATTCTTTTGGTGTTATGTCTTACAATGTGTATCTTTAAAATGGCCACTAAAATCCTATTTGCTAAATACAATGGTTATGAAGCAAAAAAGAAGAGCATATCCCCAAATGACTGTCAAATGCATGTTCCAATAGAGATCCTTAAAATTGGCTCTTTTAATGATCAAACTCTCCCTACTCTGCCTTCCTCCTCTCAGCCTTTTTATTTATGCACTTTTCTCATCCTGCATACATCCAGCTAGATTGTAAGCTCCTTGGGGCCAGGGCCAGTGTCTTACTCATTTTTGCCAACTTCCACTCCCCCCAATCATCTGTAACCTAGTTCCCTGCATCTTATTTCCCACAGAGTAGAGCTGATTTCAAAAGATTCTATTCATGGAATACCTGGGAAGTTTGTCAGCCTTGTTCCTAATTCTAGTTACACATATCCTCTTAAACTATGAACCTTCTAATCTCCATTAAAAGTATTATTTTAAAAAGCTCGTATTCTTTCAGTGAAAAGGAACATATAACCTTTTTACTTCTGCAGAGAGTTTCATAAAATCTCAACTCATCTACAACATATACTTTTTTAATACCCTAATTCATTTAACACCGTTTCATGTAGCCCTTCATCCTTTCTTCACAATCAAAATATTAATTTTATATTTGTACTTTCTAAATGTATATATTCTAACCTTGTTACAAATATAATTTAAAGAAGATATATTATAAATGTAATATTTGCTCCTGGGAATACAAACCTTGAAGAAACACACAAAGGATCAAGTACTCGCAACATATCTAAATAAACAAGAGGAGAACATTCCACAGGCAAAATAATGAACAGAGAGCTACACCAAGTGTCCGTAAGGACAGACATGCAAGAGAAATCAGTGCCTCTCCACGACTGATCAAGGAAGAAGTTTCCTAATGGTGTTTGGTGTTTGTTCCAGGAATCAGTAGAAAGACCCAATGACAAGAAATGACTGAAATCTGATTTAATGGAAAAGGTGGTTATCAAGTTTTAGAACTGAAAGAGACCTCAGATATTTACAAGTTCAAGCCCCTACTTTAACTATGACAAAACAAATGTCCAAGCTTTGTATTGGTTGACTTAGACTTCAAGAATTATTACCAATTCTTCAGAATGAGGAATAAAATTTAGATAGGGTCAAAGAAAATACAAATGAATTTCTGGTCTCCTGAACATTCTCAAAGAAAACTAAATAATTCTGGGTGGTTGGTGCCCTTCCTTGCACACTGCGTTCAGTGAGAGGTGAGAGAGGTGGTGATTTATGGGTCCCTGGGTTCAACACGGGCCCCAGTCTAGGATCTATGACTGTGGCACCTTGTGTAACCAGTGGACTGGCCTATGGGATTTCAGAATTAGTAAAGAAGAGGCAGTCTGGAACTGGGTTATTGAGTCAAAATTGGGAGCAATATGAAAAGTATGAGTCAGGATGGAGAGTCAATATCTACCTTGGCCAAGAGCAGGAGAAAGGAAGGCAAGATCTGGAGGACTTTCCTGAGCCCAAACCTGCAGGGAGTGACTTTCTTTTATATTTCCCATGACCTCAAAATGGGACAAGCCCTGAGAACTTGAAGTCCAGGAACTAACAGAGAATATGTTTTCTTATTGTTCTTTGTGCCTCTTCTAGATAAAGAGGAAATAGAACATTTCACGTTCTCCCCAGAGAATACTGTCCTTAGCACCAAAGACAGGTAGCTTACAATACTGGGTAAGAACAGAGTCAAAATGTCTTGAGTTGGAATCTAGACCACTTCCTATTCATGGGTCACTGAACAAGTTGTTTACCTCTTGGAATCTGTTTCCTCATCTGAAAAATGAGGGAAATAATAGTAATAACCCCATGGAGTTGAGATGAGGATTCAAGAAAGTTGTACATATAAAGTGCTTAACATAATTCTTGGAACTTTGTAAATAGTAGCATTAATTATAATCACCAATCATTGAGTAGGGGGGCTTAACAACTCATGATTTCTATTTACAGTTGCCTGTGTTCACTTAACAGCCTCTGTTCATAATGCCAGGCACCACTCTAGGCACGGTGGGTATAATTATAAACACAAGAAATTACTTGTCTAAAATTGCTCTCAGTTTCGTGGTGGAAATAGAAACACATACAAAAAAGTTTAATGTGATATAATTAGTCATGTTCTAAGGTATGAACTAAGAGTGTGGGGCACTGCAGTACTTTCTTTTCTGCTAAATTTTTCGGTTGGGCAAAGGGTATATATAAAGTGGGAACTTGCTTCCATGAGAAAAATCTATAGGTTTCAGACTTCTTTGGACAGAAATGTAATTGAGTTAAAGAATGCCTCTTTCTAAAGAAGATGTGATACATATATACAATGGAATATTACTCAGCCATAAAAAAAATGAAATAATGCCATTTGCAGCAATATGGATGGACCTAGAGATTATTATACTAAGTGAAGTGAGTCAGACATAGGAAGACAAATATATGATATCACTTATATGTGGAAGCTTAAAAAATGAACTTATTTATAAAACATAAAGGAACTTATTTATAAAACAGAAACAGACTCACAGACAGAAAAGAAATTTATGGTTACCAATGGGGAAAGGGGGGTTAGGGAGGATAGATTAGGTGTTTGGGATTAATAGATACAAAGTACTATGTATAAAGTAGATGAACAACAAGGTCCTACTGTACAGCACAAGGAGCTACGTTCAATACCTTGTAATAACCTATAATGGAAAAGAATATGAAAAAATATATATAACTGAGAATATATGTGTGTGTGTGTGTGTGTGTGTGTATATATATATATATATAATTGAATCACTTTGCTGTACACCAGAAACTAACATTGTAAATCAACTATACTTCAATAAATTTTTTTTTTTCAATTCAGAAGGGTAGGGGAAAGGTCCTGGAATAGATTCAAAACCGTATGGAAACAAGATAAACATTATTATAAAGAAATAATACATTATTTATTATATTATATAATATATATTATTATTATAAAGAATTAATCATGGAAATGTTATAAATGAAAGAGACTTCTCAACAATTGATCTTCATTTCCCATAGTTTCTATCAATTTTTGTCCATATATATCAAGTGCTTCGTTTCATCCTTATGAGTTTTAAGTGAATTAATTCATGTAAAAGAGTTGATAAATAATACTTGATTCTTAGCAAACACTCAATAAATATTTTATTACTACTACTAGTAGTTGTAATATAATTTTAACCCCTGCATCTTTCTTGAAAATCTCTACTCATTTGGCTTCCTTAATAGCAAATCCTCCTGTACCTCCTTCAACCTTTGTGACCAATTCTTTTCCAGTTTCCTTTAGGAATCCCACCCTGTGCTCATGAATGTTGTTTGTTCCTAGGGGTCTGTCTTTGGCCTGCCTCTCTTATCACTGTAAGTACTACATACAACTTTCTCCTGTCACTTTAATCATAAGCTGTACTCTGATGAAATAAAAATCTGTAACTTTAGCCCTGATGTTCCTTCAAGCTTTCTCCTCATACATCTCCAGCTGCCTTCCCCAAACTGTTATCTGGATATTTGAACCAACATATTATTGGCTCAAAATTTTGACCCTTATCTACTCCACACCCTTTGACTTTGGACTTGGCCATGTGCCCTGCCTTCCTTTGGCCACTGGCATGTGGGTGGAAGTGATATATGTCAGTTCTGAGCTCGAGCCTTAAGAGGCTTGGTGTGTTTCCACTTGCACTTTTCCATCTCTGCTATCTTCATGAAAGAATTCCCTTAGCTAGCCAGTCAGTCCAAAGAGGATGGATGAAACCTGGAGTAGAGCCTCCCCATCCAACCCAAGACAGGTGGTGGAAAGTGGACCCTTCCATCAAAGTATAAAGCAAAGTTGCTCTGCTGAATCCAGCCTGGATTAGGCAACCCTCAGTCAATCACAAGATATACAAGTGATAATAAGTAATTACTTTTTTAAACTAGTGAGTTTTGTGGTGGTTTTGCATAAATAGCCAGCCAATAGAAATAATGTTCTACAGCCATCTCAAATTCAGTCTGCCTGAAATTAAGCTCCTTTTCCACCATCTACCATAAACCTGTTCTTTTGTCCTGTATTTCTTTTGTTGATTGGTTGCCTCATCACTCATATTTATCACTCAGTAAGACATCAGGATATTCTTGACTCTAACCTTTTCCTTACCCTCTACATTCCCTAAGTTTCCAAATTCTGTCAATTTCATTTTCTAACTAATTCTAATACCTGTTTTCTTCATCTGCATCCTCAATGTTGCTGCCTTTCATTGGCCTAAAACTTTTTCTACTGGGCTATTTCAATGGAGCCCTAATGGGTCTCCCTGCCTCTGTTCTCACTGGCCTCTGATCCAGCACCTGGTACCCAGAGCGCTATATTGAATTAGTCATGCCACCATGCTGTTTCAAATCTTTCACTAGCCGTCATCACTGCCAAGAGAAGTCCATGTTCCTTAGCATGACTCCAGACTTCTTCATCTGGTTTTCATCTGCCTACCCAAGTTCATTTCACACTTCTTTCCCTATATACTTTTCATCCATTAATTTAAAACTATGTTAATCCCTCCGAACATATCATGGGCCTTCCTACCCATGTGCCTTTATAAATTATATGGCCTTTGGAATTTTCTTCCATCCTTTCTCCATAAATAAACCCACCTTCATCCTTTAAAATACATCGTAGGCATTAGCTCATCTTGGAAGCCTTGCTGGCTGCCTCAGACAGAGTCAATCATTTCTTCTATTACTTGGAAGTGTTTATGTTACTAAACTTATCACTCTGTGTTATGATATCTTTGTCTCTTCTACAAAACTCTTGAGTACTGAATGGGCATGGACGGTACCCATAATTTCTGGTTCTTAGCACAGAGCTTGATGTATAACAGAGAGTCAACATGTGTTTTCTTGGATGAATGATGTTGTGGAAATGATGTAATTTTATTTGCAGTGTCCTAGTAGAGATGGGAAAGTCTGATAGGCTGGTACAGGCAGCCCTCAACGACAGCCAGAGCCAGGAAGCTACCTGCCCTGTACTAAGAATGTGGTGTGCAGTCATATGGTCCTGTATCCTGAGCAGCCTTTTGGAAGCGGGGGACAGGGTATGAGGGGATTCAGAGAGAAGGCAGGAGGCTGGATGGTGATGGATGTGATCTCTTTTGGTTATGCCTCAATCATGAGTGTGATTGGATTCTTTGGGTGTTCATAGCCAAAGGGGGGCTGAGTTCTGTCTGCTCTACAACAAGGGACCTTACTGAGATGTTACTCCCAGATGGAAGAGCAGAAGAGTTGATTCTCTATGAGGAAACTGGCCAAATGGGAGACAGGAGATGGGGAAGGGAGGCGATCAGATACATTCCTCTCCCTTCTGCCTTCATGGATGGTATTTGGGGACAGTTTTCTATGCAGCTTGTTTGGAGATGTTAGGACAGCTGAGTGACCATCTGTATCTCTTTGTGGCTCGTGAAGCAGTAGCTGGTGTGGTAATGTATCACCTATTTACATGCCCTCTGTCTCTGTTTCCCTTACTGTTCAGTGATTGCGTCTCTTAATAAAGTGTCAACACTCCGGCTTGTTTTCTAGGTCATTGAGGGCTTTTGCTAGGTTGCTTATAATATAGAATAATTGTGGGCAAGTAGAAATCGACTTTGAAAAAGGTCATAAACAGGAAGTAGGCCTTGGAAATGTCTCAGGATTACACTTCCTTCTTACAGCTCAGCGGAGAAGGGATTAGTTCCTTTGATGTAATATCAGCGATAACACAGTTGAGAGCTACACTGACCTCACCTCTGGACAGAGAAGGAAGTGACCCATGCATTTCCATTCCCATGGTGCCTCATTCCTTCCTTAAACAAGGCAAGAAGAAATCTGCTTTGTCTAGTCTTTGTTTTGGCCTTCCTCTTCTTACCACAGGGGGTGCAAAATGCTTTGAAAATGAAAAAGTATTTTCTGATTATGAAGAAAAATATGTGCACTTGTCTAGAACTTGGAAAATTCAGAAATTTGTCAAGAAGTAAACAAAAAGCTCCTGTGGTTCCCTAACCCATAAACAACCAGTTAAAGTTTTGTACGTTTCTTTCTTAATTTTTAGAAACGTGTGCATGCTTATATGTACGTACAGGCTCACAAGCGTAATTTCCCTTCTCCTGGAAATCTCTCTCCACTCTCCACTCCCTGAAAGTCTCTTCAGCCCTTAAGATAAACTCACTTGGAACCTCTTTTCATGAAGGCTTCTTTGATTTTCCATATCAGAGATTCTAAAACAGGTTATATTTTGCCTGATATTATAGTTATTTTTGTTTATAGGTACATATTTTCCCAACTAGATTATAAGCTTCAAGATTAGAGGACGGGGTCCATATCTGATTCATCTTTGAAATTCCACATACCTGACAAGTTTTGAATTAATATTTGATAAATGAACAAATAATACATATATATATTATATATATAATTCAGCCGATTTTTATGTTTCAACACTTCCATCACAGTATTATTTCCTATACATGATTACCATTTTACTGTATGCTTTTCTCATTTATGAATTATTTCATATGAATATGTCTCATTTCACCAATTAGATTGTAAAGTTTCCAAAGGCAAGGACCTTTGCTTCTATTTCTTTGGTGTTCGTCATAGCATTTATCACACTGTTGAATATAGAGCAGGTATCCAGCAAAGCTTTGTTGAGTTTTTCCAATGATAGAGCCCAGCCGTCAGATGTGGCATGTTTTTTAGCCCCTAATGGGCCAAAAGCAAATCAACTCTAGGGTTGGAAAATGATTGGAATCTGTATCTGTGATGTTCCATGGCAATTGAAAGGGGCTTGTCCATGCATGTCTGAGAATGGTTATAGTTTATTCCTGGCGATCAGTCCCTCTCATTGAGAAAAAGGACCAAATGTGTTATAGATACTTAATAACTCCAGAGAAGACAGCTTTTGAGAAAATGTAGTTCCCACTGTTTAAAGTTAGAACCTTGCAGTATAAAACTATTGTTTGTTGATTTCATAAGATTGAAATTCACTTATGTGAGAGAAAATACTTAACAAATTCAAAATTTGGAGAACAGAACGATCAATTACACTGACTTATCCAAAATGAGATATGGCCCGAGAATGTAATTTCTGGAGTTGGTACCACTCCCCGTTCACCTGAGTGGCATGAGCATTTTTTAGGATATTCCCATGAGAGTTTTGAATTAACCCAGTTCCAATCACTACTTGTCCACTTGCTTCACATGTAACCTTAGACAAGTCACTAAATCTCTTTAAGCCTCAGTTTTCTTCTCTTTGATGGGGATAGCAAAACTACCTACTTTATAAGATTATTAGAAGATTAAGACTAAGATTAAGGTAGTCCATGGAAAAGATTTAGCAAAATACCAGCCTATCACCACTGTTCAATAAAGACTAGCATTTATTACGTTTATTACTTTTTTCTCAGACTGTTAAAAATAAGAAATAAATTAGCATTCATTAGTATTTAATTGAGTGATTTTCCTTATCAAAGTCAGTATGCATTTCTTTTTCCTTCTTTCACCTGTTTCTCCTGCTTATGCTTTGCACTATTAGAGCGATGACAGCCACCTTCACCGGGGTTCTTACTGTTGAAGAGGCTTCTGTCCCCTCCTTGACACAAATCCTCCTTAAGTGTGGCAAATATTAATTACTGACATCAGAAATAGAAGGGCTGTGAAGTAGGTAGAAGTGTGTGTGAGGGCAGTCAGCAAGACAGCTCTTCTTAGAAAATATGTGCAAGTGACAGGCATCATAGCATCATTAATCGTTCTAATATGGGACAGGCTCACATCTTCTGAGCATAAGACTACTTGTCTTAAAACTGGCAAAGCAACTTGATGAAATGGTACTGTATAACTGGGAAAGTTAAATTTCATTAATAACTATTAAAATAATGAGCAATGCAACACACCCCAACTCATTTTCTGTGAGAAAAAAAGAGAAATTGAGAACACATTACATAATAATGAACTAATTTTTAAGTCTACATGCACTTCTAGTTAATAACAGCAAAGTAGACAAGATAAGAAGTGTAGTATCATAAAGACGAGAGAAGGCATACTGACTTTGATAAGAGAGAACGCTCAATTTAATACTAATGAATGCTGACTTCTTTCTTTTTTTGACAGTTTGAGAAACTCTTGTCTCTATGCTGCAATGAAGCTCATTGATTTTGTCTTAATAGGCTTTGGAAAATTGTAAAAATCTTTTGCCTTGTGGAGAAGACAATGCAGATGACTATTAGAATTTTTTTTTAACCTCCTTGATTCATGTCCTTTTAAAAAAGAGATACATGATAGCTCTTGCTTCCCACTCCCTTAACTAATAATTGGCTGACCCTATTTTTCTTCTCTTTAATGTGCTTACCTCTGCAGAGCATTCTAGAATTTGTTTGATTGGAAAGATCCTTTCACCCAGGGGATTTAATTAAAGAAAGAACCATGCTCACAGAGATGCAGAAGCAGGTGATTCGTAATATAGCCTCAGTGTAACTAAGACTGCCCACTTGCTGTAGGACTTGGGATCTTTCTTACCCCTGCCTGAGAGCAGATGCAGGTAAGTCAAGCTGATGATTCACTATTAGGCTTGTACGTGAGACCGGATGGGTGGCCTTATCTCTTGATGTGTTTCCTAGGAAACAAGTCACGTGCCTAGGGAGAGATGTGTGTGGCTTCTCTGAATGAAGAGATGCTTTCAGGAGGACCTTCAAGATGGCGGAGGGGTAAGACGTGGAGATCACTTTCCTCCCCACAAATACATCAGAAATACATCTACATGTGGAACAACTCCTACAGAACACCTACTGAACACTGGCAGAAGACCTCAGACCCCCCAAAAGGCAAGAAACTCCCTACGTACCTGGGTAGGGCAAAAGAAAATAACAGAGACAAAAGAACAGGGACAAGACCTCCACTTCTGGGAGGGAGCTGTGAAGGAGGAAAAGTTTCCACACACTAGGAAGCCTCTTCACTGGTGGAGACGGGGGAGGTGGGGGTGGAAGGGGGAAAGCTTCAGAGCCACGGAGGAGAACGCAGCAATGGGTGCAGAGGGCAAAGCAGAGAGATTCCCACACAGAGGATTGGTGCCGACCAGCACTCACCAGCCTGAGAGGCTTGTCTGCTCACTCGCCGGGGCAAGTGGAGGCTGGGAGCTGAGGCTCGGGCTTTGGAGGTCAGACCTCAGGGAGAGGACTGGGGTTGGCTGCGTGAACATAGCCTGAAGGGGGCTAGTGTGCCACAGCTAGCTGGGAGGGAGTCCAGGAGAAAGTCTGGACCTGCCTAAGAGGCAAAAGACCGTTGTTTCAGGGTGCGTGAGGAGAGGGGATTCAGGGCACTGCCTAAATGAGCTTCAGAGATGGGTGCAAGCCGTGGTATCAGCGCGGCCACCAGAGACGGGCATGAAATGCTAAGGCTGCTGCAGCCACCAAGAAGCCTGTGTGCAAGCACAGGTCACTATCCACACCTCCCCTCCAGGGAGCCTGTGCAGCTTGCCACTGCCAGGGTCCTGTGATCCAGGACAACTTCCCCGGGAGAAAACACAGCATGCCTCAGGCTGTTGCAACATAATGTTGACCTCTGCCGCTGCAGGCTTGCCCCGCATTCCATACCTCTCCCTCCCCACAGCCTGAGTGAGCAGGAGCCCCCTAATCAGCTGCTCCTTTAACCCCCTCCTGTCTGGGCGAAGAACAGATGCCAGAGGGCGACCTACAAGCAGAGGCAGGGCCAAATCCAAAGCTGAACCCAGGAGCTGTGTGAATAAAGAAGAGAAAGGGAAATTTCTCCATGCAGCCTCAGGAGCAGTGGATTAAGTCCCCACAGTTAACTTGAGGTATGCTGCATCTGTGGAATACCTGAGTAGACAATGAATCATCCTGAAATTGAGGTGGTGGAATTTCAGAGCAACTGTACACTTGGGGTTTGCTGTATGTGACTGACTAGTTTCTGAATTTTAAGTTTATCTCAGTATAGTTTTTAGCACTTCTTATCACCGGTGAATTTGTCTATTGGTTTGGTTGCTCTCTTCTGTTTTTTTCTTTTAAATTATATTTTTAATTTTTTAATTTTTTTTAGTTTTTACTTTAATTTTTATTTTTTCTCTCTTTCTTTCTTTTTCTCCCTTTTTTTCTGAGCCATGTGGCCGACAGGGTCTTGGTGCTCTAGTTGGGTGTCAGGCCTGAGCCCCTGAGGTGGGAGAGCAGAGTTCAGGACATTGGACCACCAGAGACCTCCCGGCCCCATGTAATATCAATCAGCAAGAGCTCTCCCAGAGATCTCCATCTCAATGCTAAAACCCAGCTCCACTCAACAACCAGCAAGCTCCAGTGCTTCACACCCCATGCCAAACAACTAGCAAGGCAGGAACACAACTCCACCCATTAGCAGAGAGGCTGCCTAAAATCATAATAAGTTCACAGACACCCAAACATACCACCGGATGTGGTCCTGCACACCAGAAAGACAACATCCAGCCTCATTCACCAGAACACAGGCACCAGTCCCCTCCACCAGGAAGTGTACACAACCCACTGAACCTACCTTACCCACTGGGGGCAGACACCAAAAACAATGGGAACTATGAACCTGCAGCCTGTGAAAAGGAGACCCCAAACACAGTAAGTTAAGCATGAAAGAGTAAGGTAAAAACCCACCAGACCAAACAAATGAAGAGGAAATAGGCAGTCTACCTGAAAAAGAATTCAAAGTAATGATAGTAAAGAATGAGCCAAAACGTTGGAAATAGAATGGAGAAAATACAAGAAGCATTTAACAAGGACCAAACAAACAATGATGAACAACACAATAAATGAATTAAAAATTCTCTAGAAGGAATCAGTAGCAGAATAACTGAAGCAGACAAATGGTTAAGTGACCTGGAAGATAAGATAGTGGAAATAAGTACCACAGAGCAGAATAAAGAAAAAAGAATGAAGAGAATTGAGGACAGTCTCAGAGACCTCTGGGACAACATTAAACACACCAACATTCAAATTATAGAGGTCCCAGAAGAAGAAGAGAAAAAGAAAGGGACTGAGAAAATATTTGAAGAGATTATAGTTGAAAACTTCCATAATATGGGAAAGGAAATAGTCAATCAAGTCCAGGAAGCACAGAGAGTCCCATAAGGGATAAATCCAAGGAGAAACACACCAAGACATATATTAATCAAAAATTAAATACAAAGAAAAAATATGAAAAGCAGCAAGGGAAAAGCAACAAATAACATACAAGGGAATGCCCATAAGGTTAACAGCTGATGTTTCAGCAGAAACTCTGCAAGCCAGAAGGGAGTGGCAGGACATATTTAAAGTGATGAAAGGGAAAAACCTACAACCAAGATTACTCTACAGCAAGTATCTCATTCAGATTCGGCAGAGAAATTAAATTAAATTTACAGACAAGCAAAAGCTAAGAGAATTCAGCACCACCAAACCAGCTTTACAACAAATGCTAAAGGAACTTCTCTAGGTGGGAAACACAGAGAAGGAAAAGACCTACAATAACAAACCCAAAACAGTTAAGAAAATGGTAATAGGAACATACATATTGAGAATTACCTTAAATGTAAATGGATTAAATGCTCAAACCAAAAGACACAGATTGGCTGAGTAGATACAAAAGCAAGACCCGTATATATGCTGTACAAGAGACCCACTTCAGACCTAGGGACACATACAGACTGAAAGTGAGGGGATGGAAAAAGATAATCCATGCAAATGGAAATCAGAAGCAAGCTGGAGTAGCAATTCTCATATCAGACAAAATAGACTTTATTTTTTTAATATTTACAACTTTTTATTTTGCAATAATTGTAAATTAACAGGAAGTTGCAAAAACAGTTCACCCAGTTTCCCCCAGTAGTAAGATCTTACACATAACTATATTACATCTTGAAAACCAACATACTGACAATGATACAATACTGCTAACTAGACTACAGACCTTATTCAGCTTCACCAAATTTTACGTGCATTCATTTCTGGGTGTGTGTAGGTCTGTGTAGTTTTAGCACAGGTATAGATTCATGTAATCAACATCACAATCAAGATACAGAACTGTTCCATTAGCACAAAGGAATTCCTTGTGTTATCCGTTTATAGTCACCCATATCCCATAGCCCCTCTAGTCCCTATCCCTGTCAACCATTAATCTGTTTTTCACTTCTATAATATTGTCATTTCAAGAATGTTATAAAATGTAGTCATACAGTGTGTGACCTTTTAAGACTGTTTTTTTTCACTCATCATTACACCCTTGAGGTCCATCCAAGTTGTGTGTATCAACAGTCTGTTCCTTTTCATTGCAAAGTAGTATTGCATGGTGTGGATGGTTGGTTTAACCACACACACAACTGCAGGTCATCTGGGTTGTTTCCAGTTTGGGGCTATTACAAATGAAACTGCTAAGAATGTCTGTATAGAAGTTTCTGTGCCAAAATAGGTTTTATTGCTTTGGGATAAATGTCCAGGACAACAATTGCTGGGTAATATAGTACATTTATGTTTAACTTTACTAGAAATTTCCAGACACTTTTATTCAGAGTGCCTTACCATTTTACATTCTGTTCAGTAATGTATGAGAGATCCACTGTGTATGCTCAACAGCACCTGGTGTTATCACTTTTTTTAGCCATTCTGATAAGTATGTAGTCATAATTCACTGTGGTTTTAATTTGCATTCCTTGATCACTAATGAAGTTCAACATCTTTTCATGTGCTTGCTTGCCATCAATATACCCTCTTTAGTGCTATGTCAAAAAGACTTTAAAATAAAGACTATTACAAGAGACAAAGAAAGACACTACATAATGATCAAGGGATCAATCCAAGAAGAAGATATAACAATTGTAAATATTTATACATCCAACATAGGAGCACCTCAATACATAAGGCAAATGTTAACAGCCTTAAAAGGGGAAGTCAACAGTAACACAATGACAGTAGGGGACTTTAACACCCCACTTTCACCAATGGACAGGTCAACCAAAATGAAAATAATAAGGAAACACAAACTTTAAATGACACATTAAACAATATGGGCTTAATTGATATTTATAGGACATTCCATCCAAAAACAACAGAATACACATTTTTCTCAAGTACTTATGGAACATTCCCCTGGATAGATCATATCTTGGGTCATAAAGCAAGCCTTGGTAAATTTAAGAAAATTGAAATCGTATCAAGTATCTTTTCTGACCACAACGCTATGAGACTAGATATCAATTACAGGAAAAAAAACACAAAAAATTACAAAAACATGGAGGCTAAACTATACACTACTAAATAACCAAGAGATCACTGAGGAAATCAAAGACAAAATCAAAAAATACCTAGAAACAAATGACAATGAAAACACGACGATGCAAAATCTATGGGATGCACCAAAAGCAGTTCAAGGAGGGAAGTTTATAGCAATACAATCCTACCCCAAGAAACAAGAAACATCTCAAATAAATAACCTAACCTTACACCTAAACAATTAGAGAAAGAAGAACAAAAAAAACCAAAGTTAGCAGAAGGAAAGAAATAAAGATCAGATCAGAAATAAATGAAAAAAAATGAAGGAAACAATAACAAAGATCAATAAAACTAAAAGCTGATTCTTTGAGAAGATAAACAGAATGGATAAACCATTAGCCAGACTCATCAAGAAAAAAAGGGAGAAAACTCAAATCAGGAGAATTAGAAATGAAAAAGGAGAAATAACAACTGACACTGCAGAAATACAAAGAATCATGAGAGATTACTACAAGCAACTCTCTGCCAATAAAATGGACAACCTGGAAGAAATGGACAAATTCTTAGAAATGCACAACATTCCGAGACTGAACCAGAAAGAAATAGAAAATATGAACAGACCAATCGCAAGCACTGAAATTGAGACTGATTAAAAATCTTCCGATAAAAGCCCAGGACCAGATGGCTTCACAGGCAAATTCTATCAAACATTTAGAGAAGAGCTAACACCTATCCTTCTCAAACTGTTCCAAAATACAGCAGAGGGAGGAACAGTCCCATACTCATTCTACAAGGCCACCATCACCCTGATACCAAAACCAGACAAAGGATGTCACAAAAAGAGAAAACTATAGGCCAATATCACTGATGAACAGAGATGCAAAAATCGTCAACAAAATACTAGCAAACAGAATCCAACAGCACATGAAAAGGCTCATACACCATGTGGGGTTTATCGCAGGAATGCAAGGATTCTTCAATATACACAAATCAGTCAATGTGATAAACCATATTAACAAATCGAAGGATAAAAACCATATGACAATAGATGAAGAAAAAACTTTTGAAAAAATTCAACACCCACTTATGACAATAACCCTCCAGAAAGTAGGCATAGAGGGAACTTACCTCAACATAATAAAGGCCATATATGACAAACCCCAAAGCCAACATAATTCTTAATGGTGAAAAACTTAATCCATTTCCACTAAGATCAGGAACAAGACAAGGTTGCCCACTCTTACTGCTATCAGTCAACATAATTTTGGAAGTTTTAGCCACAGCAGTCAGAGAAGAAAAAGAAAGAAAAGGCATCCAAATTGAAACAGAAGTAAAACTGTCACTTTTTGCAGATGACATGATACTATACATATAGAATCCTAAAGATGCTACCAGAGAACTACTAGAGCTAATCAATGAATTTGGTAAAGCAGCAGGATACAAAATTAATGCACAGAAGTCTTTTACATTCCTATATACTAATGATGAAAAATCTGAAAGAGAAATTAATTTGTCCCAATTACCATTGCAACAAAATACCTAGGAATAAACCTACCTGAGGAGACAAAAGACCTGTGTGCAGAAAACTATAAGACACTGATGAAAGAAATTAAAGATGATACAAACAGTTGGAGAGACATACCATGTTCTTGGATTGGAAAAATCAACATTTTGAAAATGACTGTATTACCCAAAGTACTCTACAGATTCAGTGCAATTCCTATCAAACTACCAATGGTTTTACAGAACTAGAACAAAAAATTTTGCAATTTGTATGGAAACACAAAAGACCTCAAATAGCAAAACAATCTTGAGAAAGAAAAATGGAGCTGGAGGAATCAGGCTTCTTAACTTCAGACTATACTACAAAGCTACAGTAAACAGACAGTATGGTACTGGCAGAAAACCAGAAATATAGATCAATGGAACAGGATAGAAAACACAGAGATAAACGCACGCACCTATGGTCAACTAATCCATGACAAAGGAGGCAAGGATATACAATGGAGAAAAGACAGTCTCTTCAATAAGTGGTGCTGTGAAAACCAGACAGCTACATGTAAACGAATGAAATTAGAACACTCCCTAACACCATACACAAAAATAAACTCAAAATGGATTAAAGACCTAAATGTAAGGCCTGACACTATAGAACTCTTAGAGGAAAACATAGGCCGAACACTCTGTGACATAAATCACAGCAAGATCCTTTTAGACCCTCCTCGTAGTGAAATGCAAGTTAAAAAAAAAAAAAAAGTCGGACCTAATGAAAGTTAAAAGCTTTTACACAGCAAAGGAAACCATAAACAAGACAAAAACACATCCCTCAGAATGGGAGAAAATATTTGCAAATGAAGCAACTGACAAAGGATTAATGTCCAAAATATACAAGCAGCTTATGCAGCTCAATATCCAAAAAGCAAACAACCCAATCCAAAAATGGGCAGAAGACCTAAATAGACATTTCTCTAAAGAAGATAATACAGACTGCCAACAAACACATGAAAGGATGCTCAATGTCACTAATCATTAGAGAAATGCAAATCAAAACTACAATGAGGTACACCTCACACCTGTCAGAATGGCCATCATCAAAAAATTTACAAACAATAAATGCTGGAGAGGGTTTGGAGAAAAGGGAATCCTTTTGCACTGTTGGTGGGAATGTAAATTGATACAGCCACTATGGACAACATTATGGAGGTTCCATAAAAACTAAAAATAGAACTACCATATGGCTCAGCATCCAATGACTGGACATATACCATGAGAAAACCATAATTCCAAAAGAGTCATGTACCACAATGTTTATTGCAGCACTGTTTACAATAGCCAGGACATGGAAGCGACCTAAGTATCCATCAATGATTGTATAAAGATGTTGTGGCACATACATGCAATGGAATATTACTTGACCATAAAAAGAGATGAAATTGAGTTATAGTAAGCTGGATGTACCTAGAGTCTGTCATACAGAGTGAAGTAAGTCAGAAAGAGAAAAACAAGTACCGTATGCTAACACATATATATGGAATCTAAAAAAAAAAAAAGTTTCTGAAGAACCTACGGGCAGGACAGGAATAAAGATGCAGATGTAGAGAATGGACTTGAGGACATGGGGAGTGGGAAGGGTAAGCTGGGACGAAGTGAGTGAGTGGCATGGACATATATACACTACCAAACGTAAAATAGATAGCTAGTGGGAAGCAGCCGCATAGCACAGGGAGATCAGCTCGGTGCTTTGTGACCACCTAGAGGGGTGGTATAGGGAGCGTGGGAGGGAGACGCAAGAGGGAGGTGGTATGGAAATATATGTATACATATAGCTGATTCACTTTGTTATAAAGCAGAAACTAACACACCACTGTAAAGCAATTATACTCCAATAAAGATGTTTTCAAAAGAATTGCTTTCAATCATTTGTCTTGGTGGTGCCTCCTGTCTTCGTTCTTGCACAGTCTCTCTCTGGCAGTGACAGTTTCATGGCTCATGATAGAAGACAGGGAGATTTCTTTTCTAATCTCCACCCCCTGCTTTTATGTGACCTTAAAAGCATTGCCAAAACTGACTATCCCTTCTCCAAAGGTGAGGTGCTCAAACTTTGGCATCCAGCAGAATCCTCCTGTGAGCTTTTTCCAAATACATACAGTAGGGGTCCTTCCCAACCGCTGAATCAGGAGTTGAGACTAGGCATGTGATTTTTGAGGAAAAAAATCTTCATGTGATTCCATGTATACCACAGATTGCTGTTATAAACCTTGGATTATGTTCCTACAGAAGCTCAGGAGTTTTCAGCTGCGGCTGCCCATAGGAATCATCTGGAGATTTAAAACACCACTGCTGAGCTCCATCTGTGATTTAATTGGGACCCGGGCTTTGAGGTTTTTAAAAGCTCCCTAGGTGATTACAGCATTCAAAGGTCCAAAGTTGTGGACCTCTGTTCTAGCTGCATACCCAGCTAGGTGAGAAGCACTTTGAGCATTCAAAGTGCCATATTTTATCTAACACTAATTTTCTAACACTAATTTTTTCTTAGCTTTAATTAATAGATCCCTTGATAGGACTGATAGACTGGGAGTGCTACATGTGAGACTGCTATACATAAAGGATAACCTATAATCATTTGTTCATTCATTCATTCACACATTCATTGAGTATTGTTCCTACCATGTGCCATACTCTGTTCTAGGGGCCACAGCAGTGGACAAGAAATACACAATCATTGCCTTTGTGGTGATTCATAGACCCAGTGTTTCACGTTCTCTTTGTCAGTTGGCTGCTGGGGTTGTGTATACCCTCTTCATCTGACTTCCTCTTAGATGTCCCAGATGCCCCATTTTTATGAACTTGTTCTTCCCTGAAGGAATCGCATTTTCCCACCCTCTGGGTCTTGTCCCGATTGCTGTCTCTCTGCCTGGATGTCCCTTCCTATTCCTCATTAACGAGCTAGCTTCTATCCATCCTTCCATGCTCATCTTGGCTAGCATCTCTTTTTGAAGTCTCCTAGGACTGGGGTAGATGTCTCTTCTTCATGCCCCACAGGCCCTTAAATTGGGTAAGATGGGTCACAAAAGAAATCTACGATACAAGAGGAGGAAAATATATTGTAGTTGATGTCAAAATTGCATATATTAATTCAGTAAATTCTTGGTGGACATTTGGAAAAACAAAGATGACGAGAGTAAGATGACTGTGTGCTTACAGTTTGTGGCCGTGCACATGAGGTGAGCTCAGGGCAGCACTGGGTTCAAGCTATGGGAGCAGAGAGTCTAATGAGGACTGGAATGTACAGCTTTCTCTTCTAGTTGCTCTGGCCCCTCCTCCTTTTAATGGTGTTATATGGAGAAAAAACAAATGCAAACAGCTCTAACAAGAGACTTTAATAAAAGCAATGATCTAACTGGCTCTAATTAAAGGAAGTAGTTTTGGAGGGTTCTGTGAGGTTCATAAAGGATGAATCAAAGAGAGATTTTGGGGGTGTTAAGTAAATGGTTGAATGGAGCATGTGAGCTGGGAAATTTTAGGAATATTGCAGATCTGTTGTCTTTTCTGCTGATGTTGTTATAACCAGGGTAAATAAATTGCTTGTAAATTTGCATTGTCTCCGTTGTTCCAAATGGTGCCATCCCTAGATGGGAGAAAGCCCAAGGACAGGAAAAGAATGGAGTTCTCGCCCTTGATTACATCCTTCACCTCTTTCTGTTGCTGAGGAGGGCTGAGTCCCTCCCAAGGGGTTATCTAGGTATTTGCTTTTCAGATTGCTTTTTATCCTCTATTCCAATTGTTGGTTTATTTCTTCTGTCTCCTACCCTGGATGTAAATTCCTTGACAGCTACGACCATGACCTTAACGTGATCTTGCTCATGGACTACAAGAACTGGCATAGAGTTGGTACTCTGAAATGTACATTGGTCAATATGCTCTTACTTCCACAGGGTTCGTTAAAAGTTTTGCCATTTTGAAATATCTTGAGCAAAGTAAGGAGGGCACTAGGAAAATTCAAAAACCTAATCTTAGTGCCTTTATCACTACTTCCTAAAAATTTATTTTAAACCTCTGGAGAGCAACTTCTAGGGGACTTTATGATTTATATCTTGCTATTACTCAGGGACTTTCTGACTGTTTTCTTGAAAACTATTCTTAGGCTTCTGTTCAGTGCCTGAGAGAGGTCCCTCAGGTTTCTCAAAAAACAAGTGTAGGTGAGTTTCCACCCTGGAGAGGAAGTGGATGGTGGTGTAATAGGGAAGCTGACATTTCCTTCTTTGAACATATTTGTTTGGCTGTGTGAGGGGGAAGGGGAGTCATAACAGTGAGGTGCCGCTCAAATGACTTAGAATTAGGGGGACTAATGTAGACCCTGGAGAGTGAAATAATAACTGGTTTGTAGCACAGTCGATCCCTTCAGAAATAGGTGAAGTCAATTTAACAAGATTGAATGGCCTCTAGGCTACAAGCCTTGACTAAAGGTATTTACATATATGGGAAAAGAAGATAACAGAGAGAAGTGGCTAGTCAGTTTCGTTAATGTAGAAAAGAAAGGTCAGAGAAATGGGACTCTATCCATGCAAACAATCTCGAGGGTAAAAGAAGCCCCATATCTTAGCAACTAGCATGAGCACTTGTTACCAAATGCATGTATGTTCCTATTGTGAAAATGGATATTTTGGGCAGCCTTTTGGTAATAACCAAAGCAAGAATCATACAATTAATCTACCTACTTTAGTCCCACACTCACCAGGAACTCTTCTGTCTACAACTTGCCTTTGCATGGAGGTCTGCATATTGGAAGAAAATGTGCTTATCACAATAGAATGGATATTCTATGCTGAAAGTAACATGCCTTGTTGTAAACATAATAATTGATATCCTTTTCTTTTTCCATTTCATTTATTTATGTCAAATATTGCTTACATATATTAAACTATCAGAGGCATACTTTTATAATCATCACCATATCTACCTGAATGGTTGACCTCTTTATTATTGTGAAATGTCCATCTTTGTCTCTAGTAGTTCTGACATTATAGCTATGTTATCTGATATTTGTATAGCTATACCAATTTTCTTTGATTCCTGTTTTCATAGTATATTTTTTAAATCTTCATTTTCAAACATTTGGCATACTCATATTTAAAATGTGCTATGAGAAACAGCACACACTTTTTAAAATCCAGTTCACAATAATAATATATGTAAAAACATATATATTTGAATTTATACCTACTGTTTCTTTTTTTTAATTCAAACAGAAAGTCACAAAAATTATAATCATTCTATCAGTTCACTCAGTCCCATGTAATTTTTTTTTATCTTGATCTTTTGTTAGCACTTTTATGAATTCATCAGTTTTCCATTAGAGTTCTGAAAATGCTTATTCATTCAGTTCAGCAGTATAGTCAGTTACCAGAAACCTGTACTTGTCAGAGTCTTTTCCATGAATTCCTTGAAGATGAAACCCTTTTATAGGAAATTTTTGCAAAAGCATCAGAGTACGCCCAGAACTGTCTGTAAATGACAAAAGACTTAAAAATGACCACGGTTAAAGATTTGATGAAAGTTCATAATAATTCAATTGACAAGGAAATTTAGTTATTTCTGAGATATACATTTTAAAGTAATAACTAGAATTATGACATAACATTATACCAGAACATATAAGATTTTTAGGAATTTCATGTAATGTCTGAAATATTTATATTACCATATTTCCATACAAATAACCTAAAGAAAGTTTAGTTTGTTTTTTTTGGAATTTTTGATTTTATTTTTTTATACAGCATGTTCTTATTAGGCATCAATTTTATACACATCAGTGTATACATGCCAATACCAATCGCCCAATTCAGCACACCACCATCCCCACCCCCCAGCGGCTTTCCCCACTTTGTGTCCATACATTTGTTCTCTACATCTGTGTCTCAACTTCTGCCCTGCAAACCGGTTCATCTGTACCATTTTTCTAGGTTCTACATACATGCGTTAATATACAATATTTGTTTTTCTCTTTCTGACTTACTTCACTCTGTATGACAGTCTCTAGATCCATCCACATCTCAACAAATGACTCAATTTCATTCCTTTTTATGGCTGAGTAATATTCCATTGTATATATGTACCACAACTTCTTTATCCATTCATCTGTCGATGGGCATTTATATTGCTTCCATGACCTGGCTATTGTAAATAGTGCTGCAATGAACATTGTGGTACATGACTCTTTTTGAATTATGGTTTTCTCTGGGTATATGCCCAGTAGTGGGATTTCTGGGTCGTATGGTAGTTCTATTTTTAGATTTTTAAGGAACCTCCATACTGTTCTCCATAGTGGCTGTATCAGTTTACATTCCCACCAACAGTGTATCAGGGTTCCCTTTTTCCATCATTGTTTTTAGTTAATGCAAGGTAGGTTCTCCAAGTTGTCTCTCTACTTTGATATTTACCTTCCTTCACAATCTGGTTTCTGTGTCATTTACCAGAAAAGTATTTAACATGATTGTTCATGAAAAGGAACTAAAATATTGTTGCAAAAGCTATTGCATGATTGCCATATATCTAGTCCAGATTTTTAGAGTAGACCATCCTGTGCCTTTCAAGAAGTCTATGTGCCTTCTCATGAGTCTCCATATTTCAAAAAGTTAAATGTTTCAATTATGTCTCCCAGCTTATAAAGCTTTTATGCACTTATTGTTTCATCTGATCCTCATACCAACCAAGTAATGTACTGGCACTGATTTCTTTTTTTACATGAGGTTCTAAGGTGGTTGTTTTTTCAAGGCCATAGAGCTACATACTGATATAAATAGAAATTGAAAGCAATTTTCTACATCTAAGACCAATTAAATGCCCACATCTTAAATGACATGTCAGACTGGGGAAAGGCATAAAAATTTCTCCACATCAATCTCAGTGAAGGGTCCTATTGAATATCCTTTGTGATCACTTTTCTAACCTTGGAAGAATCGTTCCCCCATTACAATATACTCTGCTACTGGCTTTATTTTATTTATTTGGTTCACTTCCCAGTTACTTCCTTATATACTTCCATAACAAAGAGAAATCACTATTTAAAATTAGGTATTTTTAGGAGAGGAGATCCTGGTAAAGGACACCTTAGTTTTCTGCTGGTCTTCTGTGTCCCCAAGAGAAAAGATTGGCCATTTGTTATGTTTGACACATGTTCAGTTGGGATCCATCCAACATAAAGTAGATTTGGCACTAAATATAGAAATAATAGCCAGAGAGAACTGAATACAATAATAAATAGCAAGAACAGTTGTTAGCTTTTTCAGGGCATTTCAAGAGAGAGTAGGGAAAGAGAACTAGGGGAGAGGTATTAAGAAATTGGTTCGAGTCTGGGATATAAACTGGAGCACAGCAGCTGCTGTGGCAGAGGCAACAAAAGAACTTTGGGAAGATTTGTCTCAGAATTAATTTTAAATCTTTGGTTTTTTCCCATTATTGTGACACTTAAACACCTTCTTTCCTTTCCTTCTCTCCAAACCTTCGGGAAAGTCAGCTCTACACACAAATGCTTTTTGTGAGGAGTTTGCTTTTATAGAAATCAAGGGAAAAGGCCAAATCAAGTTTGGGTCAGTGCAGTGTTGGGAGAAGTTTATAATATGAGGATCATGGTGAAATTATGTATGAATTGAATAATTTATCTCTAGAAGAAGCAGATAATTGGAGACCTGGGGACCACAAGAACAAAAGCTCTCGGTCCATTTGCAGGAATCTTAAAGAGAGCGTTGGATATCCCACTGCTGTGGCATTGGGTTTAAGCCAATCTTCATTTCAAGGGGAAGGGTGATCCTAGCTGGCTTCTGGATTACTTACAAAAATACTTCTAATTGATGGTTTATTCCCTCCATAATCTTAATTTGATTCACATTTTATTACCTTCTGGCCAAAACCTGTGAATTAAAATTTTATTAAGTTAGAACATAAAGGACTAATTTGTTCAGGGTTACTGCCCATTATGCAGTAAAGCCAATAGAAGGAAGTAATTCATTTAATAAATGAAGTCCAGAGACTGTCTCAGAAGTAGTTCATGTTAAACACTCATTGTCAGTTTAGTAGGCAGTTTTGGAATTTCTTTTAAAGATATAAAATATCAGTTAAATTATATGTCCTTACTTGAAAACTGAAGCTGGTACATATTTTAATATAGGTGATGACCCCTCCTATTTACAAAGCAGATGTAGACATGTATGAAGACAAACCAAGAATTACCTAAGTTTGCTTATAAGAAACAGCAAAGCCATGTGATGTCACTAATAATAGCTACTATAATTAAACATTTTACTGTATGCTAGGGGAAGGGCTAAAAATTTTATCATATATCTCATTTAATTTTCAAAACTCTACAGAGATAAGTATTATTATTCTTATTATATAAATGAAGAAACAAAGGTTCAGAGAGGGTAATAACTTGCCTCAGGTCACATAGGTAGACAGTGTTAGAGTTTGGACTTGAACTCAGGTCTATTTCATTCCAAAACTTGTATATAATATCTAGTGAGTCCTGACAAGACCACAGTCCACACAGGACTGTTTTAACAAAACACTATCACTTGGTATATATCAAAAGGATTGTTGCATGCTGCCGGCTTCAATCATTTGGAATATAAATCTATGTAGGAAATAAAATCACCACCAACAACTTAGACTTGGGAAATATTATTTTATGAGAAAATTGATTTCCTCCTTGCATATCACATTTTCTATGGAGCCTAAATTATATACCAGTATTCCTAGTGTATATTCCTAGAAATTTGATCAGATTAGGTAATCTTCTGACCACCTCACTTCCTAAACCCTTCCTAATCTTTTTCCCAGTTGCTTACTCACCTTGATTTCCAGCTTCTTATTCCCTAAACTTTTCTTATTAATCAACACAGATGTTGAGAAGCTGTTACATGCCTTGAAGGTGAAAATAAAGAAGTATAAGATTTTTGAGGTGGATCCAGAAGTTTGAGTAAAACAAGAGAAAGAAAGATAGGAAGGGATGAGGTAGGATGAGAAATGGAGGGAATAATTTAACAGTGGTGCCTGACATACAGCAGGGACTTAACAGATGTTTGTTGGATGAATAAATGGGTAAATGAATAAGCAGTCAAGTGAATGGATAGATAAATGAGTGGATGGATGTCTAGATAAATGAGTGGATGGATATCTAAATAAATAAATGGATGGATATGTGAGTGAATGGATGGAATACATTGATTTAGAAAAGATGGGTTTGGAAAAGATGAGTACAGAAAATCATATCTTGCCTATATGGACTTGGTCCTTTAATAGAGAATCTGTTAAATAATTTGGCAATGGTTCCAATCATTTTTTTTTTCCTTGGTGGTACATGGGCCTCTCGCTGTTGTGGCCTCTCCCTTTGCGGAGCACAGGCTCCGGACACGCAGGCTCAGCGGCCATGGCTCACGGGCCCAGCCACTCCACGGCATGTGGGATCTTCCCAGACCAGGGCACGAACCCATGTCCCCTGCACCAGCAGGCGGACTCTCAACCACTGCGCCACCAGGGAAGCCCGGTTCCAATCATCTTAAAAGGGCACAAAGAAATCTACAGATTTAATGTAATCCCTATCAACATACCCATGACATTTCTTACAGAACTAGAACAAATAATCATAAAACTCATATGGAACCATAGAAGACCCTAAATTGCCAAAGCAAACTTGAGAAAAAAGGACAAACCTGGAGGTATAACCCTTCCAAACTTCAAATTGTAGTACGAGCCTACAGTAATCAAAACAGTATCATACTGGCATAAAATAGACACATAAATCAATGAAAAAGAGAGACCAGAAATAAACCTATGTACTTATTATCAATTAATCTGTGACAAAGGAGGCAAGAATATACAGTGGAGAAAAGACAGTCTCTTCAGTAAATGGTGCTGGATAAACTGGACAGGTACATGTAAAACAATGACATTAAAACATTTCCTTACACCATATACAAAAATAAACTCAAAATGGTTTAAAGACATAAGAATGGAAACCATACAGCTCCTAGAAGAGAGCATAGGCAGAGCACTCTTTGACATAAATTGTAGCAATATTTTTTGGGTCAGTTTCCTAAGGTAAAAGAAATAAGAGCAGGGCCTCCCTGGTGGCGCAGTGGTTGAGAGTCTGCCTGCCGATGCAGGGGACATGTGTTTGTGCCCCGGTCCGGGAAGATCCCACATGCCGCGGAGCGGCTGGGCCCGTGACCCATGGCCGCTGAGCCTGCGCGTCTGGAGCCTGTGCTCCGCAACGGGAGAGGCCACAACAGTGAGAGGCCCGCGTACTGCAAATAATAATAATAAAAAATAAAAAAAGAAATAAGAGCAAAAAGAACAAGTGGGACCTAATCAAACTTACAAGCTTTTGCACAGCAAAGGAAACCATCAACAAAATGAAAAGACAACCTATGGACTGGGAGAAAATATTTGCAAATAATGTGACTGACAAGGGATTATTCAACATACATAAACAGCTCATACAACTCAATAAAAAAAAGTCAAAAAATGGGCAGAAAACCTGAATAGACATTTTTCTGAAGAAGACATACAGATGGCTAAGAGGCACATGAAAAGATGCTCAACATTGCTAACTATTAGAGAAATGCAAATCAAAACCACAATGAGGTATCCGCTCACACCTGTCAGAATGTCTATTATCAGAAAATCTACAAATAACAAATGCTGGCAAGGATGTGGAGAAAAGGGAGCCCTCTTCCACTCTTGGTGGACATGTAAATTGGTGCAGGTACTATGGAGTTTCCTCCAAAAATCTAAAAATAGAACTGCCATATGATCCAGCAATTCCACTCCTGGGTATATATCTGGAAAAAATGAACACACTAATTTGAAAAGATACATGAACCCCAATGTTCACAGCAGCACTGTTTACAACATCCAAGACAAGGAAGCAACCCAAATGCCCATCAATAGACGATTGTGTTAAGATGTGGTGTACAAAACTGCAATGAAGTACCACCTCACACTGCTCAGAGTGGCGATCATTAAAATCTCTACAAATAACAAATGCTGGAGACGATGTGGAGAGAAGGGAACCCTCCTACACTGTTGGTAGGAATGTAAGTTGGTACAGCCACTATGGAGAACAATATGGAGATTCCTCAGAAAACTAAAAACAGAGTTGCCATATGATCCAGAAATTCCACTCCTGGGCATGTATCCAGACAAAACTCTAATCCAAAATGATACATGCACCCCTATGTTCATAGCAGCACTATTCACAGTAGCCAAGACATGGAAACAACCTAAATGTCCATCGACAGATGAATGGATAAAAAAGATGTGGTACATATATACAATGGAATACTACTTAGCCATAAAAAGAACAAAATAATGCCATTTGCAGCAACATGGTTGCAACTAGAGATTATCATACTAAGTGAAATAAGTCAGAAAGAGAAAGACAAATAACATGCTATCACCTATATGTGGAATCTAAAATATGACACAAATGAATCTATCTATGAAACAGAGACTCGCAGACAGAGAGAACAGACCTGTGGTTGCCAAGGGAGAGGGGATTGAGGGACGGATGGAGTGGGAGGTTGGGATTAGCAGATGTAAGCTATTATATATACAATGGATAAACACAGAGATATAGCACAGAGAACTATATTCAGTATCCTACAATAAACCATAATGGAAAAGAATATATAAAAAAAGAATGTATATATATGTATAACTGAATCACTTTGCTGTACAGTAGAAATTAACGTGACATTGTAAATCAACTATACTTCAATAAAAAAAGAAAATGCGGTATACACATACAATGGGTTATTACTCAGCCATAAAAATGAATGACATTTTGCCATTTGCAGCAACGTGGATAGATCTAGAGAATATTATGCTTAGTGAGGTAAGTCAGAACAAGACAAATACTGTATGATACTACTTATATGTGTATTCTTAAAAAAACACGAATGCATATGCAAAACAGAAACAGACTTGCAGGTATAGAAAACAAGCTGTTGGCTACCAAAGGGGAGAGGGTAGGAGGGAGAGACAAATTATGTGTATGGTATTAACAGATAAAAACTACTATGTATAAAATAGATAAGCAACAAGGATACACTGTATAGCACAGGGAATTATAGCCATTATCTTGTAATAATCTACAATGCAGCATAGTCTTTAAAAATACTAGATCACTATGCTGTACACCTGAAATTAATACAATATTGTAAATCAACTATACTTTAATAAAAAACAAAGGGCACAATGTGACAGATCCTGACTTATGTTCCTACCTATTGTTTAGGTTTGAACAAGTCATAAGTCACCTAGGGACTAGATGGTGGAATAAACAAGGGCTGTTCAGTGTTGGTACCAAGCAGGAAAGCTTATAGAGACAAGCGTATAAAATGTTTTCAATTTGATGTAGAAAACCTGAGTGTTTAACTAAATCCTAAGTATCACATACGCTGTGATATTTAAAAAATAGTGCTGAATAGAAAGAAGAAAGATGTTTACACAAAAGCTCTGATGACACTAAATGAGAGAATGGGGTGAGAATGGTTAAACAGCTTAGCAAGGAACAAGCTTATGGCTTTGGAGCCAAAAGGTGGAATAATGCCAAGCTGTGTCTTGCCTTTGCAGCACTAGCACTTTTCATCTCCATCAGTAACAGAAGATCACCCCCCAGCGTGCTTTGCCAATCTCCTGGGCCCAGAGAAGTATGTGGAGTTTTATTTTTATTTTTTTTCTTTCCTTGATTCTAAAAGATTGCTGCACCAGTTTTAGAATGAATATTGCCTGTAGCCAGACCCATGCCGATTTTTGAAATATGGTTCGTTTTTTTTGTTTTTGTCATTGTCTGACTTTGGACAACCATTGCTAATTTGAATATTGACTAAATACCATATGTTGTAATAGAGATTTTCATGTTCCTTGGCAAGTTTCTGAGCCTCAGTTTTCTGAGGTTGAGGATGATGAAGCTAACTCACAATGTTCCTTTAAGGATTATGTCAGGTATCCTTTGTGAAAAATTTTCTTGACTTACTGTGACCCGTTCCATGAATTTCTGTGATCCTATAAGATTATACTTATATTAAATCCTGTATCCTGGAGGCTGGGCTTATCAAATAGAGTTGCCTGCTATTTCACTATATAGATGGAGACAGCAAATCATTTCAGAAAAATTTCTTTGCTTTGAGAAGGAGGTAGTGTTTCTCTGAGATATGTAATAGTAAGGACAGTAGATCCCCTTTGAAACAGGTTAGAGGCTAGAGGAGGTCAGTGTTAAGATTGTGGAGACTTTGTGAGCCAAAGGTTCAAGGCCAATATGTGTCCTTTAATGAGACGGTATCTAAGGGATTGAGAGGAACTTTACTGAAGACCTTTGTGGAACTAAATATACAATGGGAAGAGGGAGTCTGTAATGGAGACCCAGTTTCAGTGCTGAGACTTTTGATAGCTTGAGATTGGCGTAGGTATGGCCAACTGTTAAACTGAAGTTAGAGATGGCTCATAGTTTGGGACAGGTGGTCCTCCCTTATCGCAGGAGATAAGAGTGTGGTAGCCAGGGTGTGTCTCTCGTTTCCACAGTCTCTTGGAAAATTTAGATGTGGAACAGACATTAAAGATAACCACAATGGTTCTCTGATAATATGGCATGTGAAACCCAAATACTTCCCTTGGATATTAAAAAGAGAGAACTTCCCTCTCCACCAAAATCAAGGCTGAATCTGATCAGGCCTCTAGATCCATAGGAAATAAAGAAATTAATGTAAATTTACAGGAAATAAGCATAGGAACATGTTATATGACAACATGGGTTTGTGACCTGTAAAATGCAATATAGAGAGAAACTACAAGATGAAGCACCTGGTTTCTACAATAAGTGAATCAGAGGGAGAGTGAGGGAGTAAAAAAGAGAGATTAAAAGAGATTGAAGGGACATAGTAGCTTATTGTTGACCTATTGAACTACATGAAACTTTTAGATCCTGGTTTGAACACACAAACTGAAGATGCAGAGGGGAGACAGAGACAGAAGGCTGAGTCGTGATTGGTTATTCAATGATATTAAGAAATAATTTTTCTTAAGTTGACATAGAATTATAATTTTTAAAGGAGTCTTTATCATTTCATGCATAAATACTTGAAACTTACATACTTAAATATTTATGAGCAAAATGATGAGAGCTCAAGTGAGAGAGAGTGTGCCTTGGTGGCACCACAAGCTAGTGTAGCAGGTCATGGGTCTGACCCTGGGAGCACTAGAGAGAATGCAGTTCCTTCCTCCAGCTGGGACAAGGCACATGTTCCCTGGTTCCTTTCCTCAGTCCCTCTTTCTTTAGCAATATCAGCGTTTATTCCCAATACATGGTTTTCTGTGCTTCAGATACTGTAGTTGATTTCACTTATACCTAAACAATTTCTCCAGAACTGAGAAAACCTAGAGTGAGTTAGGGTTAGAAGAAACAAATATTGTTCGCCATGCTGTAGGAGGCAGGATGTGTTAGGTGCTCCTGGCATGCTTGCCATTAGGAGTATTCATTTGCACTGTAAGAAGCTCCACAGCGGAGTTTCCATTGTTTACAGTGTTTCAACAACAGCATGAGATGGGCTGGTGGAATGCAGCTGGGGTAACTTTGGATTTGGTAAAAGATCTGTTCCAGTCAAGAGTGATTCACAGGTTCCCGTCTTCTGGTGAGACTAGCCTTGTAAAGATTGTATCAGCCTCCGTATTTTAGCTCTGAAGCATAAAGGAAATGTTGAACTTTCAATCTCTTCCCAAATACTGTACTCCAATGCAGACTTTGGCCATTTGTCCCAATGGAAAAAGCAGTCCAGTTCAGATTCATCAAATCCATCCATTCAACTATTTATTCATTGAATCTACTCGTCCATCCATCCATATTTATTACATATCTACTTCTTATCTATATATCTTTATGTAATTTCTTTGAGAATTTTGATGAAAAATTCATTTTATGTGATATTTGTCATAATTATTGATCACCAACATCAACATTTTGGGGAACATCTTCATATTTCAGTGGAAAAAGTTAGGTTAGGAGGAGTCACAGTAATTTTAAATCTTAACTTAGCATATAACCTTAGAAAACTATACTTTTCTGTGCTGAAGTTTCTGCACCTGTAAATTGTTAATAAAATACTTTTCTCTGAAAAAAACTGCCCCAGGAAAGAATCACCAGTGATGTTATATCATGTTCCAAAGACTGTTTAAACAGATGGGATATTATTATAATATGTTAAATGAAAAGAATGCAATACTCTTGCAGAATAATCTCAAATTTGTAACATACAGAGTAAGACATGCTGAATTCAAATATATCAAAATTTTTGTGTTTCTCTAATGTCCCAACTTTCTCTAATTAAATATATTTATGATCAGAAAAAATGCTATAAAATAAGGAATCTGTGAAGATATAATGAGGTAACAGTTGTGAAAAGCCTAAAAAGCTAATACGTAATGTAATTATTCAAAAGTGCTATTTTGTTTACCAAGCTGCAGAAGATCAGAGAAAGGTAATCCAGTGGGTAGATAAAATAGATAAATAATGGTATCTTATTGTAGTCAGTGTAACTGTATTAGATTCAGCAATCATCTATTAACCACTTTTTATGAATAAGACACGAGGCTAGGTCCAATAAAGCTATTTAAATGAGGGAAGGTAAATCAAAAGAATGAATTTGGCTTTTGCGTATGTTATTTGACCTGGAATGAACAAAGAAGAATTGGAACAGATAGTCTGATAAGAAAATCCAAGTGTGGAATGTTAGTGCTGGAAGGAGATTTAGAAGGCATTGAATCCAAGCACCCACGATTAACATAAGTGAAGGTGAAGGTGGAGTGTATGCATGCTTGCCTAAACTCAAAGAGAGAGTATCAGAGTTAGCACCAAGACACAGGTTTAAGAGGTGGGATTGTGTTCACTGGCATTTTACAGAGAGCTAATGTGGGGTGGCCTCAAGCTAGCTGTGTGCCCTAAAGTCACTGCTTCTCTTAAGGTAGACGTCTATTACTGAACCCTCTCCCGATGACTTCTGGTAACTCTCCCTTCCCCTCCGTACCATGGATTTAGGGTCCCTGCAGATCTGATGTTTGAGTCCAGCATTACTGCACTACTCTTCAGCCTGCCCACACTTTTATAACGAGTTCCTACTGAAAACCTCCTATTTTGAGTATGCCATCTGTTTCCTGCTGAGGCCCTGACTAGTATAGTGCTCAATAACTATTTTTGAATGAATGATTGAAAAACAGATTTTTCAGGACAAAGGGGTACTTTCACAGGTTTATATTAAATTTTATACATATCCTCATATCATGTCCAATGAATGAGACTGTAGTAATTCTAACTTTTTTTTTTAATTGGAGTATAGTTGCTTTACAATGTTGTGTCAGTTTCTGCTGTACAGCAAAGTGAATCAGTTATATTCACTACAGATACATGTGTCTACTCTTTTTTAGATTTCCTTCCCATTTAGGTCACCACAGTGCATTGAGTAGAGTTCCTTGTGCTATACAGTAGGTTCTCATTAGTTACCTATTTTATTTATAGTAGTGAGTAATTCTAACTCTTAAAGAAGGTTTCAGTGAATGTTCACATTCTGCAGAATTTAGAATGTTTCAGATTACTTTAAGTGAATTTAAATATAAAATTCTAAGCTACTTGTCATGTAAAAATAGCTTTCTCATCTTTTATTCTTATAAATGTATTTTATATTCATAAAGATTTAATTTCTTACTAAACTGCACAGAGCTGAATTGACAATAATTAATTTAAAACAAAGCAAGGGAATACCACTTTTCAATAGTTTTAGATGCTCAATAACTGAAGGTACCTCATTAGCAAATAAAAGACTAATAATTTTATTTAATTTAAATAAATGGTTTTCCATTATTTCTTAGCATGAAGACCTGTGGAATGGTTTCATTTCAACCTGGACAAGAAAAGAAAGAATAGGAATCAGCATAATGAAGCTCTGTCTTCTCATGAGATTTTAGAAGCTCGAAAAGTGCTTTCTGATTAATGCTAGTTACTGGCTTATAGAAATAGTTTGAAAAGGTGGCATATAGATGTTGATTTGTCTTTATACTGAATCTTTGTTTACCGAGTGACCACATTGCTAAAAGTAAATTGCTAAAGGTAGCCGTCAAGTTGCTGTCACTATATCTTTGCCTCCTAGAAAGTTCACTTGGACTACACAGTATAGAGATGAGTGGTCTCTTCTTCAACGGGAGTGTTGTGGGAGGGTTGCTGGGGTGGAACAAAGTCTTCCTTTGGAAATTTGTAAGATGGGACCAGGCCACTGGTAAGTTATAAATCTGTCGGTTTGGCTAGGGTGTAATTGCTCAGAGTTCTACTAAAAGATCAATGGATTGTCATTGTATCTTGATTTCTATTTTCTCTCATCTCTGTCTAGTCACTTAGATTGTGTGTGTTTGTGTGTCCGCACATCTCACCTACCTTTAAGATACCTAGTAAAAAATGCATCTGATCACTCCATCACGCTTTGGTTTGAAAGCCCAATGTTTTGCTTCTATCTGGCAACTTTAATTTCAAGAGGAGTTAGAATTTAGCTTTTCCGAAGGAACAAATTTCTAAATGGAATTTAAGTTAATTAATTAGACTGTATTGGTTAACTATTGTTAAATAGCAAACAACTACAAAACCTCAGTGGCCTATAACAAAAAGCATTATTTTTTTCATGTACCTGCAGGTCAGCTGGGAGTCAGGTAAGCTAGGCTGGGATAGGCGGGCCAGCTTTTTTGATCTTGGCTGGACTCACTCATGTGTCTGTGGGTTAGCTGGGGGTTAGTTGATCTAGGCTGGCTGATTGGAGCAGCTTGGCTGGATGGCTCTGTTTCACATGTTATTCATCCTTGCTTGGGATTAGTAGGCAAGCCCAGACATGAACTTCTCAGATATGACAGAAGCACAAGAAGGCAAACAGAAACACTCAAGACCTTTTAAGGCCTAGGCTGGAACTGGCACAATTTCATATTGTGAAATTTCTCACAATTTCAAAATATACAAATCAATTTTCACTGCAAAGTAAAGGGGCTGTTACAGTGGAGGATTACTGGACTGAATGTCAATATTATGACATAAAAAAATATATATATATGTGTGTGTCATCTTGGGCATGTTACTTAACTTCTTGTCTCATATGTAAAATGGGATAGTAGTAGTATTGTTGGGAAATTATGTGAGATAGTATATGTAATGCACCTAGAATGGTATATGGTTCAACCAAAGACTATTTATGTGTTTGCTTTCTTCATGGTATTTTATTGTGTGTATGCAATATAATTAATTTAGCTAGTTTCCCATTGATCAAAGTATAGCATTTTCAATTCCTCTGCTATTCCAATGTTGTTGTCAATATCCTTACATATCCATTACCATTGGCAAAAAAAAAAAAAGATGCAATTTACTGCAAAGACCATCCAATCCAAGACCATTTAATGTAATTAGTTTTCTCAGTTTTCTATTTAAACGCAATGGTAGTATTATTTTGCAGAGTACCAGAACTGGTTCCCTTTATGTGATATTTCTTTAGAACTTAAGTTTCCCCACTGTATTCCAAAACCCAATCTACTTCATCTTGAGCAATTTAGGGAAAATTCTTCAATTCTAGGGTATTTTTACTCCTTTGCAAAGAATGCTAATCAATATGCTTGCTGTTTTTTAATTTCACTTTGATAAGTTCAATTAAGGCCTCATAATTTCAGAAATTTAAAAGTACAGTAATTAAAGACACATTGAAGACAATATGCAAATATTTCAGTCCAAAGGCAACACACCCAAGTCTTCATTAAGCTTTACTAATTACATAGTAAAAGTAAAACCAAATAAAATTCTTTTAAAGTAGCAGTCCAGAATTTGGGCCTAGACCTATGAAAGGCATTTCCCTAGCTGACAGTTATGTGAACTCTGAAATTAACCAGAGCTAATTTGCTAGTCAAGGGGACAAGGGGTTGCATATACCATTGTTGGTTTATATTTTCATGAAGTCTTTTTTTTTTTTTTTTTGGCCGCACCGCACAGCACGTGGGATCTTATTTCCCTGACTGGGGTTCGAACCCACACCCCCTGCACTGGAAGGCAGAGTCTTAACCACTGGACCACTGGGGAAGTCCCTTTCATGAAGTATTTTTGGTCCCAAAACTTTGGCTATTTGTTTTATGGCACTCAACTTTTGGGCAGATACATAGGTCATGTGTACACCTCGGGCAATGTGAATAGTTTGGTAAGCTGGACAAAAAGGTAAATATAGGTGACTATAAAGGTCAACAAGAGCTAGTTTATGACAGGTCTTGATTTCTCAGTAGAGCCAAGGTTGTGCTCACCCTAGGTGTGTTGAGGCCTGTCTGGAGCACTGGAGGGGTGGGATCACCACGAATTTATCTGTATGGATGATAGGAGACCTCTTGGGAACAACTCTTCCTGAAAAGGTAGAGTGTGGACATTGGTACAATCATAGCACAGAAGCATTGGCAGG
This sequence comes from Pseudorca crassidens, assembly GCF_039906515.1. Lineage (NCBI taxonomy): Eukaryota > Metazoa > Chordata > Mammalia > Artiodactyla > Delphinidae > Pseudorca > Pseudorca crassidens. The sequence goes on from NC_090300.1 coordinate 11,258,687, forward strand.
GAGAAGGTGGTTTTAAACACTGTATGCAGATCTTCATCAATTACTGCCTGCATGGATTGGCCTTGAGTTTTAGAGAGGAGGGAGGAGGCTACCAATGACACTGAAAGTTAAGTTTCTCCAAAATTCTAAATGATATGGAAGGCACAGGCATTCACTCTTTTGAAATGTGTAGGGAGAAACGTTTATGCCTCTTTCCTCAAGTTCCTATCTCAGTACGTTATGGGTGTGAGGATTGAATGAACTTTTGTTCCATACTCCCTTAGGCAGAGCACAGAAACACTTCTGGCTCCTCTTGGTCTTGCTAAGGGAGGTGGACGAGCTAAGCAAAATGGGGAAACTTTGTTCACTGGGATTTATCCACTACAGAGCGGAGTGCTCACATGTGGCATAGCATCTTCATTTTCTACTTCCTGGCAGTTTTTGTCTCCATGCATTTATCCTGGGAAGGGCCCATAGCCCATATTCTGAAGAAGGTCCTGTGACCTAGACTAGACCCAAAAGGTGAATCTATACAGATATAGAAAACAAACTTGTGGTGACCAAAGGGGAGAGGGAAGGGGGTAAGGACAAATTAGGGGTATGGGATGAGCAGACACAAACTACTATGTGTAAAATAAACAGCCAACAATATATTATATAGTGCAGGGAATTATAGCCATTATCTTGTAATAACCTACTATGGAGTATAATCTGCAGAAAAACCTGAATTACTATGCTGTACACCTAAACTAACATAGGTTTTGGATCACTGTGTTTTCATTGTCATTTGTCTGTAGGTATTTTTTGATTTCCTCTTTGATTTCTTCACTGATCTCTTGGTTGTTTAGTAACGTAGTGTTTAGCCTCCATTTGTTTGTGTTTTTATGTTTTCTTTCCTGTAATTGATTTCTAATCTCGTAGCGTTGTGGTCAGAAAAGATACTTGGTATGATTTCAGTTTTCTTAAATTTACTGAAACTTGATTTGTGACCCAGTATGTGATCTATCCTGGAGAATGTTCTTTGCACACTTGAGAAGAAAGTGTAATCTCCTGTTTTTGGATGGAACGTCCTATAAATATCAATTAAATCTATCTGATCTATTGTGTCATTTAAAGTTTCTGTTTCCTTATTTATTTTCATTTTGGGTGATCTGTCCATTGGTGTAAGTGAGGTGTTAAAGTCCCCCACTATTATTGTGTTACTGTCGATTTCCTCTTTTATAGATGTTAGTAATTGCCTTATGTATCGAGGTGCTCCTATGTTGGGTGCATATATATTTATAATTGTTATATCTTCTTCTTGGATTGATCCCTTGATCATTATGTAGTGTCCTTCCTTGTCTCTTGTAACATACTTTATTTTAAAGTCTATTTTATCGGATATGAGTATTGCTACTCCAACTTTCTTTTGATTTACACTTGCATGGAATATCTTTTTCCATCCCCTCACTTTCAGTCTGTGTGTGTCCCTAGGTCTGAAGTGGGTCTCTTGTAGACAGCATATATATGGGTCTTGTTTTTGTATCCATTCAGCAAGCCCGTGTCTTTTGGTTGGAGCATTTAATCCATTCACGTTGAAGGTAATTATCGATATATATGTTCCTATGACAATTTTCTTAATTGTTTTGGGGTTGTTTTTGTAGGTTCTTTTCTTCTCTTGTGTTTCCCGCTTAGAGAAGTTCCTTTAGCATTTGTTGTAGAGCTGTTGTGGTGGTGCTGAATTCTCTTAGCTTTTGCTTGTCTGTAAAGCTTTTGATTTCTCCATGGAATCTGAATGAGATCCTTGCTGGGTAGAGTAATCTTGGTTGTAGGTTCTTCCCTTTCATCACTTTAAGTATATCATGCCACTCCCTTCTGGCTTATAGAGTTTCTGCTGAGAAATCAGCTGTTAACCTTATGGGAGTTCCCTTGTATGTTATTTGTCATTTTTCCCTTGCTGCTTTCAATAATTTTTCTTTGTCTTTAATTTTTGCCAATTTGATTACTATGTGTCTTGGAATGTTTCTCCTTGGGTTTATCCTGTAATGGACTCACTGTGCTTCCTGGACTTGGGTGGCTATTTCCTTTCCCATGTTATGGAAGTTTTCAACTATAACCTCTTCAAATATTTTCTCAGGTCATTTCTCTCTCTCTTCTCCTCTGGGACCCCTATAATGTGAATGTTTTTGCATTTAATGTTGTCCCAGAGGTCTCTTAGGCTCTCTTCATTTCTTTTCATTCTTTTTTCTTTATTCTGTTCCGCAGCAGTGAATTCCACCATTCTGTTTTCCAGGTCACTTATCTGTTCTTTTGCCTCGGTTATTCTGCTATTCATTCCTTCTAGTGTAGTTTTTATTTCAGTTATTGTATTGTTTATCTCTGTTTGTTTGTTCTTTAATTCTGCTAGTTCTTTGTTAAACATTTCTTGCATCTTCTCGATCTTTCCCTCCATTCTTTTTCCGAGGTCCTGGATTATCTTCACTATCGTTATTCTGAATTCTTTTTCTGGAAAGTTGCCTATCTCTACTTCATTTAGTTGTTTTTCTGGGGTTTTATCTTGTTCCTTTATCTGATACATAGCCCTCTGCCTTTTCATCTTTTCTATCTTTCTGTGAATGTGGTTTTTGATCCCGGGCTGCAGGATTCTAGTTCTTCTTGCTTCTGCTGCCTGCCCTCTTGCACACTTTTAAAATTCTAGTCATATCTATTCTGATGGCCAACTTTGGTGCTTGAAATGTACTCTGATTGGTTTGATGATTTTAAATCTTTTATTTTGTTCTTGTTAACTGTGAACAGGGAGCTTTAGCATCTATTCTTAGCATTTTGACAGCTTTTGCATTACTGATTCCTGAATCTATCAATTAAAATGATATTGTTTTCTGTGTCCTATGTGTTTGTGACAGGAGGGGATGAGGGGCAATGAATATGTATACAGAGCAAAGTGATGGATGTACGTATGGATGAATGGAGGGAAGATTTAGCAATAACGTAGGAATTTCAAGTTTTAATCCCCATTAGGTAATAAACCCCAGAAATATATATATTTTTGATTAACATAGGAATTCAAATTCCTAGTACATTATATGTCATCGTGGAGACTAAGGTTTTTTGGATGAATAAATATTTTCTATATGTGTGTATTAGTATCTATGCAACATGTAAAAGAAACAGTCTACAGGAAGTTGCCTTGAGGGAGAGCCTCAGAGAGAAGGAGTAAAATGAGGACAAGGCAGAGAAAAATTGAACTGAAGACAAAGGATTTATTTTATTTTTTTATTGAAGTATAGTTGATTTACAATATTGTGTTAGTTTCTGGTATACAGCAAAGTGAGTCTGTTACATATATACACACACACACACACACACACACACACACACACACACGTCATTTTCAGATTCTTTTCCGTTATAAGATCCTGAGTCTAGTTCTCTGTGCTATAGAGTAGGACCTTGTTATTTATCTATTTTATATATAGTAGGGTGTATGTGTTAATCCCAAACTCCTAATTTATCCCTCCCTCCTTCCCCTTTGGTAACCATAAGTTTGCTTTCTATGTCTGTGAATCTATTTCTGTTTTGTAAACAAGTTCATTTGTGTCATTTTTTTTTAGATTCTACATATAAGTGATATCGTATGATATATATATATATTTTTTAATTTAGAAGACAAAGGATTTTTTTAAATTTTTTAATTTTATTTATTTTTTTACACAGCAGGTTCTTATTAGTTATCCATTTAATACATATTAGTGTATATATGTCTATCCCAATCTCCCAGTTCATCCCTCCACCCCCCCACACCACCACTTTCCTCCCTTGGTGTCCATACGTTTGTCCTCTACACCTGTGTCTCTATTTCTGACCTGTAAACCAGTTCATCTGTACCATTTTTCTAGGGTCCACATATGCATAAATATACAATATTTGTTTTTCTCTTTCTGACTTCCTTCACTCTGTATGACAGTCTCTAGATCCATCCAGAGAGAAGACAAAGGATTTTGAAGAGGGAGAGTGACATGAATCTGTCACTTTAAACTCTAAAGCGACCATCCATCAATTTAGGGGCTTTTCTTGGGTTTTACTTTTTCTTTGTTCAATGATGCCTCTTCAAACAGTAAGAAACTGTGCATGCATTTCCTGGGAATGTTTATTGAAGAAAAGGAATTCAGAGCAGAAGACAGAACAGACTCTTGGCTGCATATGAACAATTTGTTCCAAAAAATCAGATTTAAATATTACCGTAGTGATAAAATGAAAATGTTTTCAACATCTGCCTTACTGAGACCCTGGCCTCTTAGGCTTCATCACGGCGATGGCCCCATGTCCTTTGATGAGACTGTCAGAACTGGAGGGTTGGGGGGCATGTGGAGATGGCCCCTGCTTGGTGGTGGTGTTCCCATGTCATCACCTCAGAACCACAGAGAGTTGCCAACGGATGCCGTCAGACTCATTGTAAGAATACTGAATATCAAAAAAGACATCTTTTTCAGAATGGAGAGCAGCACAAGCCGTCCATAGGGAACAGAGCTGTAGGCAGCCTGACATATTTTCAAGCTGAAAGCTGTGTAGTGCTTTTTCTTCCTTAAAAATAGGCCTTTGCTGTAAAATAAAATGCCACAATCAATCATTGGATTTCACCGTTATAACTTGTTCAGTTCCTTTAAATTAAATTGTGGTTAAAACCTGAAACAGACACACTTTTTAAAAAATAAAATGAAAATATAAGATTGATGAGAAGAAGAAAGAAGTTGTGATTCTCCCTGCCCTTCCTACCCAACACTGATAACAGTGACAGTGCATTTTCAAGAAGTGATAATGTGTGTTTTGTCACCTTAATATGCTCAAAAGACATCTTTTCACATCCTGTTTCCTGTGATGTGGTTATTTCTCACAAATTCTTGCCATAGGCCTTTTTTTCCCTTGAGAGTATATTATGAAACTGCTGCAATAAAAATATGTTTATCCAGAAATAGACACACAGACATAGAAAACAAACATATGGTTACCAAAGGGGAAAGTGTGGGTAGGGATGAGTTAGGAGTTTGGGATTTAGCAGATACACACTACTATACATAAAATAGGTACAAAACAACGTCCTACTGTATAGCACAGGGAGCTATACTCAATATCGTGTAAAAACCTATAATGGAAGATATATATATCTTCTGCTTGCATGATTTTATTGAAGCCTTCCTGCCCCTCATTTTCTCTAATCTCTTTTCCTGGACATGTTGGATGGATTGATCCTTTCATTTTTTTCTCTTTTCTCCCGTCTTTTATATTTCTTTGTCCTTTTTCCTCTCTCCCTCTCTCTATCTCTCTCATTCTCTCACACACAAAGAGACACATACACATACACATGCATGCATACACACACACATCTTTGGCGTTATCTTCCAACCCTTCTCTTGACTTCTTTATTTCTGATATCATGTTTTTCTTCTCTGAGGTTCCTTTCTTATTCCCTGAATGCTCCTTTTTGATAGCATCTTGTTCTCATTCCATGTGTGCAGTGTATTCTGTGATCTCTGAGTATATTGGTGTATGTATATGTAAGAAGTTTTCTTCTAGCAATCTAGGTTTTTTGGTTTTTTCTTTTTCAGTTTGTTCTTTTTTTCTATTTATTTGTTGTAGTCTCTGTCTTTTGGGTTATAGACTTTCCTCAGATGTTTGGCAATCCTTGTTTGCCAGTTCTTATTTAAGAGTCAGGGATGAAAAAGCTGCTTTAGAAGCTCTGAGGACATATGTAGAGCTTGTAGACTGAGAACAGCAGTGTAGAGTGATCCGGTTGGAAGTTTGTTGGGAAACTCTTAGTATCATAATCTTTGATTCTGCCTCATGGGCTGCTCGGATTCCAGTGAGAAGGAGCTTTGGTTTCCTGCCTGAGAGCCTGGTGAAGAAAGATTGGCTGCTTCTTTTTTTTTTTTTTTTTTTAATCACTCAGTGTAATTCTCTTGAGTTCCACAGAGTTGTAGTGTGTATCAAGAGGTAATATAGATGGAATCATAGAATATGTAACCTTTAGAGATTGTCTTTTTTCACTCAGCATAATTCCTTTGTGCTCCACCAAAGTGGCTGCATGTATTCATTTTTATTGCAGAGTAGTATTCTGTGGTATGGAAGAACTGCCATTTTAACCATTCACCCACTGAAGAACATTCGGATTGTTTCCAGCTTTTGGTTCTTATGAATAAAACTGCTGTGGACTTTAATGTGTAGGTTTCTGTGTGAACATAAATTTCATTTCCCTGCGAATGCTGAGCAATATGATTACTGGGTAATATGGTAAATGCATGTTTAGTTTCAAAAGAAACTACCAAATGGTTTTCCAGAGTGCAGTGCTATTTTGCACTTGTACCAGTAACGTACGGGTGTGATCTGGTTTCTCTGTATGTTCTCCAGAGTTTGGTATTTGCTCATGGTTAATTAGGCTGTTTGTTTTTCAGACTGTCCTTTGGTGTCTTATCTATGAATGATTAGATTAACCCAAGGTCACAAAGATTTTATCCTGTTTTCTTCTAGAAGTTTTTTTTTTTTTAACATCTTTATTGGGGTATAATTGCTTTACAATGGTGTGTTAGTTTCTGCTTCATAACAAAGTAAATCGGCTATGCTGTACATATATCCCCATATCTCTTCCCTCTTACGTCTCCCTCCCTCCCACCCTCCCTATCCCACCCCTCTAGGTGGTCACAAAGCACCAAGCTGATCTCCCTGTGCTATGCAGCTGCTTCCCACTAGCTATCTAACATTTTTTAGTGTATATATGTCCATGCCACTCTCTCACTTTGTCCCAGCTTACCCTTCCCCCTCCATGTGTCCTCAAGTCCATTCTCTAGTAGGCCTGTGTCTTTATTCCTTCTTGCCCCTAGGTTCTTCATGACCTTTTTTTTTTTTTTAGATTCCATATATCTGTGTTAGCATACGGTATTTGTTTTTCTCTTTCTGACTTACTTCCCTCTGTATAACAGACTCTAGGTCCATCCACCTCACTACAAATAGCTCAATTTCCTTTTATGGCTGAGTAATATTCCATTGTATATATGTGCCACATCTTCTTTATCCATTCATCTGTCGATGGACACTTAGGTTGCTTCCATGTTCTGGCTATTGTAAATAGACCTGCAATGAACATTTTGGTACATGACTCTTTTTGAATTATGGTTTTCTCAGGGTACATGCCCAGTAGTGGGATTCCTGGGTCATATGGTAGTTCTATTTTTAGTTTTTTAAGGAATCTCCACACTGTTCTCCATAGTGGCTGTATCAATTTACCTTCCCACCAACAGTGCAAAAGGGTTCCCTTTTCTCCACACCCTCTCCAGCATTTATTGTTTGTAGATTTTTTGATGATAGCCATTCTGACTGGTGTGAGATGATATCTCATTGTAGTTTTGATTTGCATTTCTCTAATGATTAATGATATTGAGCATTCTTTCATGTGTTTGTTGGGAAGCTGTATATCTTCTTTGGGGAAATACCTGTTTAGGTCTTCTGCCCATTTTTGTATTGGGTTGTTTGTTCTTTTGATATTTAGCTGCATGAGCTGCTTGTAAATTTTGGAGATTAACCCATTGTCAATTGCTTCATTTGCAAATATTTTCTCCCATTCTGAGTGTTGTCTTTTCATCTTGTTTATGGTTTCCTTTGCTGTGCAAAAGCTTTGAAGTTTCATTAGGTCCCATTTGTTTATTTTTGTTTTTATTTCCACTTCTCTAGGAGGTGAGTCAAAAAGGATCTTTCTGTGATTTATGTCATAGAGTGTTCTGCCTATGTTTTCCTCTGAGAGTTTGATTGTGTCTGGCCTTACATTTAGGTCTTTAATCCATTTTGAGTTTATTTTTGTGTATGGTGTTAGGGAATGTTCTAATTTCATTCTTTTCCATGTAGCTGTCCAGTTTTCCCAGCACCACTTATTGAAGAGGCTGTCCTTTCTCCACTGTATATTCTTGCCTCCTTTATCAAAGGTAAAGTGACCATATGTGCCTGGGTTTATCTCTGGGCTTTCTATCCTGTTCCACTGATCTATATTTCTGTTTGTTATTGTTTTCTTTTGTTTGTTTTTCAGAATGTCCTTTGGTGTCTTATCTACAAATGATTAGCTTAACCCAAGGTCACAAAGATTTTATCCTGTTTTCTTCTAGAAGTTTTAGAGCTTTAGGTTTTATATCTAGGCCTTGGACCTATTTTGAGTTAATTTTTATGTATAGTATAATGCATGGATCAAGTTTCCTTTTTTTATAAGTAGATATTGAATTGCTTCAGCATCATATATTAAAAAAGCTATTCTTTCTCCATAGAATTGCTGCATCTGTCAAAAATCAATTGGCCATATTTTTGAGGGTGTGTTTCTGGACTGTCTATTCTGCTCTGTTGATCTCTGTGTGGTTTTGCCAATTCCACAGCTTTATAGTGAGACTTGAAGTCAGGCTGTGTGAATCTTCCAACATTCAGCTTCTTTTTAAAAATTATTGTGATTATTCTAGTCCCTTTACCTCTCCATATACATTTTACAATCAGCTTATCAACATCTACAAAAATCTTACGAAGATTTCGATTGGGATTGTAATGAGTAATGAATCTATAGGCCCACTGGGGAGAACTGACATCTTAACACTACTGAGTCTTCTAATCCACAAGCATGGTATAAAACTCCATTTACTAAGGTCGTTGATGATTTCTTTGATCAACGTTTTACCATTTTCAGCACATAGATCTTGAACGTATTTTGCTAGATTTATACCTAAGTATTTCATATTTGTGCTGCTATTATAAGTGGCTGTGCCAGGCGTCAATTTGTTTTCCATATCCCAGGTGATATGTTTCAGCTCTTAATCCTCAGAGTCTAGGACATTGTCTAGCATAGACTAAGAACTTAATAAATATTTGTTGACTATTGGTCTTGACGTTAGAAAATTTGAGTTCTATTCCTGGCTCTAATCACTGTGATATCTTGGGTAAGACACACAATCTCCCTGAGCCTCATTTCATCCATCTGAAAATAATGCATTGCGGGGGGTGGGGGGGGAGCTTCAAGATGGCGGAGGAGTAAGACGTAGAGATCACCTTCCTCCCCACAAATACATCAGAAATACATCTACACGTGGAACAACTCCTACAGAACACCTACTGAACGCTGGCAGAAGACCTCGGACCTCGCAAAAGGCAAGAAACTCCCCCACGTACCTGGGTAGGGCAAAAGAAAAAACAGAGACAAAAGAATAGGGACGGGACCTGCACCAGTGGGAGGGAGCTGTGAAGGAGGAAAGGTTTCCACACACTAGAAGCCCCTTCGTGGGCGGAGACTGCAGGTGGCGGAGGGGGGAAGCTTGGGAGCCACTGAGGAGAGCACAGCAATGGGGGTGCGGAGGGCAAAGTGGAGAGATTCCCGCACAGAGGATCGGTGCTGACTGGCACTCACCAGCCCGAGAGGCTTGTCTGCTCACCCGCCAGGACGGGAGGGGCTGGGAGCTGAGGCTCGGGCTTCGGTCGGAGCGCAGGGAGAGGACTGGAGTTGGCTGCGTGAACACAGCCTGAAGGGGGCTAGTGCGCCACAGCTAGCTGGGAGGGAGTCCAGGAAAAAGTCTGGAGCTGCCAAAGAGGCAAGAGACTTTTTCTTGCCTCTGTGTTTCCTGCTGTGTGAGGAGAAGGGATTAAGAGCACCGCTTAAAGGAGCTCCAGAGACAGGCGTGAGCCGTGGCTATCAGCGCGGACCCCAGAGACGGGCATGAGATGCTAAGGCTGCTGCTGTAGCTACCAAGAAGCCTGTGTGCGAGCACAGGTCACTATCCAAACCGCCCCTCCCGGGAGCCTCGGCAGCCCACCACTGCCAGGGTCCCGTGATCCAGGGACAACTTCCCCAGGAGAACGCACGGCGTGCCAGAGGCTGGTGCAACGTCACGCCGGCCTCTGCCGCCCCAGGCTCACTGCGAACTCCGTACTTCTCCCTTCCCCCAGCTTGAGTGAGCCAGAGCCCACGAAGCAACTACTCCTTTAACCCCGTCCTGTCTGAGCGAAGAACAGATGCCCTCAGGCGACCTACACACAGAGGTGGGTTCAAATCCAAAGCTGAACCCCAGGAGCTGAGTGAACAAAGAAGAGAAAGGGAAATTTCTCCCAGAAGCCTCAGGAGCAGGGGATTAAATCTCCACAATCAACTTGATGTACCCTGCATCTGTGGAATACCTGAATAGACAACGAATCATCCCAAATTGAGGACTTCGGGAGCAACGATATTCCCTTTTTCTCTTTTTGTGAGTGTGTGTGTGTATCTTTCTGTGTGTGATTTTGTCTGTATAGCTTTACCATTTGTCCTAGGGTTCTCTCTGTCCTTTTTTTTTTTTTTTAGTATAGTTTTTAGCACTCGTTGTCATTGGTGGATTTGTTTTTCAGTTTGGGTACTCTCTTCTTTCTTTCTTTTTTTTTTTATTCTTTAAAATTATTTTTGATAATTTATTTTTATTTTAACAACTTTATTTGATTTTATTTTACTTTATTTTATATTCTTCTTTGTTTCTTTTTTTTTTTTCTCCCTTTTATTCTGAGCCGTGGATGACAGGCTCTTGGTGCTCTAGCCAGGTGTCAGGGCTGTGCCTCTGTGGTGGGAGAGCCAACTTCAAGACACTGGTCCACAAGAGACCTCCCAGCTCCACGTAATATCAAACATTGAAAATCTCCCAGAGATCTCCATCTCAACACCAGCACCTAGCTTCACTCAACGACCAGCAAGCTACAGTGCTGGACACCCTATGCCAAACAACTAGCAAAACAGGAACAAACCCCATCCATTAGCAGAGAGGCTGCCTAAAATCATAAGTCCACAGACACCCCAAAACACACCACCAGACGTGGACCTGCCCACCAGAAAGACAAGATCCAGCCTTATCCACCAGAACACAGGCACTAGTCCACTCCACCAGGAAGCCTACACAACCCACTGAACCAAACTTACCCACTGGGGGCACACCAAAAACAATGGGAACTACGAACCTGCAGCCTGCGAAAAGGACACCCCAAACACAGTAAGTTAAGCAAAATGAGAAGACAGAGAAACACACAGCAGATGAAGGAGCAAGGCAAAAACCCACCAGACCTAACAAATGAAGAGGAAATAGGCAGTCTACCTGAAAAAGAATTCAGAATAATGATAGGAAAGGTGATCCAAAATCTTGGAAATAAAATGGACAAAATACAAGAAACGTTTAACAAGGACCTAGGAGAACTAAAGAGCAAACAAACAATGATGAACAACACAATAAATGAAATTAAAAATTCTCCAGCAGGGATCAATAGCAGAATAACTGAGGCAGAAGAATGGATACGTGACCTGCAAGATAAAATATTGGAAATAACTACTGCAGAGCAAAATAAAGAAAAAAGAATGAAAAGAATTGAGGACAGTCTTAGAGACCTCTGGGACATTAAACACACCAACATTTGAATTATAGGGATTCCAGAAGAAGATGAGAAAAAGAAAGGGACTGAGAAAATATTTGAAGAGATTATAGTTGAAAACTTCCCTAATATGGGAAAGGAAATAGTTAAGTCCAGGAAGCACAGAGAGTCCCATACAGGATAAATCCAAGGAGAAACACACCAAGACATATATTAATCAAACTATCAAAAATTAAATACAAAGAAAAAATATTAAAAGCAGCAAGGGCAACACAACAAATAACACACAAGGGAATCCCCATAAGGTAAACAGCTGATCTTTCAGCAGAAACTCTGCAAGCCAGAAGGGAGTGGCATGACATATATAAAGTGATGAAGGAGAAAAACCTACAACCAAGATTACCCAGCAAGGATCTCATTCAGATTTGATGGAGAAATTAAAACCTTTACAGACAAGCAAAAGCTGAGAGAATTCAGCACCACTAAACCAGCTTTACAACAAGTGTTAAAGGAACTTCTCTCAGCAAGAAACACAAGAGAAGGAAAAGACCTACAATAACAAACCCAAAGCAGTTAAGAAAATGGGAATAGGCACATACATATCGATAATTACCTTAACTGTAAATGGATTAAATGCTCCAACCAAAAGACATAGACTGGCTGAATGGATACAAAAAGAAGACCCATATCTATGCTGTCTACAAGAGACCTACCTCAGACCTAGGGACACGTACAGACTGAAAGTGAGGGGATGGAAAAAGATATTCCATGAAAATGGAAACCAAAAGAAACCTGGAGTAGCAATTCTCATATCAGACAAAATAAACTTTAAAACAAAGACTATTACAAGAGACAAAGAAGAACACTACATAATGATCAAGGGATCAATCCAAGAAGAAGGTATAACAATTGTAAATATTTATGCACCTAACATAGGAGCACCTCAGTACATAAGGCAAATACTAACAGCCATAAAATGGCGAATTGACAGTAACACAATCATAGTAGGGGACTTTAATACCCCACTTTCACCAATGGACAGATCACCCGAAATGAAAATAAATCAGGAAACACAAGCTTTAATTGATACATTGAAGAAGATGGACTTAATTGATATTTATAGGAGTTTCCATCCAAAAACAACAGAATACACATTTTTCTCAAGTGCTCATGAAACATTCTGCAGGATAGATCATATCTTGGGTCACAAATCAAGCCTTGGTAAATTTAAGAAAACTGAAATCGTATCAAGTATCTTTTCCGACCACAACGCTATGAGACTAGATATCAATTACAGGAAAAAATCTGTAAAAAATACAAACACATGGAAGCTAAAAAATACACTACTTAATAACCAAGAGATCACTGAAGAAATCAAAGAGGAAATCAAAAAATACCTAGAAACAAATTACAATGGAGACACGACGACCCAAAACCTATGGGATGCAGCAAAATCAGTTCTAAGAGGTAAGTTTATAGCAATACAATCCTACCTTAAGAAACAAGAAACATCTCAAATAAACAACCTAACCTTACACCTAAAGCAATTAGAGAAAGAAGAACAAAACAACCCCAAAGTTAGCAGAAGGAAAGAAATCATAAAGATCAGATCAGAAGTAAATGAAAAAGAAATGAAGGAAACGATAGCAAAGATCAATAAAACTAAAAGCTGGTTCTTTGAGAAGATGAAAATAAATCATTGAGTCTAGATGATATGCAAGCATTTTTGCATCCTACTTACCCTGTGAATATAAGACTGAGCCAAGTTGACATGAATTGCCAAAGCTCTTTCCCCCCCTACTATTCTGGATGACTTATCTGAGCTAAGCAGAAAAATTAGATTAAAAGTTAAAGTTACCACTCCACTTTACAAATGAATTGAATACTCTTGACATTAAATGTTTAAACCTTTAAAAATGAATATTTATTGGGATTAGTGGGGCACGATGGAAAGAGAAGAAAGTCGTGGTGATACCTGCTCTTTCCTTCTCCATTTCACAGCCCTAGGAGTATAATTTAGGGTAGAATATTCTCATATTCTGGGCATCCCAGATGGATGTGTCAGGCATTAAATGCTCTGATAATGATCACTCCTACGTAATCAACTTGATTTTATTTGGTACTCTTTTAAGTTATAAGAAATCAACAGCAGAAACTAACACACCATTGTAAAGCAGTTATACTCCAATAAAGATGTTAAAAAATTTTTACAAGGAATCAGGTTGGTCTTATGAAATCGTGCAAAGTAAAAAGTTATGACAACCAAAGCAATTCCCCTTACCTTCTCTCCATCATCCATGTGAAATATTGCCTGTTTCATTCCTCACTGGCATCTCAGTCTCAGGTTGTACAGCAGAAGTGATTTTATTTTCATGGGCTATTTACTCCTAAGACTGTTTCAGAGAAGTGGTGGCCTAATTTTTATGGGCTTAAATATTTTATCATACTTAGGGAGATAAAATTTGGTAAGGCTGGATTTTAATCACGCTTGTGGTCAGGTCTCACTGACCAGTACAAAAAGTCTTATCCTTTCATGTACGCAAATTATTGCATTCTAAAGTAAAATTTTGAGTACCACTGTCATCCTTTTCCAAAGTGAAGATAATTTTAATCAAATTTTTTTCTTTTTAGAAAAAAACTTAAAAAAGAACTTGTCACATTCACTATTAGTATTCCTTCTCTACCTCTGCAGTTAGGATTGTATTTCTGTAATTCAGTGGAAACTTCTTGCAAAAGTTATCTATGGCTTCATTTTGGTCTTCCTTATTATAGACTTCTCTGAGTCACTTAAAGCCTTTGGCCACCATTTTTCTTGGTATTTTCTCTTCCCTTGGCTTCCATAACACATCTTAAAATGTTTTTCTGTTTTTTAACCTCTCTGGCTGTTTTTTTTCTTTCTCCTTTACCCATTTTGCCTTGGAGTGGCTTTGAAGTTATGAAGAGGAGTGAGTGACCTGGAGGGATTGTTGACCAGAGACCAGTTGGGGGCAGGCAGGGAGCAGTCATGGCAGATGTCAGTAAGAACAAGTGACAAATGAAGACCTCCCCAATGCTTTGGCACTACATAGCCCTTCTCGGACTATGGGCACAAAAACAGCAGAAGTATGAAAGGACCTGAATTGACAGAGGTTAATTTCTCACACCTAGTAGGATGAGAGCTCAAAATAGAAATTAAATTCATTTGTAGAAATAAAGTTATAGCTTGGCAAATCTCACTTTGTGGCCTGAGATTCAAGTTTACCAAATACAGCAGTTTCAAATTGCTCTCTCTTTCATATGTTTTGACCCTGATAATATTATGAAGAAGACAAATCAATTATGGTTACTTTCCAGAGTTAAGTGACTTTCCCAATGTCCAGGAAATCCAATAGCAATAAGGTGGGAATTAGATTTCAAGGCCTCTGCTCCACAATGCCGTGCTCTTTCCATTAGACCACATAAACTTAGGGGTTAACTGGTTATTTAATAATAGCAGAGGGAATCTAATGATCTATCATCAGTGAGACTAATGCCGAGTGAGATCCAGAAGGAAAAAAGCTGTACTCAGTAGCATAGAAACTATGTTTACATGAAATACTTTTGAGTCAAACCAGTTGACCCAGCCATCAATAGAGCTGATTGCTATGCGATATGAACTGAGTCATCCTACTTTGTCATTTTCATGTGTAAGAATGATTGCTGCAGCTTTCAAAAAGATGAATATTAAAAGTTAAAGTTAACCTCTTGTGCAGCTCTTTTCATTTTCCAGGTAAGAGAACAGAAGTCCAGAAAGGTTATGACTCTTGCAAGGTGACAAAACTGGTTACTGGCAGAAACAGAGTCAGGACCCAGGTTTAAGATGGTGCATTTTCCCTAAAACTATCTTACTTTGGGGAAACTGAAATGGTCAAGTTGTTTCTATTTTGGCTGAGCTACAGAGGCTGAAAGAAGTGCAAGGATATTCAAATCAGGTCAGATTTACTGTGTCCTGAGCTTCCTGGGCTAGATGTTCCTCCCTGTGTTCTGCTGCCCATTGTCAGAGCATTTCAGTAAGCCTATTAGAGGCTATTTGTGTTATTAACCTTTCCTTGGGCAATCTGAATATTTTTAGCTTCTGAAGGAAGAGGTTGTCCCAAAGAGCACTGGCTTAGGGTGTGGTGGGTGGTAAACATATTTTCAGTCTATTAGCTTTCAGTTTTCATTATCATTTTCAAATATGCAGTTCTCTGTAAAAGACTTGAAAGTCAAGACAATTTTTGCCAGCTCTATAAGGAGTCCAGGTATTAGATCCATAATGTGTTCTCCTGTGGGATGGCCATCTAAATTGCTGGACTTCCCACTTGCTCATTACTCTTTAATTTTTCTTCTTTTACTAATGCTTTTCATTTATTTCAACCTCAATTGTTTCCCCTGTTTCTCCTCATCACCACCGCCCACAAATTGCATAGCGAGTGTACTTTGTTCCGAACAAGGATACTGTCTTAATTCATCAACCATGTGGTCAATTAATTAGGCTAAATCCTTGAACTCCTGTCAAGTCTTGCTGAGTTGGCAGGTTCTTCTCCATCCTTCCTTTTTTTTTTTTTCTGCGGTACGCGGGCCTCTCACCGCTGTGGCCTCTCCCGTTGCGGAGCACAGCCTCCGGACGCGCAGGCTCAGCGGCCATGGCTCACAGGCCTAGCCACTCCGCGGCATATGGGATCTTCCCGGACCAGGGCACGAACTCGTGTCCCCTGCATCGGCAGGCGGACTCTCAACCACTGCGCCACCAGGGAAGCCCCTTCCTTTCCTTTTATGCTTTGTCTTTTTGACTGTGGTTTGGTTAAGTTCCAGTGATGAATAATGTGGTTTTGATGCAGGTTAGAGTGTTTTAAATCTGAGCATATAGTCTCCTGTGTCATACTAAAAAATGTATTAACAACATTTAGTCTGTCTTTACCTAGTAATCTACATAATTTCCCAAGACTCAGTTTTAATTACTGAAGTGTTTTAGGGGGGGTGAATTTTGGCTGTTATTGCTGAAGTTCAGGCACTTAACCCTAAATGAGGCTTGGTTCTAGTGAGTGAGGAGAGTTCAGACCATGTTTAGAAAATGGACCAGTCCCTCTGCAGTCATATATGTGAACAAATTGCATGAACTCTAAATTCTGTAAAATTAATCCGAATGAGTGTGGGGTCTTTCACAAGGTCTGTAATACTTTCCTATGTCAGTTTACTCCCAAATACTCAAAAATAGAATATTCTGTGTCTTTTTATGATTCCAAGAGTAAGAATTAACCAAAAACTGTGTCCCTCAACTTCTGGATGGCTATTACTTCCTGAATATTTCTGATTTCATTTCCAGTGCAAACATCAGTACTGTGATTAATATTTTTCCTCTGCAAAGGACCTGCTTATCAACAACCAGTGAGACAGATTGCAAGTCTGAAAAATGTACTGTTAAAATAACAAAGGTTATTTGTTAACAACTTTAAAAGGTTTCAAATCCACCATAAAATCTTTGTTGGGAACCAAATGGGAATGAGCATCAGTCTTGTAGCATATATTGTACAGATATCTTTTGACCTGGTGGAGACACATCAACAGGAAATTAATTTCCCACTTGAAGCTGAGAACAAAGTCATTTATTCTTACTTCTCATCCTTCGAAATAAATGGTCCTCTTGTTCATATTCTTATGTATGGACTTCCCACATCATCAGCTGTCTAATTTCATCCTTTTTGTAGTATACTTTTGGTTCCTTGCTTCATGAAAGGCAGGTCCATTGGAAGAACTTCGGTGGGGAGGTCAGGTCAGAGACCTAATCACCTTTTTTTTTTTTTTAACTAATTTTATTATTTTAAAAATTATTTATTTATTTATTTTGGCTGCGCCAGGTCTTAACTGCGGCACACAGGATCTTCGTTGCAGCGTGCAACGATCTTTAGTTGGACCATGCGGACTTCTTTGTTGTGGCATGCGTGTGGGATCTAGTTCCCCAACCAGGGATCGAATCTGGGCCCCCTTCTTTGGGAGCTCGGAGTCTTACCCACTGGACCACCAGGGAAGTCCCTAATCACCTTTTTTTTTTTTTATTAGAGTGTCCATATGGACAGGGAAGCCAAATCTAAAATCTCCATGTGAATTCCTGGGAAATTTCTGAGGGAAGGAGTCAACAGCAAAACGATACTGTGCTTCTTTCTAATGAAAGCCTTCATTTCTTAATCCCTAGAAAGGACAAAAGTCATATCTTAGTTACCAACAACTTAGATGACTAGGTTTTCTACATTTTGGTAAGATGCAGCTTTACAGGTTGGGAAGAATATTTATTTGGGAATATAGAAATCTAGTCGGTCCTTAGATACATATTAGCTGTATGACATAAGATGAATTAATACTCCAGGCCTCTAGATTAGATTACCTCAACGTTTCCTTATAGCTATAATGTCCCATGACTATTCTACAAGAGTTGGGAGTATGGGGCCCAGGCAAGAGCATGATGCTTATACAACACCAAACCGAATAGGTTTGACCAAATAGGCTCAATAAACCTTCTGTGTGTCTGGATCATTCCCACCTCCTCCATCTAGTCCTATTTAAAGGAACAATGTCTCAACAGGACCCTGTAAGTACCTGCAAAACAATTTGCGTATGCTATTTAGAGTTCTCCTATTATCATGGTTTTAATTGGAAGGATTACTTCTTACTGAGTCATTCTTTTTGACTTCCAACAGTTGTATTTTTCAATTCTGTTCCTTGAAACGTTTAATAAATGTTCTTCATAAAAAAGTTCTGTAATGAAGTAGACTTAACAAACACTGTATCATGTAGTCCTCTACCAATTCACTTTGTTCTTTGGATACTAAAAGTTCATTGATATCCTTCTGTAAAGATCCCTGCTTAATTTTATTTAACACACCATGGTAGGCAGAATAGTTGTCTCCAAGTATGTCCATGTTCTAATCCCCAGAACCTGTTAATATGTTATGTTACATGGCAAGGGAGAATTAAGTTTACAGATGGAATTAAGGCTGCTAATCAGCTGACCTTGAGATGGGAAGATTATCCTGGATTATCTGAGTGGGGCTCATGTAATCAAAGTGTCTTTAAAAGTAGAAGATGGAATCAGAAGAGTCAGTTTCAGAGTCAGGGAAAGACTTGACTAGCTGTTGCTGGCCTTGAAGATGGAAGGGGGTGACTACTAGAAGCTAGAAAAGACAAGAAAATGACTCTACCCTAGATCCTCCAAAAGGAACACAGCCCTACTGACACTTTGATTTTAAGCCAGAGAAACCCACTTTGGACTTCTGGCCACCAGAACTGTAAAATAATAAATATATGTTGTTTTAACCCACGAAGTTTGTAGTAGTTTGTTACAGCAGCCGTAAGATCCTAATACAGTGTTTTCCAAAGTTATATGATCATGTTGTGTCTTGGGTATTGTGTGCAAATTTGGGACAAAATCTGGGGGGAATGCTGGTCTTAGACCTTCATTCTTCTCTAGGTTAGCCACATCCAACACAACTTCCTGTAATGATGGAAGTGTTTTATTTCTGTGCTGTTCAATAGGTAACCACAGCTACAGGTAACTACTGTTAGTTCTCAACCAAGGAGCTTCCTGGATGTGAACCCGCCCCTGTACACGGAGGGCAAGCAGAGACTGAAGAAAGAGGGGAACACTCCACATTAATAAGCAAGGAAACTTACATCTGAGGCTTCTCTTAGGCATCACAAGAGAAGTAGATCTCCCTACCTGCTTGCCTACACCTTAAAAGTTTACACAGAGGCCTTAACTGGGTTCAGTTGCATATACCGTCCAGATGGTCTCAGCAGCACCTTACTCTCTCAAGGCTTCATCCTTGGAACAACTCCCCCTGTGGGAACAGTGGGCAGAATGTATTTTCCAAGGACAAGGGAGGGGGTCAGGAGCCTCCGATTGTTTGGGTCCAGCTCTCAGGTCAACTAGCAGTAACATCCTCTTGATGACCTCCTCCAATAGCTACTGAGCATCTGAACTGTGGCTGGTGAAACTGAGGAACTGAAATTTAAATTTTATTTTAATTTAAAATTTCAATAGGTACATGTGGCTAGTGGCTACCATATTGGACAACGCAGCTTTATTTATTTATTTATTTTAAACATCTTTATTGGAGTGTAATTGCTTTACAATGGTGTGTTAGTTTCTGCTTTATAACAAAGTGAATCAGTTATACATATACATATATCCCCATATTTCCTCCCTCTTGCATCTCCCTCCTATCTTCCCTATCCCACCTCTCCAGGTGGACACAAAGCACCGAGCTGATCTCCCTGTGCTATGCGGCTGCTTCCCACTAGCTATCTATTTTACATTTGGTAGTGTATATATGTCCATGCCACTCTCTCACTTCATCCCAGCTTAGCCTTCCCCCTCCCCATGTTCTCAAGTTCATTCTCTACATCTGCATCTTTATTCCCATCCTGCCCCTAGGTTCTTTGGAACCACTTTTTTTTAGATTCCATATATATGTGTTAGCATGCAGTATTTGTTTTTCCCCTTCTGACTTACTTCACTCTGTATGACAGACTCTAGGTCCATCCACCTCACTGCAAATAACTCAATTTCGTTTCCTTTTATGGCTGAGTAATATTCCGTCATATATATGTGCCACATCTTCTTTATCCATTCATCTGTCGATGGACACTTAGGTTGCTTCCATATCCTGGCTATTGTAAATAGAGCTGCAGTGAACATTGTGGTACACGACTCTTTTTGAATTATGGTTTTCTCAGGGTACATGCCCAGTAGTGGTATTGCTGGGTCATATGGTAGTTCTATTTTTAGTTTTTTGAGGAACCTCCATACTGTTCTCCATAGTGGCTGTATCAGTTTACATTACCACCAACAGTGCAAGAGGGTTCCCTTTTCTCCACACCCTCTCCAGCATTTATTGTTTGTAGATTTTTTTGATGATGGCCATTCTGACCGGTGTGAGATGATATCTCATTGTAGTTTTGATTTGCATTTCTCTAACGACTAGTGATGTTGAGCATCCTTTCATGTGTTTTTGCAATCTGTATATCTTCTTTGGAGAAATGTCTGTTGAAGTCTTCTGCCCATTTTTGGATTGGGTTGTTTGTTTTTTGGATATTTAGCTGCATGAACTGCTTGTAAATTTTGAAGATTAATCCTTTGTCAGTTGCTTTGTTTGCAAATATTTTCTCCCATTCTGAGGGTTGTCTTTTCGTCGTGTTTATGGTTTCCTTTGCTGTGCAAAAGCTTTGAAGTTTCATTAGGTCCCATTTGTTTATTTTTGGTTTTATTTCCATTTATCTTGGAGGTGGGTCAAAAAGGATCTTGCTGTGATTTATGTCATAGAGTGTCCTGCCTGTGTTTTCCTCTAAGAGTTTGATAGTGTCTGGCCTTACATTTAGGTCTCTAATTCATTTTGAATTTATTTTTGTGTATGGTGTTAGGGAGTGTTCTAATTTCATTCTTTTACATGTTGCTGTCCAGTTGACAACACAGCTTTAGATCAAAATTTGCAAATTCAGTTGCCAGCCAGCATATATAAATATGAGAAGCTGATCAAATATAAACAAGACAACAGTGGAAGCATTATGATCAATGACACTGACTCTTTGGCCTCAGTGTTCCAGAGGTTGACAAGGATTAGTAGAGAATGGGAGGAAAATTGTCCTCAGAGGGGCTACCCTGCTCCTGAAGGTTATTGCAATGAGGGAACAAAGCTTATTTTCACAAATAATTTTTCAAGAGAAGCTGAGAATTTGGATTCTTATCTTAACTACTCTGATTTCTCAAAGTTTCAGGTAAAAGCAAGCATAGGTCTGGTGCATACCAACCTGTAGACTTCTAGTTTAGAAGCCCTGAAAACAGATGATGCAGAAATGTTTGCATTATTTTAACCCTGAGGCCCTGGCCTAAGGAAGAGGTGTATATTAGCATTCAAGGTAGGGCTGTTGAGTACGGTTGTATAGACTGGGCACTGCCCAAGAACACACATACCATGAGTCCCCATTGACATGGTCCACATGAAGGATGTATATGTTTTATTCAGATAGTTTTTTGGCAGATAACAGCAAAGTATTTTGTTCTTAGAAAGCCAGCACATTATGACAACTTTTCAATAGATGGAAGTAAATTGCCTTGAAGAAATTGTTTTTTGCTTATTTTTTACATACTGTCTGGGCTAATGGGAACTCTGATGAGGAGAAGTATGAGTTCAAAGGAGAATATGTAAGAAGGCTGAAAATCAGATACAATTCAGCTTTACAATTCAGCTTTATGAGCCCATTGTTTATAAACTCTAAACTCCTTTTTTTGCACATTTATTAAGAGGACAGGTCTATATCTTTCCCCAAAGGTGCCAGACCACTGATACTAGCCGGGTATTCCTACTATATTCCTCTTCTCAGAGAGCACTCGACTTTGCCCATGACTGCTCTTCACTGCAGTGGCTTATGTAATTGATTTATCTTCAGTCCCAGGGCCTGCCAACACAGAACCCTCACAGAGAAGCTGCTCAGTAGATTCTTGTTGAAGGAATATTCTTTCTCTCCTATTCCAACTACAGGTGTCTTTTTTCTTTCTACTTCTACATGTTTTTTTCCCTCTCAACCCTTCTCTGTTTTTGCCTCTCTTTGACCCTGTTTGCCTCTGAGTCTTTCTCAGTCTCTTTCTTTCTTCCTTCATCTTTCTATCTTTCCTCACTCCTCCTCTCACAGCATCTCCTCGTCACCTTATGAATTGCTTCCATCTCCCTCTTTCACTTCTTTCTCACTTTTTACTCTGCTCACTATTTCTAGCTCTACCCTTGATTGTCTGTTTCCCCCACTGGGGCTTTCGAATCCACAAAATTGAGACAGCAAGAGGTGTGACACATTAACCTTAATTTTCCAATTGTTTCTTTGTCGGATGCTTTCAGGATTTTCCTCTTTCCAAGGTGTGGATCTAGGTTGGAGAATGAGTGGCAGGTGCTTCCAAATACAGAAACCTTTCTCAGCACCAAGGTAAGGCCGTTAAAAAAGTCACTGACCTTCAGCCTCAGGAGACTCTGGTGGCAGCTTGCCTCTTCTTATTCTTTCTCTTTTTAATATTAGGAAACAAGCTAGTTTCATCAAGGTGGAATTTCCTGCTGCAGATGAGAGTCAAACAGCTGCTTATTTTAGTTTCCATGGAGTCCACTCTTCTTGGGTCAGAAGAAGCTTCGGGGGAGATGAGTCTGGCTGTAACATCCCACCAGCCCAGCCGGAGAAAACAGTAGGGATGAGGATGTGTAAATGAGGAAATAAAGCTGGCTATGCCTTGCTTGCTTTCAGCCTTGCTTTCAGATTCTCAGCAGTGAAGAAGCTGCCCTACCTGACACAACCTACTTTGCTTTGAATTATTCTGGACCGGGTTGCATGGACCAGCCACAGGCGTTCAAGGGAAAGGCTAACTTAGTTTCTCTTCAGGCTGTCTTAAAAATTTAGAATGTTTTAGAAGCAAATGTTCTTCATTTTCAATTAGACACCCATCATTCTGTCATCATATTTATGCTTGGGCTCAGACGTATGACTGGCAGTGCCGACTATAATTGAAAGGTCCCAGAGTCCCCTTTCTCTGGTGAGGTAGGTGCAAATCAACTACTCATAGCAACTGAACTTGGAAGAAAGTGTGTTTGCAGGAGGTACCAAGGTCTTTTGCTGTTTTGTAAATTACAAAAGGAACTAGTTCTGGGCCATCTAGGGGACGTCTTGTTTAAATCATGATTGAGTTTGCAAGAGGGTCTTTCATCTGATGACTGCCTCAAGTTCTTTCAAGGTCTTTCATCTGATGACTGCCTCAATGCTTTCCTTGTAACCAGCCAAACGACTTCTTTCCTTGGTTAATCAAAACTCTTGCCTTGAAAAGATACATGCACCCCAATGTTCACAGCAGCACTATTTACAATAGTCAAGACATGAAAGCGACCTAAATGTCCACTGACAGATGAATGGATAAAGAAGATGTGGTATGTGTGTATACACACACACACACACACACACACACACAATGGAATATTACTCAGCTGTAAAAAAGAATGAAAAATGCCATTTGCAGCAAAATGTATGGATCTAGAGATTATCATACTAAGCGAAATAAGTCAGAGAAAGACAAATATCATATGATATCACTTATATGTGGAATCTAAAACAATGATACAAATGAACTTATTTACAAAACAAATAGACTCACAGACATAGAAAACAAACTTATGGTTACCAAAGGGGAAAAGGGAGAGGGATAAATTAGGAGTTGGGGATTAACAGATACACACTACTCTATATAGAGTAGAAAACCAGCAAGGTCCTACTGTATAGCACAGGAAACTATATTCACTACCTTACAGTAACCTATAATGGCAAAGAATCGGAAAAAGAATATATATTATGTTATATTTATAAAACGGAGCCGTTTTACTCGATACCTGAAACTAATACAACGTTGTAAATCAACTGTACTTCAAAAAAAAAAAAAGTGTATGCACACACACACGCACGCACACGCACACACACACACACACACAAACTCTTGGCTTGCCTTACATTTGACTTAGTAAAGCTGGAGATTTGGGAGGTAAACACATATGCTGTCCCTCACTCCTTCTGCCTTAGCCCTGCTGGCCTTTTTAATTCCCTTGAATTCCCCACATCCCACATTTCTTCCTGCCACTGCTTTTTTTTTTTTTTCTTTTCTTTTCCTGAATGCTCCTTCTTATTGTCTTACTACTTCCCTTCTGCTCAGCTCTCAGCTCTCCCCAGGGGTTGCTCCCTCAGAGAAACCTTCACTGACTTCCTGTCTACTAGAGCATGACAATAGCCTTCCAAATATAGGACTTCATATGACATAAGCTCTCCTTCATAGATTTGTCCAGGTTGTGATTCAATATTTCCTTCCATTGTCACTTGTTTAATGTCTGTCTCCCTTACTAGACTGTATGCTCCCCAGATACAGGGGCTGGTTTTCGTTACTTTGCATCTGCAGTGTTTGGCAGTGAACTTAACACATGGTGAGCACTGAATAAATATTTGTTGAGTGAATACATGGATGAATGAACTATAGCACTGCAATGTCATCATAATGAATCACCTTAGCCACGATCCTGGTTTGTTATCATTTAGCAACTGCAGGGAACAACTTAGCAAGTAGGTACAGGCCAATAGGACCCAGAGAGAGAGAAATCTTTCTGGTGGGGTAGGGATACTCCCAAAGGCCATAAGAAGCAACCCTGAGAGGATAAGGAAAAGGGAGAGGGTCAAAGGAAGAAAGTGCAGTGGTTCTGGTGAAACCAATTGAATTCCTCCCCACTGATAGGATTAGTTATAGTTAGCTGCCACTGGTTGAGAGCTTCTAAGCACCAAGAATCACTGCATATCTGATATGGATTTTGAGAAGGAAGAGAGCAAACCTCCAAGAAAGAGGCTCACAGAGGCAGTGAAAATGGATCAAGTGTGGTGTGAGGATGGATCAGGGCTATCTGACCACACTCGACATTTCCTGCATTCTGTATGCAAGGGCTACCAAGTGTGGATAAAACCTATTAGAGATTGCAGTGGGAGACTGATGCAAAATCACAGTGAAATTGGAAAATATTCATAGTGACAGCATTGGGGTCAAGTATCCGGGGGCAGCAAGAGTGTCCCGTGGTTGTGGCCACAATAACAGCATCCTAATCAGAGTCTTCGTGTAATAAAGTATTGGACTGAGAGGAGAGGCCCTTGGTTCTTAACTGTTTTCCGAGTCTGCTTTTTCAGTCTTCCTGCTGGGGCTGGGATTTACTATTACATGATACGCATGGGTTTTTGGGTCATTGTGCGTTATGTGAGAAGTGACTTATTAATAAGGTGAACATGAAAGCTTGAATAAGGACTACTGCAACTTTAAGAACGCTGAGTAGAATAAGAATAATAAATGCAATGAGGGCTGTGGTAATACTAATGCTTATTAGGGCCAGGGTTGCTCCTCTGATTAGATGGATTAATAGGTGACCATCTGTAATCTTAGCTGTTAGCCATATGGCCAGGACTATTGATTGAATAAGTAAGCTAATAGTTTCAATAATTACTGGCATGGGGATAAGGGGAATTGGTGTTCCTTGTGGTAAAGTGGGCCAGAGATGCTTTTGTTTTATGGTGGAAGCCGGTGATTACAACTCCTGCTCATAAAGGAATTGCTATAACTAAATTTCTTGAAAGTTGTTTCGTGGGCATAAATGAGTGGTAAGAGACCTAGCAAGTTTGTTGAGCCAATAAATAAGATTACTGACATGAGATTTAGTGTTCAAGTTTGTCCTTTATAGTTGTGGCTAGCCATTATCTGTTTTGATGTGAGTTGAACTCGTCACTGTTGAATAGAGATTGTGCAGTTATAAAACATTTGGTTGTGTGTGGGCAATAGAAAGCTTGGAAGTATAATGACTAAAATGGCAATAGGTAATCTTATTATAGTTGGGGTGATGAAAGAGGCAAATAAATTTTTATCCATTTTGTTTCTCAAGGGGCAGAGTGTTTTGGTGTTTTAGTTGATTTTAGTTTTAGAACTGAAGGATAAGTATATTTTGAAATTTTTCAGTTGAGATACAATAAATAGAACTAGAATTATTGATATAATAGTGATAAATCATGTTGATGTATCCAGTTGTGGCATGTTATTAAGGGGAGTTTTTAACTCCCAGTCTTTAACTTAAAAGGTTAATAATACTCAGCTTCTTAATGAACTTATAGTATGGATGCAGATCATTTCTCAAAGCATTTTAGAAGGTTATTAGGTAACCTTCCTGTTAACCTCCCAGTAAATTATTTTTCTGTTTACCCAGAATCAATCCCTATTGCTTACAAGCAGGAAATGTTGGACTGCCATATGAAATGTGACAGAAAATGCCAGGAAAAGTCTCTCTCTGGTGTACCTTCTGAACAAACACCAGTCAAACCAAATGCCATGTCCTGCCATGGCCAGAGGTGGGAAGGTGTGGGTGCTCTTGGCAGATCAACAAAGCCTCAGCAACCAGAGATTCCAGAACGAGCCCTTTGTGGTGCAGGGTTTCCTCTGTGGGATGATAGTTCTCACGGATGTGCGTCTTCTTGAGACCTACCTTTCTGCTAGATTGCCGGAGCCCCCAGACTTCTGGTTCCCAGAGGTGAAAAGGATAATCTAATTCAGTGGTTTTCACATGGGGCATTTTTACCCCCTAGGTGACATTTGACAATGCCAAGAGATGTTTTTGATGTCACACTTGAGGAGAGGGTTGTTAGTGAGTAGAGGCCAAAGATACTGCCAAACATCCCACAAGGCACAGGAAAGCCCCCCCACCCCCGACCAAAACAAAGAAGTATCTAGCCAAAATGTCAATGCGTCACTGTTGAGAAATCCTGTTCTAAATAATGTGTCTGAGAATCTCTTGTTTCTCAGGAGTCTTGTATTGGAAAATATCTTGTATGGGAAAAATGTTAGCTTCATATTTTGAGGTAGTGTGTAGAACTGCATAGTTCAGGGGAGTATTGATTATCTACATATAGCTATTGAGCACTTGAGATATGACTAGTCTGAATTGAGGTGTGCATGTGTAAAACACACATTAGAGATTTTGGATATAAGCTATCCTGCTCATATTGAAAAGAACAGAAGCTAAAAGAAATAATTTTTCACTTATTCTTTAATTCCTCCATCCAATAGACATTTTTGAACTTGTGCTATATGCTAATCATTGGGCATATTAAATGTAAGTACCACTTCCTTTGTGAAGAGCTCATAATCTATTGAAGAAGTCAAAGAGTTAAGGAAAGGGATTGCAGAAAAGTGTGTACGTTAGTGTTTGTATAGAGGAAAGCGTGATCAGCTGCCTAGATGAGCCAGGGACCATGCCTGTAGGGAGGTGATGAAGTATTATTGGGATCTGTTCTTCCATACCTTTGAGGATGTGTAGTTCCCTCTTCTGCCTCTTACCAACTGGAATG
This sequence comes from Pseudorca crassidens, assembly GCF_039906515.1. Lineage (NCBI taxonomy): Eukaryota > Metazoa > Chordata > Mammalia > Artiodactyla > Delphinidae > Pseudorca > Pseudorca crassidens. Next base: position 11,285,972 of record NC_090300.1, read on the forward strand.
TTAGTCTTCACCTCTCTACCAGCCAACACCCTTCCTGTCTTGAGCTGAATAACTGAGCCCTAGCTAGACCACTGTAGCTCAAAGACATCCTTTGTGATTTTGAACTTTTAACAGTCTTGATCTGTTGCTCCCCATAGGTACTTGATAAGGTAGTTCTTGCCAGGGCTCCCTTGTCCTATTGTAAACTACACGAAGCACTGAAACGGAAGTGCACAAATGTGTTTGTTGAATGCAAGAATGACCATCCCAGAAAGTCTCATTAAATTAAGTCCTGCCTATAGATCTTTCTGGGATTTATAGGACAATATGGCAACACATAGGCTCCGTATAGACTTCTTCACTAAATGATCCAGCTGTTCACTGTCTCCCCTCTGGCCTTTGCCCGTGATGTTCCCGTCCCATATTCCACATTGCCCTTTGCATGCATAACTCCTGTTTCGCTTTTGGTCTCGGTTTCAATGCCATTTCATTTGGTAAGCCACCTCTGACAACTGCCACCCTAAAAGATTAAGTTCTCCTTTTCCCAAGGCACTGTTTGTGCTTCTACATTAACTCAGTTCAATGTCCCATCTTCTTCATTAGACCATGAGCTCCAAGTGGCAGTGTCTGTGTCTCATTTGCTCACTGCTACAAATATTCTTAGCATCCAGCCCCAAGTGTTACGCATAGTATGTCTTAGGTTAAGTCCCCAGAAGCAGACACTGGGGTGAGGACCGTGTGCAGGTGATTTTATTAGAAAGTGTTCCCAGGAGAAAGAGAGTGGGGGGAACAGGGCAGGGCAGAGGGGAAGCTGAACAAGCGTGTAGTTTCAGGTGATGACCCACCTGACGTGAGGATGAGGCGAGCCTCATTCTGATCTCCCTGAGAGCCCTGAATCTTTTTTTCTTTTGGTCGTGCCATGCCGAACCACTGGACCGCCAGGGAATTCCCAGAGCTCTGAATCTTACACCTTGAGAGCTATGGAGAATAAATTGAGAACTTTCAATATATGCCTACTAATATTTCTGGAGGAAGAAAATGAAGAGAAGGTTGAGGTGAGGAAATAAGATTTGAAACACTAATGGCAGAATGAAAGACAGATAGGAGGTTTTTTAAAAAATTAATTTATTTAATTAATTTATTTTTGGCTGCATTGGGTCTTCGTTGCTGCGCGCAGGCTTTCTCTAGTTGTGGTGAGCGGAGGCTACTCTTCATTGTGGTGCCTGGGCTTCTCATTGTGGTGGCTTCTCTTGTTGCAGAGCACAGGCTGTAGGCACACGGGCTTCAGTAGTTGTGGCATGTGGGCTCCATAATCGTGGCTTGTGGGCTCTAGAACGCAGGCTCAGTAGTTGTGCTGCACGGGCCTAGTTGCTCTGCAGCATGTGGGATCTTCCTGGACCAGGGCTCGAACCCGTGTCCCCTGCATTGGCAGGCAGATTCTTAACCACTGCGCCACCAGGGAAGCCCCAGATATGAGTATTGAGAATGGAAGGGCATGCTCAATACTGACTAAAATTAAAACCTCACACCTGATACTTGGTAGTGAAATGGCAGAATATCAAGAATAAAAAATACATTCTTAAAAGTACCATAGAGAAAAGACTATTTAGAATATCAAATAATGACACAGCCAACTTCATATCATTAACGGGAGATGCCAAAAACAAGAATGGAATATCTTCAAAGTAGTGAGGGAAAATAACTGATGACATATTTTTATATCTAGCTAGATTATCATGAAAGAGGGAGAAGAGGGTAAAAAAAACATTTCAGACATACAGTGACTATGAGTGTTTTCCAGCCGTAGCCTTTTACTGTAAAAATATTAGTTTTCTCCAGGAAGTTGAAAATTAAACCCTGAGGGGAATGAGATACAAGATATTAAATATTTGTACACAGAAATTTAGTGTGAATTTTTTATAGTTTTCATTAACTATTGGATGTAAAAATAATGCAGAACAAATATTGTGTGTGAATAAAAAGGAAAAGAGTTATATTCTAGGTAGCAATGACAATGTGGGCACATTGTTCTGTGGAAAGTTAAAGGGTGTTAAGGTCAATGTCATTTTCAGGAGGAAGAAAGAAATCTTGAATAGCTTCAAATTTAGGAAAATGAAGACCCAAATAAGTATGTTAAACAATTTAAGAGTAACCTCTATTTTTCTCCAGAAGAGGGGGAAAAAAGGAAGTATCCAAACATTTATTAATCCAACAAAATGCAGCCAAAGAGAAAGTAGGTGAAAAATAAGATGGTAGAAAAAGAGAGTATAGTTTACAGCATGATATTTACCAATTCTTCTGGTGGCATCTTCAAGTCTTTCTCAGTTTTGCCTGTGAAACTATAGAAATAAAGATCACATGATCTCACATATCAGCATGTTCTTAGTCATCCTGATAGCCCTTTGACTCTGGTCTCTGGGGAGAATGCTCTAGCATCTCTTCATAATCCTACTCAGAGATGCACTGTCAGTTTTCACTCCTCAGTGGAATCTGAAATTAAGACTCAAGAACTTGGTGGAAGTGACATATTCTTCTTCATCTGCCTTTCTTTTCCATCTCCCACCTCTCTCCCTGGGAACTGCAATCAGGTTCCTGCAAAAGCACCACAAATTAATCCCCTGGTGGGACATTCTTTGAAGCCCAAATCAAATCACATGATCTGAAAAGTGGTTCCTGTATGGGAATATGGAATCATGTATTCTTAGTAGAGATGAAAAGAGAACAATATTGAACATTTGGTCATCATAAACTACAGGGAGAAAATGAAAGTATATTATGTTGTTAATATGAAAGAGATAAAACGTACCTAATTTCTGGATGATCAATAAACTTATTGAACTGTTGTATGACCAGTTTTCCAGCTTACTGTACTAGGTACTGTAGAGATACATTTACCCATATATATGACTTTCATCTCATCATACTATTTAATATATCACTTAATTGAAAAATTGATATTCTTTTTAAACTAGAAAAATTTTAATTCATTATGTTTTACTGATTATAAAATTAAACATGTTTTGGAGAAATCTGGATAGAACAGAAGAGTTAATAAAAATACTACTTGAGATAACTACTAGTAACATCTTGGTATAGTTTTTTCTTTCAGTCTTTTATTTAAGTACTTGAAAAAAATGTTGGCTCGCCCTTTTCTTAAAAACAAATTTAATCTTTAGTGGCTTTCTGCATTATTCTTGGAGTCCCTAGAAACAAGCATATAGTAAGCACTCGATGAATGATTGGATAGGTGCATGAAGGAATGGAGTCATGAGTAAATGACTACATATGTGAATGATATTCATCAGGAGGAAAACCATTTATTCAAATTCAGAGCTCAATTACAGAGACGCTAGTGCACAAAGGATGAAAAGGGAATACAGTATGAAGGTGGGTTATGGGTGGAGTAATATAAATTCTAAGAAATAGCGGTGCATTACTGTGCATTACTGTGAAAAATGACAGCCATCAATCCCAAGTACAGAATTCATACTTTGGGGGAAAAAAATGGAGTGATTTTCAAATGACTGCTAATGGCATCTATGTCATCTTCATGCATCTCAGCCTGTGGAATTACAAACAACACATGCCAACAAATATAGCTATAATTGGGGAGTTTCCCTATTCTGTGCAATTATTGTTCACTTTATATTATAAAATGACACCATTATACATAATATAAATGACACTTGAGTTAAGCTGGGCTTCTCATTTTTTTCCCCCAAGCTTCACTGAGAGCTAACTGACATAAAACATTGTGTACGTTTAAGATGTGAAACATAATGATTTGAAATATGTGCGTATTGGTTTTTTTAAACTTATTTATATTTGGCTGTGTTGGGTCTTTGCTGCTGCGTGCGGACTTTCTCTAGTTGCAGTGAGCAGGGGCTACTCTTCGTTGTGGTGCACGGGCTTCTCATTGCAGTGGCTTCTCTTGTTGTAGAGCACGAGCTCTAGGTGAGCAGGCTTCAGTAGTTGTGGCTCGCGGGCTCTAGAGCGCAGGCTCAGTAGTTGTGGCGCACGGGCTTAGTTGCTCCGCGGCATGTGGGATCTTCCTGGACCAAGGCTTGAACCCATGTCCCCTGCATTGGCAGGCAGATTCTTAACCACTGCGCCACCAGGGAAGCCTGAAATATGTGTATATTGTGAAATGATTAGCACAGTAATTTTAGTTTATATATCATCACCTCATATATTTACATTTGTATGTGTGTAGTGAGAACTTTTAACATCTACTCTTTAGCATTTTCAAGTATACAATATAGTATTCTTAACTATAGTCACCAGGCTGTACCTTACATCCCCAGAATTTATTCATCTCATAACAGGAAGTTTGTACCCTTTGACCACCTTCACCCATTTCTGCCCCATCCCTACTCCCCAGCCCTGGCAACCACCAGTCTGCTCTCTGTCTCTATGAGTTTGTCTTTTTAGATTCCACATATAAGTGAATTCATACAGTATGTTTCTTTCTCTGTCTTGTTTCACATAGCATAAAACTCTCAAGGTTCATCCATGTTGTTGCAAATGGCAGGATTTCTTCTTTTTATAACCGAATACAATTCCATTTTACACACACACACACACACCCCTAAAACGTATCTTCTTTATCCACTCATCCATTGATGGACCCTTAAGTTGTTTCCATGTCTTGGCTATTGTAAGTAATGCTGCAATGAACATGGGGGTGCAGATAATTCTTCAAGATAGTGATTTCATTTCCACTGAATATATACTAAGAAGTGGGATTGCTGGATCATATGGTAGTTCTATTTTCATTATTTTGAGAAACCTCCATATTGTTTTCTGTAGTGGCTCTACCAATTTACATTCCTACTCGCAGTGCACAAGAGTTCCCTTTTATACACTCAGCCAGCACTTATGTCTTGTCTTTTGAATGACAGCCATTCTAACAGGTGTGAGGTGATATCTCATTGTGGTTTTTATTTGCATCTCTCTGATGATTAATGTTGTTGAGTACCTTTTCATGTACCTTTTGGCATTTTGAAAATCTTCTTTGGAATAATGTTGTTTTAGGCCCTTTACCCATTTTTATTTTTATTTATTTATTTATTTTATATATGACTCATATATCTATTAAATTCTTAAATTAACAGAATCAATTTTTTCATTAAGTTGGCACCTAGCCCAGTGTTCCTTTTTTTTTTTAACGTCTTTATTGGAGTATAATTGCTTTACAATGGTGTGTTAGTTTCTGCTGTATAACAAAGTGAATCAGCTATACATATACATATATCCCCATATCCCCTCCCTCTTGTGTCTCCCTCTCACACTCCCTATCCCACCCCTTTACCCATTTTTAAAATGAACTTTTTTTGATATTGAGTTGCATATATTCCTTTTATAATATGGATATTAAACCCTTATTTGATATGTGCTTTGCAAATATTTTCTGCTCTCTCTTTTTTCCTTGAGTAGATTAGGTAAAGATTTGTTATTTAAAATAATCTTCTCAAAGAACCAACTCATAATTTTTTTAATCTTTTCTATTATTTTCCTATTTTCTATTTTATTTATTTCTGCTCTAATCTTTATTATTTCCTTTCTTCTGCTAACTTTGGGCTTAGTTTGTTCTTTTTTTTCTAGTTCCATGAGGTGAAAAGTTAGGTTGTTATTTGAGATTTTCTTTTTTGATGTATTGATTTCTTACTATAAACTTTCCTCTTAGTACTGCCTTTGATACATCCCATAAGTTTTGGTATATTGTGTTTTCATTTGTCAAGATATTTCTTAAAAATTTACTATTGATATTTTTCTTTGATCCATTGGTTCAGGAATGTACTGTTTAATTTCCTTAAATCCATGTATTTGTGAATTTTCTGACTCTTCTCCTGTTATTTATTTCTAGTTTTTTACCATTATGTTCAGAACAGATACTTTATGCAATTTCCATCTCCTTGAATATGTTCAGACTTATTTTGTGGCTTTATATATAATCTATCCTAGCAAATGTTCTGTGTGTACTCAGGGAAAATGTGTATTCTGCTGATGTTGGATAGAATGTTCTATATATGCCTTTTATGTTCATTTGGTCTGTAGTTTAAATCCACTGTTTCCTTATTGATTGTCTGTCTGGATGATCTGTCCATTGTTGAGAGTGTGATATTAAAGTCCCCAACTATTATCATATTGCTGTTTGTTTTTCCTTTTAGTTTTGTTGATATTTGTTTTATATATTTACGTGCTCCAATGTTGGGTGTATAAATATTTATAATTGTTATTTCTTCTTGATGGATTGACCTCTCTATCATTATGTAAGACCTTTTTTTGTCCCTTTCAACCATTTTTAGCTTAAAGTCTAAAGATGTAAGCATAGTTGTCTCTGCTTTCTTTTGATTACTATTTGCTTGAATTCTCTTTTTTCATCCCTTCACTTTCAGTCTATGAGTTTCCTTAAAGCTAGAGTGAGTTCCTTATAGGCAGCTTATTGTTGGATCTTGTTCTTTTTATCCATTCAGCAATTCTATGTCTTTTTATTAGATAACGTAATCCATTTATGTTTAAAGTAATTATTGATAAGTAAGGACTTAACTATTGTCATTTTAGTATTTGTTTTCTGACTTTTTACCTTGTGTCCTCTCTTGCTGTCTTATTTTGTGATTTGATTACCTTCTGCAGTGGTATGCTTTGAATACTTTATCATAATCTTTTGTATATTTACTACAGGTTTTTCCTTTGTGGTTACCATGAGACTTAGGTAATATAGCTTATATTTATATATAACACTCTATTTTAAGGTGGTAACAACTGAACTTTGATAGCATACAGAAACATTATACTTCCTCTTCCCTCACATACTAGATAATTGATGTTACAGTTTACATCTTTTTTGTGTTGTGTATCCAATACCAAAATTATTGTAGTTATGGTTAACATTAACATGTTTGTTTTTTAACTTCTCAACTAGAGTTGAAAGTGATTTCCATAAAACCATTCAATATTAGAGAATCTGAGTTTGCCTATATGTTTACCATTCCTAATGTGTTTTATACATTCATGTTTTATGATGTTAATTAGCATCCTTTTATTTCCACTTGAAGATCAGCCTTTAGCATTTCTTGGAAGACAGGTCTAGTGGTGATGAACTCCCTCAGCTTTTCTTTGTTCAGGAAAGTCTTTATTTCTCCTTTATTTCTGAAGAAGTTTTGTTGGGCATAGTATTCTTGGTTGATAGCCTTTTTCTCTTTTAATATTTTGACTATATTATCCCAGTCTCTCCTGGCCTGCAAAGTTTCTGTTAAGAAATCCATAGTCGTATCAGGAGTCCCTTATATGTAATGAGTCACTTTTCTCTTGCTGCTTTCATAATTGTCTTTGAGTTCTGACAACTTAATTATGTTTCTTAGTGTACTCCATTTTGGGCTCAACCTATTTGGGATCTTTTGGGCCTCGTGAATGTGGATGTCCATTTCTTTCCCCATGTTTGGGAAGTTTTCAGCTATTATTGCTTTAATAGACTTTCTGTCTCTTTCCTTCGCTTCTCCTTTAGGTAGTTAGCTGAGGTCCTAGAACAATACTGTGAAATCTTAACAACAGTGATTTGTTTTTTAATACATCTTTATTGGAGCATAATTGCTTCACAATGCTATGTTAGTTTCTGTTGTACAACAACGTGAATCAGCCATATGCATACATATATGCCCTATCCTCTCCCTCTTTAGCTTCCCTCCCACCCACCCTATCCCACCCCTCTAGATCATCACAAAGCGCAGAGCTGATCTCCCTGTGCTATGCTGCTGCTTCCCAGTAGCTATCTATTTTACATTTGGTAGTGTATATATGTCAATGCTTCTCTCACTTCACCCCAGCTTCCCCCTCTCCACCCTGTGTCCTCAAGACCATTCTCTATGTCTGTGTTTTTATTCCTGCCCTGCCACTAGGTTCATCAGTACCATTTTTTTCCCTTAGATTCCATATATATGCGTTAGCATACGGTATTTGTTTTTCTCTTTCTGACTTCCTTCACTCTGTATGACAGACTCTAGGTCCATCCACCTCACTACAAATAACTCAATTTCGTTTCTTTTTATGGCTGAGTAATATTCTGTTGTATATATGTGCCACATCTTCTTGATCCATTTGTCTGTCAATGGACACTTAGGTCGCGTCCATGTCCAGGCTATTGTAAATGGTGCTGCAATGAACATTGTGGTATGTATGTGTCTCTTTGAATTACTGTTTTCTCAGGGTATATGCCCAGTAGTGGGATTGCTGGATCATATGGTAGTTCTATTTTTAGTTTTTTAAGGAACCTCCATACTGTTCTCCATAGTGGCTGTATCAATTTACATTCCCACCAACAGCGCAGGAGGGTTCCCTTTTCACCACACCCTCTCCAGCATTTACTGTTTCTAGATTTTTTGATAATGACCATTCTGACCAGTGTGAGGTGATACCTCACTGTGGTTTTGATTTACATTTCTCTAATAATTAGTGATGTTGAGCAGCTTCCCATGTGCCTCTTGGCCATCTGCATGTCTTCTTTGGTGAAATGTCTATTTAGGTCTTCTGTCCATTTTTTAATTGGGTTGTTTGTTTTTTTGATGTTGAGCTCCATTAGCTGTTTGTATATTTTGGAGATTAATCCTTTGTCCATTGTTTCATTTGCAAATATTTTCTCCCATTCTGAGGGTTGTCTTTTTGTCTTGTTTATGGTTTCCTTTGCTGTGCAAAAGCTTTAAGGTTAATTAGGTCCCATTTGTTTATTTTTGTTTTTATTTTCATTACTCTAGGAGGTGGGCCAAAAAAGATCTTGCTGTGGTTTATGTCAAAGAGTGTTTTTCCGCTCCCAGGCCAGGCGCCCCACCCTCCAACGCACCCTCCAGGCTGCACTGACCCTGGGGGCATAGGTAGGAGGCTGGGGGAGAGCAGGAGAGGCAGGCAGGTGTGGGGGGAAGCCCTTCAGGGCCAGAGGAGCAGGAGAGGCAGGCAGGGCATTTGCCCCACCCACTCAGCCCAGGAAGCCTGCTGAGACTAGAGGCATGCCTGGCCCCTTCTGTTCCATTGAGCCTAAGCCCCCACCCCCCCACCCCCCCCCCCACAGGGCCTTTTCCAGCCCTGTGGGTCCTAAGCAAAGGCCCTGCCCACTGTCTAAACACCACCCCTAAGCCCCGCCCCCACAATCAAGGCCTTTTCTGCCTTTTTATTTCTCCTCTTTTTTACAATTGTGGTTCTGTTTCACCTTCCAGTTGCTGTTTCATCTGTATTTTTATTTTTATATTCTTTCTAACATATCTGTTAGTTTCCTAGTCTAATTTTACTTTTTACTCTTTGTTATTGTTCTCCGTTTCTTTTTCTTTTTTCTTTTTTTGCCACCCCACAGCGTCTTCTGGCATCTTGGTGTATGAGCTGTGGGTTGGGCTGAAGCTTCTACAGTGGGAGCTCTGAGTCCGAACCACAGAGAACCTCAGACCCCAGGGAATATTTATTGGAGTGAGGTCTCCTGGAGGCCCGCATCTCAGCATCAAAACCCAGATCTACCCAACAGCCTACAAACTCCAGTGCTGGAAGCCTCAGGCCAAATAACCAGTAAGACAGGAACACAATCCCATCCATAAAAAAAAAAAAAAAAAAATAGACAGCAAAAAAGTATGTCACAGATAAACAAGCAAGGTAAAAACCTACAAGACCAAATAAATGAAGAGGAAATAGGCAATATACCTGAAAAAGAATTCAGAGTGATGATAGTGAAGTTGATCCAGAATCTCGGAAATAGAATGGAGGCACAGATTGAGAAAATATAAAAAATGTTTAACAAAGGTCTAGAAGAACTAAAGAACAAACAAACAGAAATGAACAATACAATAACTGAAATGAAAAATACACGAGAAGGAATCAATAACAGAATAACAGAGGCAGAAGAACGAAAAGTGAGCTGGAAGACAGAATGGTGGAAATAACTGCTGAGGAGCAGAATAAAGAAAAAAAAATGAACAGAACTGAAGACGTCTCAGAGACCTCTGGGGCAACACTAAACACACCAACGTTTGAATTATAAGGGTCCCAGAAGAAGAAGAGAAAAAAAAAGTGTCTGAGATTATAGTGGAAAACTTCCCTAACATGGGAAAGGAAATAGTCACCCAAGTCCAGGAAGCACAGAGAGTCCCATACAGGATAAACCCTAAGAGAAACACCCCAAGACACATACTAATCAAACTAACAAAAATTAAATTCAAAGAAAAAATTAAAAGCAGCAGGGAAAAAACAAAAATTAACATACAAAGGAATCTCCATAAGGTTATCAGCTGATTTTTCAGCAGAAACTCTGCAAGCCAGAAGGGAGTGGCAGGATATACTTAAAGTGATGGAGGAGAAAAACCTACAACAAAGATTACTCTACCCAGCAAGGATCTCATTCAGATTGAGACAGAAAAATCAAAAGCTGTTCAGGCAAGCAGAAGCTAAGAGAATTCAGCACCACCAAACCAACTTTACAACAAATGCTAAAGAAACTTCTTTAGGCGGGAAACACAAGAGAAGAAAAAGACCCATAAAAACCCAAAACAATTAAGAAAATGGTAATAGGTACATACATATCGATAATGAACTTGGATGTAAGTGGATTAAATGCCCCAACCAAAAGACACAGACTGGCTGAATGGATACAAAAACAAGACCCATATATATGCTGTCTACAGGAGACCCACTTCAGACCTAGGGACACATACAGACTGAAAGTGAAGGGATGGAAAAAGATATTCCATGCAAATGGGCAACAAAAGAAAGCTGGAGTAGCAATACTCATATCAGATAAAATAGACTTTAAAGACTCTTACAAAAGATAAGGAAGGACACTACATAATGATCAAGGGATCAATCCAAGAAGAAGATATAACAATGATAAATGGATATGCACCCAACATAGGAGCATCTCAATGCATAAGGCAAATGCTAACAACCATGAAAGGGGAAATCGACAGTAACACAATCATAGTAGGGGACTTTAACACCCCACTTACACCAATGGACAGATCAAACAAAATAAATAAGGAAACACAAGACTTTAAATGACACAATAGACCAGGTATATTTAATTAATATTTATAGAACATTCCATCCAAAAGTGGCAGAATACACTTTCTTCTCAAGTGCACAGAGAACATTCTCCAGGATAGATCACATCTTGCATCACAAATCAAACCTTGGAAAATTTAAGAAAACTGAAGTTGTATCAAACATCTTTTCTGACCACAATGCTATGAGATTGGAAATCAGTTACAGGAAAAAGACTGTAAAAATTACAAACACATGCAAGTTAAACAATACACTACTTAATAACCAAGAGATCACTGAAGAAATCAAAGAAGAAATAAAAATTACATAGAAACAAATGACAATGAAAACACAATGACTCAAAACCTATGGGACGCAGCAAAAGCAGTTCTAAGAGGGAAGTTTATAGCAATTCCATCTCACCTCAAGAAACAAGAAAAAGCTCAAGTAAACAATCTAATCCTACACCTAAGGCAACTAGAGAAAGAAGAGCAAAGAAAACCCAGAGTCAGTAGAAGGAAAAAAATCATAAAGATGAGAGCACAAATAAATGAACTAGAAATGAAGAAAACAGTAGCAAAGATCAATAAAATTAGAAGTTGGTTCTTTGAGAAGATAAGCAAAATTGATAAACCCTTAGCCAGACTCAACAAGAAAAAAAGGGAGAGGTCGCAAATCAATAAAATTAGAAATGAAAAAGGAGAAATCCCAAACTGACACTGCCAAAATACAAAGGATTAAAAGAGACTACTACAAACAACTAGACACCAATAAAATGGAAAACCAAGAAGAAATGGACAAATTCTTGGAAAGGTACAGTTTTCCAAAATGAACCAGGAAGAATTAGAAAATATATACAGGGCTTCCCTGGTGGCGCAGTGGTTGAGAGTCCACCTGCTGATGCAGGGGACACGGGTTCGTGCCCCAGTCCAGGAGGATCCCACATGCCGTGGAGCGTTTGGGCCCGTGAGCCATGGCTGCTGGGCCTGTGCGTCCAGAGCCTGTGCTCCGCAATGGGAGAGGCCACAGCAGTGAGAGGCCCACGTACCGCACAAAAAAAAAAAAAAAAAGAAAAGAAAATATATACAGACCTATCACAAGTAATGAAATTGAAACTGTAATTAAAAATCTTCCAACAAACAAAAGTCCAGGACCAGATGGCTTCACAGGCTAATTCTATCAAACATCTAGAGAAGAGCTAACACTGATCCTTCTCAAACTCTTCCAGAAAATTCCAGAGGAAGGAATACTCCCAAACTCATTCTATGAGGCCACCATCACCCTGATAGCAAAACCAAAGATACTACAAAAAAAAAAGAAAATTACAGACCAATATCACTGATGAACATAGATATAAAAATCCTGAACAAAATACTAGCAAACAGAATCCAACAACATATTAAAAAGATAATACACCATGATCAAGTGGGATTTATCTTAGGAATGCAAGGATTCTTCAATATACACAAATCAAGCAATGTTATACACCATATTAACGTATTAAGGCATAAAAACAATATGATCACCTCAATAGAGGCAGAAAAAGCTTTTGACAAAATTCAACACCCATTTACGATTAAAAACTCCAGGAAATGGGCATAGAGGGAACCTACCTCAACATAATAAAGGCCTCATATGACAAACCCATAGCAAACATCATACTCAATGGTGAAAAACTGAAAGCATTTCCACTAAGATCAGGAACAAGATGAGGATTTCTACTCTCACCACTCTTAATCAACATGGTTTTGGAAGTCCTAGCCATGGTAATCAGAGAAGAAAAAGAAATAAAAAGAATACAAACTTGAAAAGAAGAAGTAAAACTGTCACTGTTTGCAGATGACATGATACTATATATAGAAAACCCTAAAGATGCCACCAGCAAACTACTAGAACTAATGAATGAATTTGGTAAGTTTGCAGGTACAAAATTAATGCACAGAAATCTCTGGCATCCCTATACACTAACAACAAAAGATCAGAAAGAGAAATTAAGGAAACAATCCCATTTACCATCTCAACAAAAAGAATAAAATACCTAGGAATAAACCTACCCAAGGAGGTAAAACACCTGTACTCAGAAAATTATAAGACACTGATGAAAGAAATTAAAGATGATGCAAACAGATGGAGAGATATACCATGTTCTTGGATTGGAAGAATCAATATTGTGAAAATAACTATACTACTCAAAGCAATCTACAGATTCAATGCAACCCCTACCAAACTACCAATGGCATTCTTCAGAGAATTAGAGCAAAAATTTTACAGTTTGTATGGAAACACAAAAGACCCCGAATAGCGAAAGCAATCTTGAGAAAGAAAAACAGAGCTGGAGGAATCAGGCTCCCTGACTGCAGACTATACTACAAAGCTACAGTAATCAAGACAGTATGGTACTAGCACAAAAACAGAAATATAAATCAATGGAACAGGATAGAAAGCCCAGAGGTAAACCCACACACATATGGTCACCTAATTTATGACAAAGGAGGCAAGAACATACAATGGAGAAAAGACAGCCTCTTCAATAAGTGGTGCTGGGAAAACGGGACAGCTACCCAAAAAAGAATGAAATTAGAAAGCTACTTAACACCATACACAAAAATAAACTCCAAATGGATTAAAGACCTAAATGTAGGACTGGACACTATAAAACAAATGTGATTGAATAAATGAGTAGCTCTAAAGTCATGCCATAGCCCTCTGTCCTCCTCTCTGTTATTCTTCTGTTAGAAACAAAGTTAGATGAAGATATGATTAACCCCTACACAAAAACTGATGATGATACAAACTGCCTGTAAGTAATATCACTTTTGAATAAATCTAAGTTGAAATTGATCATGGGAAGTTGGACTATGGATCAAAGTGATCCATATGAAATTTAATTTTAAAACCTAACCACTATGAGGAGCTTCAAGATGGCGGAAGTGTAAGACGTGGAGATCACCTTCCTCCCCACAGATACACCAGAAATACATCTACACGTGGAACAACTCCTACAGAACACCTACTGAACACTGGCAGAAGACCTCAGACCTCCCAAAAGGCAAGAAACTTCCCACGTACCTGGGTAGGGCAAAAGAAAAGAGAAAAAACAGAGACAAAAGAATAGGGATGGAACCTGCACCTCTGGGAGGGAGCTGTGAAGGAGGAAAAGTTTCCACACACTAGAAGCCCCTTCACGGGCGGAGACTGTGGGTGGCGGAGGGGGGAAGCTTTGGAGCCGCGGAGGAGAGCACAGCAACAGGTGCGGAGGGCAAAGGGGAGAGATTCCCGCACAGGATCAGTGCTGACTGGCACTCACCAGCCTGGAAGGCTTGTCTGCTCACACACTGGGGCGGGCAGGGAAGGGGGGACCTGAGGCTCGGGCTTCAGAGGTCAGACCCCAGGGAGAGGCCTGGGGTTGGTGGGGTGAACACAGCCTGAAGGGCCTAGTGTGCCACAGCCAGCCGGTAGGGAGTCTGGGAAAAATTCTTGAGCAACCAAAAAGGCAAGAGATTTTTCTTGCCTCTTTGTTTCCTGGTGCACGAGGAGAGGGGATTAAGAACGCCACTTAAAGGAGCTCCAGAGATGGGCGTGAGACGCTAAGGCTGCTGCTGCAACCACCAAGAAGCCTGTGTGCAAGCACAGGTCACTCTCCACACCTCCCCTTCCGGGTGCCTGTGCAGCCCGCCACTGCCAGGGTCCCGTGATCCAGGGACAACTTCCCCGGGAGAACGCACGGCGCACCTCAGGCTGCTGCAATGTCACGCCGGCCTCTGCCACTGCAGGCTCACCCCGCACTCCATGCCCCTCCCTCCCCCCGCCTGAGTGAGCCAGAGGACCCGAAGCAGCTGCTCCTTTAACTCTGTCCTGTCTGAGGGAAGAACTGTCACCCTCAGGCGACCTACACACAGAAGCAGTTCCAAATACAAAGTTGAACCCCAGGAGCTGTGCGAACAAAGAAGAGAAAGGGAAATTTCTCCCAGCAGCCTCAGGAGCAGTGGATTAAATGTCCACAATCAACTTCATGTACCCTGCATCTGTGGAATACCTGAATAGATAGCGAATCATCCCAAATTGAGGAGATAGACTTTGCGAGCAACAATATATATATATTTTTTCCCTTTTCCTCTTTTTGTGAGTGTGTATGTGTATGCTTCTGTGTGTGATTTTGTCTGTATAGCTTTGCTTTTACCATTAGTCCTAGGATTCGGGCTGTCCATTGTTTTATATTTTAGTATAGTTTTTAGCACTTTTTATCATTGGTAGATTTGGTTTTTTTGGTTTGGATGCTCTCTTCTTTCTTTTTTTTTTAATTACGTAAAAAAATTTTTTAATAACTTTTTTTATTTTAATAACTTATAATTTGATTTAATTTAATTTTATCGTCTTCTTTCTTTCTTTTTTTTTTCTCCCTTTTATTCTGAACCATGTGGATAACAGGCTTTTGGTGCTCCAGCAAGGCATCAGGGCTGTGCCAAGTTCAGGACACTGGTACACAGGAGCCCTCCAAGCTCCACACAATATCAAACAGTGAAAATTTCCCAGAGATCTCCATCTCAATGCCAAGACCCAGCTCCAGTCAATGACCAGAAAGCTACAGTGCTGAGCACTCTATGCCAAACAACTAGCAAGACAGGAAAACAACACCATCCATTAGCAGAGAGGCTACCTAAAATCATAACAAGGCCACAGACACCCCAAAACACACCACCAGATGTGGACCTGCCAACCAGAAACACAAGATCCAGCCTCATCCACCAGAACACAGACACTAGTCCCCTGCACCAGGAAGCCTACACAACCCACTGAACCAAACTTCCACTGGGGACAGACACCAAAAACAATGGGAACTACGAACCTGCAGCCTGTGAAAAGGAGACCCCAAACACAGTAAGATAAGCAAAATGAGAAGACAGAGAAACACACAGCAGATGAAGGAGCAAGGCAAAAACCCACCAGACCTAACAAATGAAGAGGAAATAGGCAGTCTACCTGAAAAAGAATTCAGAATAATGATAGTAAAGATGATCCAAAATCTTGCAAATAGAATAGACAAAATGCAAGAAACAGTTAACAAGGACCTAGGAGAACTAAAGAGCAAACAAACAATGATGAACAACACAATAAATGAAATTAAAAATTCTCCATAAAGGATCAATAGCAAAATAACTGAGGCAGAAGAATGGAAAAGTGACCTGGAAGATAAAATAGTGGAAATAACTGCTGCAGAGCAGAATAAAGAAAAAGAAAAGAAAGAATTGAGGACATTCTCAGAGACTTCTGGGACAACATTAAATGCACCAACATTCGAATTATAGGGGTTCCAAAAGAAGAAGAAAAAAAGAAAGGGACTGAGAAAATATTTGAAGAGATTATAGTTGAAAACTTCCCTAATATGGGAAAGGAAATAGTTAATTGAGTCCAGGAAGCACAGAGAGTCCCATACAGGATAAATCCAAGGAGAAACACACCAAGACACATATTAATCAAGCTATCAAAGATTAAATACGAAGAAAAAATATTAAAAGCAGCAAGGGAAAGACAACAAATAACACACAAGGGAATCCCCATAAGCTTAACAGCTGATATTTCAGCAGAAACTCTGCAAGCCAGAAGGGACTGGCAGGACATATTTAAAGTGATGAAGGAGAAAAACCTGCAACCAAGATTACTCTACGCAGCAAGGATCTCATTGAGATTTGACAGAGAAATTAAAACCTTTACAGACAAGCAAAAGCTAAGAGAATTCAGCACCACCAAACCAGCTTTACAACAAATGCTAAAAGGAATTTCTCTCGACAGGAAACACAAGAGAAGGAAAAGACCTACAAACCCAAAACAATTAAGAAAATGGGAATAGGCACATACATATCGATAATTACCTTAAATGTAAATGGATTAAGTGCTCCAATGAAAACTCATAGACTGGCTGAATGGATACAGAAACAAGACCCGTATCTATGCGGTCTACAAGAGACCCACATCAGACCTAGGGACACATACAAACTGAAAGTGAGGAGATGGAGAAAGATATTCCATGCCAATGGAAATCAACAGAAAGCTGGAGTAGCAATTCTCGTATCAGACAAAATACACTTTAAAACAAAAACTATTACGAGAGACAAAGAAGGGCACTACATAATGATCAAGGCATCAATCCAAGAAGAAGATATAACAATTGTAAATATTTATACATCCAACATAGGAGCAGCTCAATACATAAGGCAAATACTAACAGCCATAAAAGGAGAAATCAACAGTAACACAATCATAGTAGGGGACTTTAACACCCCACTTTCACCAATGGACAGATCACCCAAAATGAAAATAAATAAGGAAACACAGGGTTTAAATGATACATTAAACAAGATGGACTTAATTGATATTTATAGGACATTCCATCCAAAAACAACAGAATACACATTCTTCTCAAGTGCTCATGGAACATTCTCCAGGATAGATCATATCTTGGGTCACAAATCAAGCCTTGGTAAATTTAAGAAAGTTAATATCATATCAAGTATCTTTTCTGACCACAACGCTATGAGACTAGATATCAATTACGGAAAAACTCTGTAAAAAATACAAACACATGGAGGCTAAACAATACACTACTTAATAACCAAGAGATCACTGAAGAAATCAAAGAGGAAATCAAAAAATACCTAGAAACAAATGACAATGAAAACACGAAGACCCAAAACCTTTGGGATGCAGCAAAAGCAGTTCTAAGACGGAAGTTTACAGCAATATAATCCTACCTTAAGAAACAAGAAACATCTCAAATAAAACACCTAACCTTACACCTAAAGCAATTAGAGTAAGAAGAACAAAAAAACCCCAAAGTTAGCAGAAGGAAAGATATCATAAAGATCAGATCAGAAATAAATGAAGGCAACAATAGCAAAGATCAATAAACCTAAAGGCTGGTTCCTAGAGAACATAAAAAAGTTTATAAACCATTAGCCAGACTCATCAAGAAAAAAAGGGAGAAGACTCAAATCAATAGAATTACAAATGAAAAAGGAGCAGTAACAACTGACACTGCAGAAATATAAAGGATCATGAGAGATTACTACAAGCAACTCTATGCCAATAAAATGGACAACCTGGAAGAAATGGATAAATTCTTAGAAAGATACAAACTTCCAAGACTGAACCAGAAAGAAACAGAAATTATGAACAGACCAGTCACAAACACTGATATTGAAACTCTGATTAAAAATCTGGAAGAAACAAAAGCCCAGGACCAGATGGCTTCACAGGTGAATTCTATCAAACATTTAGAGAAGAGCTAACACCTATCCTTCTCAAACACTTCCAAAATTTAGCAGAGGGAGGAACACTCCCAAACTCATCCTACGAGGCCACCATCACCCTGATACCAAAACCAGACAAAGATGTCACAAGGAAAGAAAACTGCAGGCCAATAGCACTGATGAACATAGATGCAAAAATCCTCAACAGAATGCTAGCAAACAGAATCCAACAGCACATTAAAAGGATCATACACCATGATCAAGTGGGGTTTATCCCAGGAATGCAAGGATTCTTCAATATACGCAAATCAATCAATCAGTGTGATACACCATATTAACAGATTGAAAGAGAAAAACCATATGATCATCTCAATAGATACAGAGAAAGCTTTTGACAAAATTCAACACCATTTATGATAAAAACCCTGCAGAAAATAGGCAGAGAGGGAACCTACCTGAACATAATAAAGGCCATATATGACAAACCCACAGCAAACATCGTCCTCAATGGTGAAAAACTGAAACCATTTCCACTGAGAACAGGAACAAGACAAGGTTGCCCACTCATACCACTATTATTCAACATAGTCTTGGAAGTTTTAGCCACAGCAATCAGAGAAGAAAAATAAATAAAAGGAATTCAAATTGGAAAGAAGAAGTAAAACTGTCACTGTTTGCAGATGACATGGTACTATACATAGAGAATCCTAAAGATACTACCAGAAAACTACTAGAGGTAATCAATGAATTTGGTAAAGTAGCAGGATACAAAATTAATGCCCAGAAATCTCTTGCATTCCTATACACTAATGATGAAAAATCTGAAAGAGAAATTAAGAAAACACTCCCATTTACCATGGCAACAAAAAGAATAAAATATCTAGGAATAAACCTACCTAAGGAGACAAAAGACCTGTATGCAGAAAATTAAAAGACACTGATGAAAGAAGTTAAAGGTGATACAAATAGATGGACAGATATACCATGTTCTTGGATTGGAAGAATCAACATTGTGAAAATGACTATACTACCCAAAGCAATCTACAGATTCAATGCAATCCCTATCAAACTACCATTGGCATTTTTCACAGAACTAGAACAAAAAATTTCACAATTTGTGTGGAAACACAAAAGACCCCGAATAGCCAAAGCAATCATGAGAACGAAAAATGGAGTTGGAGGAATCAGGCTCCCTGACTTCAGACTGTACTACGAAGCTATAGTAATCAAGGGAGACTGGTACTGGCACAAAAACAGAAATATAGATCAATGGAACAGGATAGAAACCTAGAGAGAAACCCACGCACATATGGTCACCTTATCTTTGATAAAGGAGGCAAGAATATACAGTGGAGAAAAGACAGCCTCTTCAATAATTGGTTCTGGGAAAACTGGACAGCCACATGTAAAAGAATGAAATTAGAATACTCCCTAACACCATACACAAAAATAAACTCAAAATGTATTAAAGACCTAAATGTAAGGCCAGACACTATCAAACTCTTAGAGGAAAACATAGGCAGAACACTCTTTGACATAAATCACAGCAAGATCCTTTTTGACCCACCTCCTATAGAAATGGAAATAACAAAAATAAACAAAAGGGACCTAATGAAACTTAAAAGCTTTTGCACAGCAAAGGAAACCATAAACAATATGAAAAGACCACCTTCAGAATGGGAGAAAATATTTGCAAATGAAGCAACTGACAAAGGATTAATCTTCAAAATTTGCAAGCAGCCCACGCAGCTCAAATTCAAAAAAAACAACCCATTCCAAAAATGGGCAGAAGACCTAATCAGACATTTCTCCAAAGAAGATATACAGATTGCCAACAAACACATGAAAGAATGCTTAACATCATTAATCATTAGAAAAATGCAAATCAAAACTACAATGAGATATCATCTCACACCAGTCAGAATGGCCATCATCAAAAAATCTACAAACAGTAAATGCTGGAAAGCGGGTGGAGAAAAAGGAACCCTTTTGCACTGTTGGTGGGAATGTAAATTGATACACCCACTATGGAGAACAGTATGAGGGTTCCGTAAAAAACTAAAAATAGAACTACCACATGACCCAGCAATCCCACTACTGGGCATATACCCTGAGAAAACCATAGTTCATAAAGACTCATGTACCAAAATGTTCATTGCAGCTGTGTTTACAATAGCCAGGACATGGAAGCAACCTAAGTGTCTATGAACAGATGAATGGATAAAGATGTGGCACATATATACAATGGAATATTACTCAGCCATAAAAAGAACTGAAATTGAGTTATTTGTAGTGAGGTGGATGGCCCTAGAGTCTGTCATACAGAGTGAAGTAAGTCAGAAAGAGAAAAACAAATACTGTATGCTAACACATATATATGGAATCTAAAAAAAAGGTCATGAAGAACCTAGGGGTAAGACGGGAATAAAGACACAGACCTACTAGAAAATGGACTTGAGGATACGGGGAGGGGGAAGGGTAAGCACGGACAAAGTGAGAGAGTGGCATGGACACATATACACAGCAAAATGTAAAGTAGACAGCTAGTGGGAAGCAGCTGCATAGCACCGGGAGATCAGCTCAGTGTTTTGTGACCACATGGAGTGGTGGGATAAGGAGGGTGGGAGGGAGTGAGACCCAAGAGGGAAGAGATATGGGGACATATGTATATGTATAACTAATTCACTTTGTTATAAAGCAGAAACTGTCACACCATTGTAAAGCAATTATACTCCCAATAAAGATGTTTAAAAAAAAAACCTGACCACTAGGGAAAAATATCAACAGTACAATCCAAAGATGGGCTTCAATAGACTTGATAACAAATCATGTAAGACTTCTGGGTTTCATAATCCACCTGGCCACCATAAACTAACGTTATGTTTTGACTGCTGAAAAAGCTAATATGGTCTTCGGAAAGAGAAATATTGAGTTACATTATGAAGTATATCTAAGAATTGTTCGTCTCAATCTAAAGAAAAACACCTGAATTGCTGATGATAGCCAGTCTGAAATGCAGTAATGCCTCCTGAGGCAGTGAGCTGTCACTGGTAGGGTTGAAAGCAAGCCTGCAAGTTCATCTAAGACGGATGAAATTCACTTCGAAGGAAGGTTGAATTTGGTGATCTGAAAGAATGTTTAAATTCGAAGTTTCTAAGATTTAAAAGGAAATTCCTTGAGCTTCAGTTTTTGTTGTCTGTAAAATAAGAGGGTTTTCAGAACATAATGTATATCTACATAAAATTTTGTGCATAAACAGTGGACATGTTTAGGCAAGTTCAAAATGGTAGAGCAAGATACCTGGTTTATTACACTAAAGATTTCCTAAATTATGGTGTCATTTTAATTTTTGTTCTCATTTAATTATTTCAGTGTTTATAGAATTTTATACCGAGTGACATAAAATTTGTTAGTAGAACATTAATGGGGCTAAAAAGTTTTAGATGATATAATGACTCAGTTGTTTTGTTTTTAAAAATGAGCTAAGTTTTTGGTTTTTTTCTCTAATTTGAGAATATTTGGGTATCCTCATATCATCACGCAACTAGGAACCCCAGTTTTCTGGTCCTCAGTTAGATCCTGAAAGGAAAGCTGAAACCAAAGACATCAGGCCCTTCTAAAGAGGCTTTTTAAAACTGGTCCCAGTAAATAGGACTGGAATTCTCTAGAACAGCAGTTCTCAAAATATGGTCCACAGGCCCCTGGGGTACTCAAAAGACTTTCAGGAAGTCTGTGAGGTTAAAGCTATTTTTATAATAATATAAGACTATATTTGCCTTTTGCATTGTGTTGACATTTGTGCTGATGGTGCCGAAGCTGTTATATGTAAAACTGCTGATGCCTAAGTACAAATCAAGGCAGTTCCACCAAACTATTAGTTAGCAGTCATTGTATCCTTCATTGCTGCACACTCACAAATGTCAGTTTTACTTAAGAATATCCATTATGAACTAGTAAAATTGTTAATCTTATTAAATCACCCTAGAGTACACTTTAAAATAATGGGAAGTAAACATAAAGCCCTTGTGTATTTTCAGTTTAAAGCTGTTTTCATGGAAATTGGGAGTTCCGTTTTTTCTTGAAAGATCTATTGACCAACAAACTATTTAGTTATTCAGACTTGGGTGTTTGGCAAATATTTTTTCAAAAGTAAGTGAAGTGAGCTGTCGCTCAAATTTTCATATGAACATCAGAATTTTAGAGAACTTCCATGTGATACGTGAACTTGACATTTTCCCAAAGTTTTTTCTGATGAAATCAGTGGTGATAGAACTAGTATTATTTTCTGATATTCTGTAATAAAATGTGTTAATATTTTGGAGATCTGCATAACTCAGAGAACCAGTATTTTCCAAATGACCGTCTCATGTTACAAATGATTCATGTCTAAAAGGTCCATTCAGAGTGCAAGAAAGACCAATGGATTTTAATGTCACAGAATATGCAAAGTTCACTGAGATTTTTTCAGATTCCTTATTGCAACTTGTTCAGTTCTGACATAGCATCAAAGAAGAAAGTACACAAATATCTAAAAAGGCTATAAAAATACTTCTCTTTTTCCAGTTACGTATTTCGGTGAGGCCTGATTTTCTTCATATACTTCAATCAAAAAGCACATAGTATTTTGCTGAACGTAGAAGCTGATGTAAGTATCCAGCTGTCTTTTATTAAGCTGGACATTAAAGGGATTTGCAAAAATCTAAGATGATGCTACTCTTCTTCATCTTTTTATTTGGGAAAATATAGTTATTTTTCACAAAATATGTTATTTTTGCCATAACATAATGTAATAAATGTATTTTAAAATCGATTAATAAATATTTAAAATATTTCTCTTTTAACTTCTAATACTGTAAATATTGATGGCTGTAACTCACATAAACAAAAAATTTTGGATTTTCTCCATAATTTCAAGTGTAAAGAAGTTAAGAATATGCTGGGGCTACAAAATGGCAATTCTATCAGGACCTCCTTTACAGAATTGACTCTATTTGCCCTAACACAGCCTTTTCTTGGCTTTGCTTCTAGTCTTAAAATAAGATGCCCAAGGTGAGGTCTTTATGACTGTTAAAGCTTCACTAAGTTTTCTCCAAATCCATGAACTTCACTGCCCTGACTAAATCCCCTTTGGGAAATTAACAGCTTGTGTGATTGAAAGTCCTCTCAGCCTCCCTTGGATGTGAAATAGTTTACTTCAGTGGCTGTACTTCTGTGTGGTGGGAAAATATCCCTACATTGGGCCCCTGCTATGTGAGCGATTACCAACCTGGCAATGGAAAACGAAGCCAAAAATAGGGCATAAATGTGTGCTACCAAGAAAAAAATTACGTGAAAACTCAAACTTGAATTATTAAGGGATAGTTATCTTTAGGAAGACCCACATTTAAAATGAATGTATACAGGTTTCCTTTAATATGCAGATTTTTCTGGGCAGGTAAATGTTTGCTTACTGCTCAATCACTATGTAGAGAATCTTAAATCTAACGAATAGTAGTCATAGTCAGTTAATGAGCCCATTACAAATGGTTGCATGTTTCTAAAATTATAATGTAAGCCAAGAAGATAATATTTGATTTAAAATAATTAGACCGATAGGCAACTTTCTTTGGAAATCTCTTTACTAAGCAAAGTGATCTACATATAAGAGTAAAATACAAACTCTTCACAGTGTCTTTAGCCATTGACAATGATTTTAAAATAAGGCTACTCAGAATGGCTTTTCTGGCAATTGAAATGATTTCTCACATATTAGAAATTTCATTAAGCTACAAGTTATGGAGGAAATATAATGTCTTTTTCTTGAGAAATTATTTGAATACTCACAAATATCATTCATGCTAATGACTGGATAAAAGTCAAAGTAATAAACCAAACGTAGCACAGGTCTACACTTATGATTAACATTCTATCAAATTTATATTTAATTAATTCAAGTAATGCATACTGAGACTTCCTTATAAGTTAGAAGCCCCAACTTTCAATTAAAAATTGAAAAGTTTTTGTACAGCTAAAAAATTACTAACAATAGGTAGCATTGATTGAGTGCTTGGTGTATATGCAAGGTACTGCTCTAAGCACTTTACAGATATTGATTTATTTATTTTGCACTGCCCTTCTCCACAATCTGAGTCTTTTGACAATACACATATGTTTGGACTTATTACTTCTGTTTTATGTTTTGGTTTTATTTTTCATTCTTACTTTTATTCTACTCCATCAACAAAAGAAATCATTATATTTCAAAGTCACAATGTTGTGACTTTGTCAGCATCAAACTCTGGTAATTTATGGAATCACGGCTCAGGTCCAGCCTCCCTGAGTCCATATTCTTTCAGCAGGACCATGCTGTCTTTTTTAAATTGAGGATAAACAGAGGTGTCTGAGCTCATTAAAATGCCTTCCCTATAACATTTCCTTCCATGGTTAATAGTAATAACCACTTTATCAGTGGCATGGTTTCTGAGTCAGTGACAAGGTATTTGCATTATCCTCTAGGTTATCCAGATTGACCTTACCATTGTCTAGGGCCATCCTAGCCATATCAATCATGGGACCTGTATTATAGTGTTGCAATGAGGATTAAATGAAATAACATAAACATGAAGTTTAGGGCTTCCCTTGTGGTGCAGTGGTTAAGAATCCGCCTGCCAATGCAGGGGACATGGGTTCGAGCCCTGGTCCAGGACGATCCCACATGCCGTGGAACAACTAAGCCTGTGTGCCACAATTACTGAGCCCGTGTGCCGCGACTGCCGAAGCCCGGCGTGCCTAGAGCCCGTGCTCCGCAACAAGAGAAGCCACTGCAATGACAAGCCTGCGCACCGCAAAGAAGAGTAACCTCCACGCGCCACAACTAGAGAAAGCCCACGCACAGCAATGAAGACCTAACACAGACAAAAATAAATAAATTTAATTAATTAATTTTAAAAAATCTCCTGGTGGGGAGGATTCAGCATTAAAAAAAAAAAACCATGAAGCTTTAGCATGGAACCTCTCACATAAGTGCTCAATGAATTTTAGCCATAATTGTTAAATCTTGTGGTATTTTGGAGGTCATTTGAGGCTGTTGGTACTCTTTCCTTGGAAAAGGGTGAAAACTGGCTTAGTAACTCAACCAGGAGATGTGCTGACCACATAGCTTTCGACAGGGGTTGAAATTCAAGGGGCCAAATTAAGTGCTATATGCTTAATTTGCCTCTGGGAAGAGGGGTGGCGTTTGAGGTGGATCAAGTAAAAAACTTCTTTGGGATATTGGAAAATAAAATGCTGTGGAGAACAAGCATGAAATCCTATAACAGATCAGAGGTCGTATCAGATTTGGAACAGGGAACAATCTGGTGAACCAGAGGAGAATGGGTTTGGAATGAGAGCCGATTAGGGAAAAAGAAAGGAGAGTCATAGGAAATATGTGAGCTCAGTTTACCCTTTGCCTTTATTGGATGCTAGGCGTATGGTTTATGGATTATCCAGTTGCTGTATAAAGTCAGAGGCAATGTCGGTCGATCCTAGTTTGGAGAATCCTTGAATGGGTGATGTAAATTCTCACATTGATGGGACATTGATAAGGAATTCATATTGAACAATTGTCTTTACACATAGTAAAGTATTTCACCTTTATTACAAACTTCTGCATTATATATTTGTATTCTCAGTTTTGCAGTCAGAAAACAGATTTCAGTGAGGGGAATGTTTTAGTTATGGCTCTTGTTTGCAGATGACCAAACCCAGTTGAACTAGTGTAGGCAAAATTGGAAATTAATTGGCATAAATACCCCAAACTATGTAAAGGCCAGGGACAACGCTGAGTCCCAGAGTTTTCTGGAACAAGGGAGAGTGGTGTTGCTGGGCCCCATTCTCCTGCTGGCTCTTTACTCCCCCTGCATCTTTCTGCATATCCACTTCATTCTTTCACATTGGCGTTTGCATATGGGGGAACATGGCTCATGGCTGCTCTTTATCTCAGAGTTTTTCCTCCCAAGAGACATAGGTGATAACTCTGAGTAGCTGAGCCATGTGCCCATTCTTGGACCATGGCAGGGGATTGGGCACTAAGACTGGTTGCTTCCACCATAGCCTCAAGTTTGAGTCAGGAAAGAAAGGGTCCACCCACTTCTCCATAATGATTTCGATTTGAAGAGGAGAGAAGGGCTGGGAAAACAAAACCAATAATAGATTACTCTGAATAACTCACCCATGGTCTTACACAATCTGTAAATATTGGGAAATAGAACTAGTCTGCTCTGTCTTTGTCCTAAAGCCTTTGCTGTTTCCCTATCAGCCTCCATTGATCTAGTTAATGCCCATCAACATGTAATTTGTTTCAGGACACTGGGTGGGGAGGGAGGCAATAGAATATTTCATAACATGGTTCTCACCACCAAAAGTGATCTTTCCTTCTTCCAACTGGTATAACCCAGTTGCTGCAACTACATCACTTCTATAAAACTTGTTGCTTATTATTCCATGTTATTTATTGACACTGCATGGATTAATGGTGGGTTATTTCTCTTTTATTGACTAGAAAGCTCCTGGAGGAAGAGAAGCCC
Source organism: Pseudorca crassidens (assembly GCF_039906515.1). NCBI lineage: Eukaryota > Metazoa > Chordata > Mammalia > Artiodactyla > Delphinidae > Pseudorca > Pseudorca crassidens. The sequence goes on from NC_090300.1 coordinate 11,312,754, forward strand.
TGTCACATAGCACCTGGAATAGCCCCCAATCTTATTTAGTGCTTCATAAATATTTGAATATCAGTCTTCCCAAAATGGGTAGGTTAGTGATTTCAAGTAGCTGTCATTTGTTTGCTTTTAGTGACATGTTTATTGAAGTATGATGTGCATACAGAAAAGTGCACAAATCATAAGTATATAGCTTGATGTAGTCTCACAATTTGGAAAATACCCATGTAAGCCACCTAGATCAAAAAACAACTTAGCAATACCCCCTGAAGCCCTTTTGTGCCTTTTGTAATCACTACTCCTTCTAGAAGTAACCATTATAAGATGCTAATCACTACTCCTTCTAGAAGCAACCATTATAAGATGTTTTAAATAATGTCTGACAAAGGTATCGTATCTTTTAATATGTGCTCTCTAACGCTATAAAATCCCTACGTCAGTGTGCTCAAAAGACCCCCATGATGTAAGCTTTTGACACTTTGCTTCACAAGCATCTAAGGCTGTGCTACAGGGCAGAATCTAGCAAGGAGTAAAAACCTGATGAGGTGTTCAGCCAAGAATGCTCTCGTGAAAGGATATTAAAGATGTATGGATCACCTAGTTCCTGGAATGGGCTTGCACACAGACTAAGTCATTTTCTGGCCTCTTATTGGGGCTAGTGGTGGCTCAATGGAAAGCAAAGCATTCTGCTATGTTTTATCTGATTGGATTAATTTTTTTAATTTTGTTTTTTGTATCTTCCTATGATATCTGATTTTCTGTGTTTTAGCAAATACTTTTTTCTATAATCTCCTTTTAAAAATGTTGTAGTATCAGAAAAACTGCTTATGGTATCTCTAGTGTTTTCTGTACAAATATAGCACCTAGATATCCTACATTTAGCTTTTATCTCTTCAAGTCACCCAGGCAGCACACTTTCTCAGTAGCTGTCCATGGAAATCTTGATTCATGTTCCTATATACGCATGTTTCTCTTGTCATTAAGGTTGGGATTAGAGAATTCTGCTTCATTTATAGTTCTAATGCAACCAAAAAGGCCAAATACTATCTGATTTCATTTTGTTTTGCCTTCAAGCTAGTATGACTTTCAGGTCTGTCTTAATGTTTGTCTGTTATATGGCTTTGAATTTTTTTCTGAACTTTGAATTTTAAAAAATTAGTTTTATGTTTGTGTAGCTCATGAAATTCACTAGTGAGGACTCCAAATGATGGAACTATGAACCTTAGAAAATGTGGTCCAGATTCTGATGACTTCAGAGAGAGTTCCACACATTGCCCCATTCTCGTTTTGAGAACATGGAAAACTAAAGCCATTGGATATGCTCTGTTGGCTCATCTTGCAAAGCTGTTTCTGTACAGTGGGCTTTATGCTCTGTTCTTATAAAACATCTTGAATGGAATTCTTTAATTTTGGTATTGTCCCCAGACATGTTCCAGGTTTCCATAATGAGTCTTTCATTGTAACCACTTCTCATTTTCCATTGATCCTACAGTTTTTATTGTGATTTAAAATGCCAGAGGGCCAGAAGACAAAGCAGAGTGAGGGCAAATAGAGCATCTTGTTAATATTGCTGCTGTGCCACACAGACCAGGCTTCAGGTGTAGGCTCTGCCCTTACTAATTCTGTGGCCCTGGAACACTACTTAATACCTCTACTTCGACCTTGCCTGTGTCCGCCGGGAGCCAGCAATCCTTCACGCACCCCGCATCTAGTGAGACGCGCTGTGCACCGATGGAGCGGACATGGGCAGAGCGATGGTGGCCAGGCTCGGACTGGGGCTGCTGCTCCTGGCACTGCTCTTACCTACGCAGGTTTATTCAAATCAAACAACTGTTGTAACACCTTCAAATAAGTCCTCCCAGCATACCTCAGCTGCCCCCAGTCCAGCAAATGCCACCACCAAGGCAAGTGACGGTGCTCTGCAGTCAACAGCCAGTCTCTTGGTGATCTCGGTCTCCCTTCTACATCTCTACTGTTAAGAGACTCAGGCCAAGACACATCTATACTTCCCATCCTCTAAACCCAATTCAGATGGCATCCAGACATCCAGTGTGACAAGGGAAAAACAAAAAACAAAACAGGTCTTCATTGAATGAATCTGCTAGTTCCACACCTTATTTTATGGACAGAAACTGTTGAGGATCCCAAGTTTGATTGGTTTGAAGAGCATGTGAAGGGTTTGACTAGATGAATGCCAATATTAAATCTGCTGGAGTTTCCTGTACAAGATGAAGAGAGACAACATCCAAAATTAGTTAAGAGATGATTTCCTTAAATGTGGCTTAAGAAGTATGGACACATAAAACTCTACCTTGAAAGTGAGAATAGATTTTATCTTACCTAGAGATAAAGAATGGGATGTGGAACAGAGATTGAGTTTTCATTTGTTCATTAAATTTATAAGGCCATAAAACAATGAGGCAAAACAAAGCTTCTGTGATTCTATTTTATATGTACATTAGAAGGAACTTCCAGGTGTTACTGTAAATGCTCAATGTGTTGTTTCAGCAGTACTAATTTAATGCTGATGTACTCTAGAGAAAATTTTATGTTAAGCTATCGCTGTTCTCTTGGGAACTGAACTCTTTCCCTTAGGGTTTGGGTTTGACATTGCATTTGAATTTTTATATAGTCATTGATATGTACCAGGGCAATGATGGATTGGAATCTACCCCAAATCCAAGCATAATGAGTACATTTTGCTTATATACTTATCAACTATTCTTATTCAAAAAGAGCAGTAGATTCATTTAGCTAAACAGATAACAAAGAGTAGAATTACATTGATCTCAACTAATTTCAAAATGCTTTTTATTTCTGCATATGTCGAATACTTTTTACAGTTTAAAAAATGATCTGTTTTGAAGGTAAGATTGACAAATCTTGAAATTAAAAAGGCAGATATGTGAAGGAGCTAAACTATAAATCAAATATATTTGGTAAGGGAAGACTGGAAGCTTGCTTACATTAAATTCAGAAAAACTTTTATACTCTTTTCTGTAAATACTTCTTTTTAAACTGAATCAGAATAGCCACATTTGGAACACTTTATGTTATCATTCAGTATTTTTAGATAGTTAGAACCTGGTCCAAAGCCTAAAGTGGGCTTGATTTTGGAAAGTAAATCTTTTCACAACTGCCTTGATGCACAGAAACCTTTTTAAAAATAGACACTCCCTAAAGTCTTTTGTTAGCATGGTCACACACTGATGCTTAGATGTTCTGAAATCTAATATGGCCACAATAGTCTTGATAACCAAAGTCTTTTTTTTTCCATCTTTAGAAATCTACACTGGAACAACCATATCCAGCAGATCTCAAGCTACTGTGTGTGTGAATGAACATTCTCTTTTGTTTCATACCTGGATGCTGTACATCTATTTTGGATTGTATATTGTGTATTTATGTTTTGATTCATAGTAACTTCTCTTGTTATGGAATTGATTTGCATTAAACACAAACTATAAATAAAAAGATGGCTGAAAGAGAAAAAAAAAAAAAGCCTCTACTTCTTAGTATCCGTATCTTCTAAATGGTGATAACAGTAGCTACCAGGATCTTGCTTATACGAATCCAAATTCAAGAGACTGAGGCATCTTGCATCAATTTAGGCTTCCCAAGTCTGCAGTGATGTTTCCAGTCCCAGCTCAACTTCCTCTTTTGTCTTCCTCCCTGAGGGCAGCTGTGATCACCTTCTTCTCTCCCTCAGCCTTGATTAACTTCACTAGAAATGGAATTCAGGTGGCTCCTTGGGTCTGTGAGGATTCGCGGCTCTTGGTTACAAACAGTGGTTTGCTGGTAAATGTTTAATAGTTGACTTTTTGGAGAAAACCTTGATTTGTAGCATTTAAAAAAATTTTGGGTATAAATACTGCCACCATACCCAATCTCCAACTATCCAATTCATGACACTGATGTGGGAGTGGGAAGAAATGTGCACCATAGGTCCTCCCAGACAAGTTGTAGCCAGCTACCCTACACCACTGATCCTAAATCACCTGGGCCTGGACTTGAACTCTGATTCTCTGGTTCTGTAAGCATGATCCACAGTCCTGGTGGAGAGCTCGCTATAGAAGTTCAGTAGGAACCACACACAAGACACCTCCCCTTGGCTGCTTGACCTGAATCTCTATTTGCTACTTTGTAGGGTACATCCTCCAGGGTGGAGAGAAAACTCGCCAATAAACTAGAAGTCCTAGTGGGTAGACCTGAGTCCATAACTAACACTGAAATTTGAATTCTGTGTACAGCCGACCCTTGAACAACACAGGTTTGAACTTGCATGGGTTCACTTACATGAGAGTTTTTTTTAAATAGTAAATGCTACAGTATTATACAATCTGCAGTTGCTTGAATCTGTGGATGCGAAACCGTGTTTCTGGAGGATCCATGTGTACAGAGGGCAGAAGGTTGACTATAAATTATATGTGAATTTTCAACCGCATGGAGGTTCAACACCCCTCACTCCCACGTTGTTGAAGGGTCAACTGTATTGTTATCTAGTCTGTAGCACTTCTCAGCCTTTGAGGATTTACGTTCATGATAGTGGTATTAGTTATCTATTGCTGCATGACAACTTACCCCAAATTTAGCCACTTGAAACAGCATGTATTTAACTCACAGTTTCCATGGGCTGGAAACCAGGTGTAGCTTAGCTGGGTGCCTCCAGCTCAGTGACTCTTTTTAAGCTGCAGTCAAGTGTCAGCCAAGGCTGCAGTCACCTCATGGCTCAATTGAGGGAGACACTGCTTCCAGCTTTTCTCACATGTCTCCTGGCAGGCCTTGGTCTCCCCTGGATGCTGACTGGAGCCGTCAGCTCCTCGCCATGTAGGTCTCAGCAGAGAGCAGTTCACAACGTGGCAACTGGATTCCTTCACAGCAAGTTAGAAAAAGAGAGGCTTCCCAAGACAGAGGCCATAGTCTTTTCATAACCTACCTTCGAAAATGACATCACGTGGCTCTTGTCATATTTTATTCACTAGTGAGTCACTAGGTTCAGTCCACACTCAAGGGGGGAAACTTATATAAAGGCATGAAGGAAGCAGGGATCATGGGGCTGTTATTGGCCCTACCACATCTTTTAACGATGCTTCGAAAACTTTTTCTTCAGTTTCTGAAGAAAGACAGCAGACAGGACCAGCAATTCAAAAGTCTCCTTAACTGCAATATCTGGAGTAAAAGTAAAGTCCAAACTATCAGGTCTCAGTATGCTAGGAAGGGCAAAAGACTGGATCCAGTCTCAGGATATCTGCCTTTGCCCCCTCAATTCTTCTAGGAACAAAAGACTAATTTCTGAAAACCAATTTTCAGGAGGTAACTTCATAAGCAAATTTTTAGACTCCCATAAATTTAGAAAATTCATATAATGCTGCCTACATCTGGTTTTCTACCAAGAACACACAATTTAAAATGGTATTCTTTCCCAAATTGTCTGGGTTTGCAATGATATTCCAAAAACCATCACTGTGTATGTTTGGCGTCTGTTCTTTGGCACTGTTTGACACTATTTTTCTAGGAGTTGAGTTGGTGTGGTTGGTGGGGCTTGGATTTTTGTTAGTGCTTTGTTTCAGCATAGGCCAGCTCTGCACCTACATTCATACAACCTGTCTGGTGGCCCCCAATATACAACCAGTGTAATCCTGGTCACCTGAGGATTCACGTTACATTCAAAGAATTACTGTTCATTACTAGAAACTTTAAAGGATCATGTCTATCATCACTGCAGGTTTTCAAGGGACAGCACAAACACTTTCATCCAATACAGAAAGCTTTCTATAACTATCCTTTTGATCTCTCTGTCCTTGAAGTTTTTTCCTACTATGGCAACTACTAAAAACCTTTCCCCATCTCTGTCATTCATATGATTCCATCACCACTTCCCTGTGTTCCACTGACTTTCTCCTCCCCAGTTGTACACAGTATGCAATACAGGTTCCCAGAACAGCTGTGTGTGACCCTTGAGAAGATAGTTTGTTTCCCTGTTCTGATGGCCTTTCGCATGATAACCAGGCAACAACTCTGCTTTGGAACAGTCATGAATAAAATTATCTCTATACAAAGGGCTGTCATCGAGAAACAGCCCTGGACTTTGTGTGGAGAAAACAAAACCAACCTTATTTGTTTACACCATTGTCTGATGGATATTCTTCTGCTTTTAGCAGAGTACATTCCTAACCAATATAAATATTAATGAACACTAGTTTCATATCTCATAGCTCAAATTTTAGAATTAAAAACTCTTGTTTCCTAAGTCGTGTTGTAGTCGGGTCATCCGACCCTAGATCTTGATTTCTTTCTCCTTTGGTTCCTTTCTCCCAAACTCAATTAAGAAGGAAGTGAAGAGGAACCCTTTTCATGGGCAGTCTTAGGAATAAAGAAAGGCTCTGGAAATGTAGTATTTATTCTAAGAACCAGCCTTAAATTATTCAGTTTAGAAGCTCTGAGTAGTTCTCCCAACTCCCCGCCCCTGTCCACTGAGTCAACAGAGCTCAAAAAGACCCCAACAATTTTCCATGTTCAAATTATATAAAGTTATATTTAATATCAACAGTTTTCCCCTACTACCTACTATTTTGTGTGTGTGTGGTTTTTGAGAAGTTTAAAGATGTTTTGGGCAAAAATACTGCTGTAAATAAAGTTGCAGCTGAGTTCGCTGCAAAAAGAGGAAAGGAGATAAGAATGTACCCTTTGAAATATTTTTTTCCATTCTACAAAAAGCATAGAGAAAAAAGAAGAGAAACCAACATGGAAATTACCTGGATGATTTTTTTCTCCTTTTTTCAGTTTGGGCATTTACAGTAGCTTAGAGACTGGTTCGTAACCAGGAGAACTGGCCCTCAAATTTGAAGGCTATGATTTGTATCCTATACTTAGGAATTATGCTCATTTGTTTTTAACTTAGTATGTTTTGCTTCCTCATTTGTTTTGGGCTTGTTTTCCTGCCTACATAGCAGCAGGTGTTTGGGTGATAATAACATCTAAAATAATTCTAGGAAAAAGTTCAAATTGGCTGGAGAGCAGCAGGAGCTATCACAGTATTTCTTCCCCACCAGTCTCTGGTAATTTAGTTTAACTAATCAGGTGGCAGCACCAAAGCTGTTATATGCCTGTGACATGGTGTTTTTTCGTTCATAATTGTGTTGCTGTTTTAACCATGGTGAGAGGCATATAGAAAATTTTGTAGTTTGGGATGGGTAATGCTGCAGTCTAGAAATGCCCACTACCAAGGATGACCCGACTACAACACGACTTAGGAAACAAGAGTTTTTAATTCTAAAATTTGAGCTATGAGATATGAAACTAGTGTTCATTAATATTTATATTGGTTAGGAATGTACTCTGCTAAAAGCAGAAGAATATCCATCAGACAATGGTGTAAACAAATAAGGTTGGTTTTGTTTCCTTCACACAAAGTCCAGAAATTATTCAGTAGGACTATGATGCCATCAGGGTCTCATGTTTCTTCCATTTTCCCACTCTACAACTTTTATTGTGTGAATACCCTCCTCCTGGTCTCTGAATAGCTCTGCACCTCCAAGGAACAAATCCATATGCTAGCCCGAAAGAAATTCGCAGTACATTCCCAGTTATGTCATTGACCAGAACTGGAAATTCGCAGTACATTCCCAGTTATGTGTCATTGGCCAGAACTGTGTCATAGGATCACCCATAGTTGCAAAAATGGCTGGGAAACCAAGATTTTTAGTTGGACAAATCTGACATACTCCCTAGATCAGGCTTTTGGTTAGTAGGAAAGAAGGGGAGAATGGATATTTAGTAGGTAATTAGAGTGCCTTGCAAAATTGCTCTTCAGAGAATAATCTTTCTCTTCTGTATATTATATGTATATGTAAAATGTGTGTGTGTGTGTGTGTGTGTGTGTGTGTGTATTTCCTGAACATGTTTAAGAGTGTAGGCTTTGGTATCTGACAGAACTGAATTTCAATTTTCTTCTACTACTTACTAGATATGTGACCTCAGCGAAGTGATTTCAGCCTATCCATCTCATATTCCTGAGATTACAGTAGTATCTACTTCATGGAATTTTTGTGGGAATATGAAAGATAATATATGTAAAGCACTTGGCACATTCTTGGAATATAATAAACTTTTAGTAACATTTATTATTGTTTTCATTATTTTACAGTACTATCTTACTGCTATTGTTAACCTCTGCATTTTCTGAACTGATAGGCATTTGAGAAGCTAGGCAGTAGCCAGAATAGGGATCTCCTCTCACCTCCTCTAAAGGGCAGCCAGAGATGGTGGTTCAGTTGCAGGAGCATGAAGATGTGGCAGGTCCCTGTCCAAGGAAGAGAGAAAAAACCCATGAGTGTATCTGTTCATTCCTCCTTGCTCTTGGCATCTCTAAAGTAGGTCCATTGCAAGTGATGGCAAATACGGGAGGGTGCTGAGGTGAAACTTGTGGTGAGGCAGACTGCATGGTTCAAGAGACACTACCCTCACCACAGGGAAATCCACCCAATCTACTAGTGGAAAGGAACTGGTCTAGTCTAGTTCTGCTATCCCATTGTTCCTCAACCTGGAACCATTTCTGTAGGTTTGCATGCAGGGTAGTTGTACAAACTAAGTATAGCCTGTGATAAAAGGAGGAGCATTAATTAGTATGTCTACCTGGCTGCCCACCATGTTCAAATCCTACCTCTATGAGGGCTTCCACTGCAGGTCTCCTGCTGGGTTTACTTGATAAATATATCCTCATGTGGAACTCTGGTTTGAATATTTCTGTAGCAACTGTGGTAGAATCACCAGTGAACCCATCTGAAGAAATAACATTTGAATTCCCAGAAATGGAATATCTATGTTCAGTCCAGCCAAGAAGTCTACATGATGCCAAGAAGTGATTGGCCATGCTTGAGTGTCCTCTACTGCATGTTTGATGGACACCTGAAATCACCAGGTTGGTGTCTTGTTGTCTAGGTTGTATTATTTGGGGACAAGTGAGGCATTCTCACCCCAAGAAGGTCTCTTCAGGGATATTCAGCCCTAGTGTCCATGAGCACCAGTGCCTAAGAGTCAGAGACATACAGAGATGACCTTAGAATAGAAGATATGCATATGGAAAGGCTTCTTCCTTCACTGCTATAGCTTTGTCACCACCACCCCAAAGGGGCATGTCTGTCTGTGCAACATTAATATAACCCACAGAAACCTTTGATGCTCACACCAACATGACATCTCTAGCACTTCAATTTCATGACTCCTAGGCAGTGTAACGGACAAGTGTAACGGGCTAGAGGGAGCTCTGATCTCACTGTAGACTCCTTAATCAATTGAAACAGTAACACAATAAATTGTATTTCACAGCCATGACATCATCTGAGGGCAATGGACCCTGACCAAGGTTCTGCACACCATCCTCTGCTTCACATTCATCACCCCTAGGAGCTACTTCTAACCTGTTTACACAAGGCATTTATCCTATTTCAATAATATAATTCTGACGGGTAGGATTTCGATTCCCAGAAAGCACAGGAGGAAGTTTTATCTCAGATTGGGTTCTAGAGTTTACCTCCCAGCCACCTCCACACCCTCTTCTGTATTGGATTGTACAGCTAGAATTCTCTGAATCCTGCGTTTTTCTCCTTTCTTTTATTTGCCTCTGAATCTTTACCCCCCTTTCATTCCTTGTACTATCCATGACAAATGAAAGTATCTCTACGTTATATGATGAATATGAAATATTGAATTCATGTAGCAGCTTGAGAAAAAAACAATAAAATAAATGAGTCTTCTACTTAATGACATGGCAGTCAATTAGGTATGTACAGAAAATAATTCTTGAAGATAACTGCATTATAACCTTTCATACATTATGTAAAGTCATGCTCTGACTGCTCAGCCCTTATTCTTGCTGCTGCATTGTCATTCTTTATCCTCATCCTTTTTGTTTTCCTAGGTCGTTTCAGCAATGACAGTCATATTGAAGGTAAACACTAAAGAAAAGAAAAGAAATGCTAAAACGATGACTATCTGTCTGAATGTCAATGATCATTTCCAACCACCAGAGACAGAGCCACTCTGACTGCATTTGAAATTCCAGACTCAGTGTGGCCTCTGGGTGATGGAATTGGGACTGCCAATCTTTCTGCACAGTAGAGGGAAAACCTTGGAACTAAGACTGCTTTTTCCAGCAGCCAATTATCTTCTAGGTCCTAGAGCTTTGGAAACCCAGTAAATGATATGATACACTTCACTAAACCATGGTGGAGGTAAGGGTTCCTATGATTTCAGGCCAATAATAAATATTTTAATATAGAGTAAATGTGATGGCAGAATACAAATTTGATGGTATAATATTCCATATAATATAGTATGTGTTAACTTAGTAGAAAGATTTATAAATTTAACCTAAATCAAAACTAGTATTTTTATAAGTATCAGTTCAATTTATTTAATCAGGAATATTTTAATGATAGAGGGCCCTAGAAATTAGTGCTATCACAGGGAATAATGGGAACTGATGATGTTGGCTGAAAACCATATTCTTCAGTAAAACTGATCTTGTATTCATTCATTTATTCACTTATTACTTTACAACCATTTCCTTGCACAACCACTAAAACCTAAGTCCTAAATACTGGAGTCTAATGTGATGAAACTGCGGAAATACAGGCATAGAAGAAAGTATCTGCATGAAAGTATCCATGCCAAAATAAAAGTAGAAAAGAAAAAAAAAGAAAATGAGTATCTTTGAGGGTTTCCATTATTATTACCTTTAATTGGCCTGAAGGCTACAGGTGAATACAGACCTTTTCCACTCTTTGGATTGGCTACTACCAATTGAATGTGTGTGTGTGTGTGTGTGTGTGCGCGCCTTACTGAATGCAGGGCATAACAAAATGTTAGATGAGTCGATGAAAATCATTATATAATCACCATTGATGTTGCCTTAAGCATTCCTATTGGAATTTTGAAAGTAGAAATTATACCATGTGTTTGCGGTTTTAATTTGATTTACATTGGCAGAGAACTGTTCTTCCTGACAATAATCTCCAATGAATAATGTCTAGGAAGATGCCTGAGTTAGGGAAAAACACCAGTAGGCCTCCTCTCCTAATTTCTCAAAAAAGCATAGGAGATCATTTAATCTAGAAGGAAAATGTTTTCATTGGCCTAAATAAAAATATTGAAGAATATTTAAAATAACAGAAGGGATTTCTATACACTTCATACTGAAGAAGCAGGATTAAAATCATCTGCAATAGCTAACTTGATTTAGTCCCTAACTTGGTGACAACTGACTAAACACAGTATGGGAAGGTTGCTACTGATCAAAACTGAAACCCTTACTTAACTTTGCTAATCTGATGTCCCCTTCTGTTGTGGGTTGAATTATATTCAACAAAAGGATGTTGAAATCTTAACCCCCAGTACTGTGACCTTATTTGGAAATAGTCTCTTTGCAGATGATCAAGTTAAGTTGAGGTCAATAGTGTGGACCCTAATCCAATATGACCGGTGTCCTTATAAAAAGGGGAAATTTGGACCCAGAGACAGACACACACACAGGGAGAACATGAAATGGAGACAAAGATCAGGGTCATACATCTACAAGCCAAGGGATGCCAAAGATTTCTAGCAAACCACCAGAAATTAGGGGAGAGACATGGAACAGATTGTCCCTCACAGCCCTCAGAAGGAGCGAACCCTGCCATTACCTTGATCTTGGCCTTCTAGCCTTCAGAACTGTGAAAGAATGTTTCTGTTGATTAAGCCACCCGGTTGGGGGTAATTTGTCATGGTAGTCCTAGCAAACAGATACAACCCCAAACCTAACAGCGTTAGTCAGCTTTGCTTTGGTAGCAAACCGTCCCCAGACCTCATGGCTCCAGGCTGCTCTCTTCTCCAGGCAAGAGTTGATGCAAGGTCTTTCAAAACTCTGGCCCCAAACTTAAGTGTACAAAACCAGTGTGGCATGATGATATGGGATAAATCATTCCAATATCTAGTCTGTAGGTAACATCCAGAAGTGGTTAGGACTTAGGTTTGACTTTCAACACTGAGAGTGTGCCTATCTTTCAATGATATACCCACTGAACTAAATTTAATTGAATTAAATTAAGATTATGAACCCTACAATGATGTCCTTTAAAAATTTTTCCATTTTCCCTTTTCCTTTCTCATTTGTAGTGTAGAACTCACTTATGACTGAGACCAGGTAATTGACTTTTCCCCTCAAATTTCCTAAGATAATTTTCTGAATACTCAGATAATAATACTTGAAATGGATTTTGTATAGAATTTTAGAAGAAGGTAGTTATCTATTTACAATGATAGAAGAGGATATGGAACAAAAGGCAGGAATTCTCTTGTTAACCAATTCACATCATCTCTAAAAACAATACACAGCAGAAACAATGATTCAGAAAGTCGGACTAGTGGAGTATAATGTGGTGAAACATAAGAAATTAACTAAAAGATAAATATGAGAGAAAATAGGAGTTCCTTAATGAAAAGTCAGAATAAGAGAATATATTGATAATCAATCGTATACATGAGAAATACAAATGTTAAAAAAATAACTGAAGTAGGAGACAGTAGTGTCTTACTCTCTTAGGTGAAAAAAAGTAAAAATACTCTACAAGACACATTCTGGCTGTTTCATATCTTTCAGAGTATAAAATTCTTATCCCCTTCCCATCTTAAAATTAAAGACCAAAGGAATTAAAATTTGTATAGTTTTTACTTCTCTATCATACTATCAAAGTCAGAAGGTTATAGAGTAGTATTTAAATATTCTCAGGGAAAGGATGTGATGCAAGAATGCCATGCCCGGCTGAGATGTGACTACTATGGTGAGTATAGTCCCAGTGACTGGTTGCTCTGAGATATGTGCTGGAAACAAATAGACCAAAGGTATAAAAGGGTAGCAAAAATGGCACAGTAAAATGCAAAGAAAAGATATTGTAAATGAAAGATAATCATGACCATATAAGGTATAAATGATAATGAGTGTGTAACACTAATGCACTAACACATGCACAAATAAAACACTGATGTATGCACAAAATAACAGCAGCAAAATTATGTGAAATAAAAGGAAAAGAAGAGGATTTTAATTCATTGTAATCTACTACAGATCTAATGAGAAAAAATTAAATACATGGAAAAACAAAGCACACTCAACAAGTAAAAGATATGTTACACAGCTCATTTTGGAAGCTGGAAGCTTCCAAAAGTATTTTCTATAGAGGAAATGTAATCTTAGGTCCCTAACCTGATAAAACATCACAGTGTAAGAATTAAAGGAAAAAAAAACCCATAGAGTTAATGGAAATACTTGAGAAAGTAACTAGAAAAAATTTCTAAGAATATAATGTATGAACACACAAACACACACACACATATATACAGACACACAAATTGAATTTTACTAACAATAAAAACTAGAAAGTTTCAAAGTCATGATAGAAAATATGAATTGATTATATATCACCTTGCTCTGATAAACATTAAATTTAAAAAAATTATTGAAGTAGAGTTGATTTACAATGTTGTGTTTAACTTCTGCTGTACAGCAAAGTGACTCAGTTATACATATATTTATTCTTTTTCATATTCTTTTGCATTATGGTTTATCACAGGATATTGATATAGTTCCGTGTGCCAAACAATAGGATCTTGTTGTTTATTCAACCTGTGTATAATAGTTTGCATCTGCTAACCCCAAACTCCCGATCCTTCCCTCTCCCACTCACATTCCCCCTTGGCAACCACAAGTCTGTTCTCTATATCTGTGAGTCTGTTTTTGTTTTGTAGATATGTTCATTTGTGTTGTATTTTAGATTCCACATATAAGTGACATCACATGATATTTGTCTTTCTCTGTCCGACTTCACTTAGTATGATAATCTCTAGGTCCATCCATGTTGCTGCAAAAGGCATTATTTCATTTTTTTTAATGCCTGAGTAGTATTCCATTGTATATATATACCACATCTTCTTTTTCCATTCATCTGTCAATGGAAATTTAGGTTGCTTCCATGTCTTGGCTATTGTAAATAGTGCTACTATGAACATCGGGGTGCATGTATCTTTTCAAATTATAGTTTTGTCTGGGTATATGCTGAGAAGTGAGATTGCTGGATCATATGACAACTCTATTTTTAGTGTTTTGAGGAAACTCCATACTGTTTTCCATAGTGCCTGCCCCAATTTGCATTCCCACCAACAGTGTAGGAGGGTTCCCTTTTCTCCACACCCTCTCCAACATTCATTATTTGTAGACTTTTTGATGATGGCCATTCTGACTAGTGTGAGGTGGTACCTCATTGTTGTTTCGATTTGCATTTCCCTAATAATCGGCAATGATGAGCATCTATTCATGTGTTTATTGGCCATCTGTATCTCTTCTTTGGAGAAATGTCTATTTAGTTCTTCTGCCATTTTTCAGTTGGGTTGTTTGGATTTTTTATTATTGAATTATAGGAGCTGTTTGTATATTTTGGAAATTAAGCCCTTGTTGGTTTCATCATTTGCAAATATTTTCTCCCAGTCTGTAGATTGTCTTTTCATGTTGTTTAGGTTTCCTTTGCTATTCAAAAGGTTATAAGTTTGATTAGGTTCCTTTTTTTTAAAAGTCAACTACATATGCTGAAATTTCCTACTCTTTTTAAAAAAGTTTATTTTATTCTATTTTTTGGCCATGTCGTGCGGCATATGGGATCTTAGTTCCCTGACCAGGGATTGAACCTGCACCCCCTGCAGTGGAAGCATGGAGTCTTAACCACTGGACCACTGCAGAAGTCCCCCTATTTGTTTATTTTTGCTTTTATTTCTATCACCTTGGGAGACTGACCTAAGAATATTGGTATGATTTATGTCAGAGAATGTTTTACCTATGTTCTCTTCTAGGAGTTTTATGGTGTCTTACTTATATTTAAGTCTTCAAGCCATTTTGAGTTAATTTTTGTGTATGGTGTGAGGATATGTTCTAGCTTCATTGATTTACATGCAGCTGTCCAACTTTCCAACACCACTTGCTGAAGAGACTGTCTTTTCCTCATTGTATATTCTTGCCTCCTTTGTCGAAGATAAATTGTCCACAGGTGTGTGGGTTTGTTTCTGGGCTCTCTACTTGGTTCCATTGATCCATATGTCTGTTTTTATGCCAATACCACACGTTTTGATTACTGAAGATTTGTAGCATTGTCTGAAGTCTGGGAGGGTTATGCCTCCTGCTTTGTTCTTTTTCCTCAGGATTGCTTTAGTAATTCTGGATCTTTTATGGTTCCATATAAATTTTAGAATTATTTGTCCTAGTTCTGTGGCAAATGTCATGGGCATTTTTTTAAATTAATTTTTATTGGAATTTAGTTGCTTTACAGTGTTGTATTAGTTTCTCTAAACAGCAAAGTGAATCCGTTTTATGTATAGATATGTCCCCTCTTTTTTGGATTTCCTTCCCATTTAGGTCACCACAGAGCACTGAGTAGAGTTCCCTGTGTTATACAGTAGGTTCTCATCAGTTATCTATTTTATACATAGTAGTGTATATATGTCAATCCCAAACTCACAATTCATCCCACCCGCCCTTTCCCCTTTGGTATCCATACGTTTGTTCTCTACATCCGTGCCTCTATTTCTGCTTTGCCAATAAGATCATCTATACAATTTTTCCAGAAGTCATGGATATTTTGATAGGTATTGCATTAAATCTGTAGACTGCTTTGGGTTGTATGGCCATTTTTTTTTTTTTTTTGTGGTACGCGGGCCTCTCACTGTTGTGGCCGCTCCCGTTGTGGAGCACAGGCTCCGGACGCGCAGGCTCAGCGGCCATGGCTCATGGGCCTAGCCGCTCTGTGGCATGTGGGATCTTCCCGGACTGGGGCACGAACCCGTGTCCCCTGCATCAGCAGGCGGACTCTCAACCACTGCGCCACCAGGGAAGCCCTGTATGGCCATTTTAATGATATTAATTCTTCCAAGCATTTAAAGTTTTTTAAAACAAATATGTAAACTTGTTCAAGAAAACATAAATTTCAAATAGGTGAAATGTATATTGTTTAAAAAGTTAACTATGTAGATTTTTTAAAAAGTATAAAACCTTATTGACATATTTAAAGCAGACTTGAATAAAGATAAAACTGATTCTTGGAAGAATCTCCCTTCTTGACACTTTACAACAAATATATTTTAAAACCATATGCAGTTTTAAGAATCCAGAAGAATGATGAACTTTTGTAAGCACAAAGCCACCATAATACTTGAATGAAGTATAGGCATTCTTTTAAATTCAAGGACAATATGACAGTGATGCCCACTGTCATCTTTCCTATTTACTAATGAAATTCACACTGAAAGACAGAAAAAAGGAATGAGAAACCTTCCAAATATTGGAAACAACTAATTAATTGTCCTTTAACAGGTAAGTGGATGAACACTATGGCATATCTGAACAGCGAAATAATAAATAAAAAGCAATGAGCTATCAAGCCATTGAAAGGCATGGAAGAATCTTAACTGCATAAAACAAATTAAAAGAAACCAATCTGAAATAGCTACATAATGTATAATTTCAACTATATCACATTCTGTGAAAGACAAAATTGTAGATATAGAGATAATAAAATAATCAATGGTTGTCAGGGGTTCTGGGAGAGGGAAGGAGGGAGAGGTGAATAGGTGGAACATAGGGGATTTTTAAGGCAGTGAAACTATTCTGTATGATACTGTAATGGTGCATGCATGACATTATGTCTTTGTCAACACCTGTAGAACTGTGGAAAACAAAGAGTGAATCCTAATGTTAATTATGAACTTAAGTTAATCATATTGCATCCATATTGGTTTATTAATTGTACCAAGTGTACCACAGTAATGTAAGATGTTAATAATAGGGGAAGAGGGAGCAGGGGAGTATTATGGGAACTCCCTGTACTTTTTACTCAACTTTTCTGCAAACTTAAAACTGCTCTGAAAAATAAAATCCATTAATTAAAACAAAACAAAAAAGTAATAATAAATATAGGAAAGAACAATGGAGATGTATTGTTTGCAAAGAAGTATTTATAAATTACTCCATTTATTTTTTATGTACTTCTATATGGCGCTATAATTTTCCTAAATGTTAAAACTTTTATTGATGTATAACTGAAATATAACATTATATTAGGTAGAAAGACGTGCTCTCACTCCCTCTTGTGAGAACACCAGAATCACAACTAGCTGCTGGACAATCATTGACAGGAGGCACTGGAACTCACAAAAAAAGATACTCCACATCCAAAGACAAAGGAGAAGCCACAATGAGATGGTATGAGGGACGCAATCACAGTAAAATCAAATCCCATAACTGCTGTGTGGGTGACTCACAGACTGGAGAACACTTATACCACAGAAGTCCATCCACCAGAGTGAAGGTTCTGAGCCCAACGTCAGATTTCCCAACTTGGGGTCCGGCAATAGGAGGAGGAATTCCTAGAGAATCAGACTTTGAGGCCTAGTGGGATTGGATTGCAGGACTTTGACAGGACTGGGGGAAACAGAGACTCCACTCTTGGACGGCACACAAAAAGTAGTGTGTGCTTTGGGACCCAGGGGAAGGAGCAGTGACCCCAGGGGAGACTGAACCAGACCTACCTGCTAGTGTTGGAGGGTCTCCTGCAGAGGCAAGGGATGGCTATGGCTCACCGTGGGGACAGAGACGCTGGCAGCAGAGGTTCTGGGAAGTGCTCTTTGGCGTGAGCCCTCCCAGAGTCTGCCATTAGCCCCACCAAAGAGCCCAGGTAGGCTCCAGTATTGGGTTGCCTCAGCCAAACAACCAACAGGGAGGGAACCCAGCCTCACCTATCAGCAGTCAAGCAGATTAAAGTTTTACTGAGCTCTGCCCACAGGAGCAACAGTCAGCTCTACCACCACCAGTCCCTCCCATCAGGAAACTTGCACAAGCCTCTTAGATACCCTCATCCACCAGAGGGTAGACAGCAGAAGCAAGAAGAACTATAATCCTGCAGCCTGTGGAACAAAAACCACATTCACAGAAAGATAGACAAGATGAAAAGGCACAGGGCTAAGTACCAGATGAAGGAACAAGATAAAAACCCAGAAAAACAACTAAATGAAGTGGAGATAGGCAACCTTCCAGAAAAAGAATTCAGAATGATAGTGAAGATTATCCAGGACCTCAGAAAAAGAATGGAGGCAAAGATTGAGAAGATGAAAGAAATGTTTAACAAACACCTAGAAGAATTAAAGAACAAACAAACAGAGATGAACAATATGAAAACTGAAATGAAAACTACACTAGAAGGAATCAATAGCAGAATAACTGAGGCAGAAGAACGGATAAGTGACCTGGAAGACAGAATGGTGGAATTCACTGCTGCGGAACAGAATAAAGAAAAAAGAATGAAAAGAAATGAAGACAGCCTAAGAGACCTCTGGGACAACATTAAATGCAACAACATTTGCATTATAGGGGTCCCAGAAGGACAAGAGAGAGAGAAAGGGCCAGAGAAAGATTTGAAGAAATTATAGTCGAAAACTTCCCTATTGTGGGAAATGAAATAACCACCCAAGTCCAGGAAGTGCCGACAGTCCCATAAAGGATAAACCCAAGGAGAAACATGCCAAGACACATAGTAATCAAACTGGCAAAAATTAAAGAAAAAGAAAAATTATTGAAAGCAGCAAGGGAAAAATGACAAATAACATAAAAGTGAACTCCCATAAGGGTAAGAGCTGATTTCTCAGCAGAAACTCTACACGCCAGAAGGGAGTGGCATGATATACTTAAAGTGATGAAAGGGAAGAACCTACAACCAAGATTACTCTACCCAGCAAGGATCTCATTCAGATTCCATGGAGAAATCAAAAGCTTTACAGACAAGCAAAAGCTAAGAGAATTCAGCACCACCACAACAGCTCTACAACAAATGCTAAAGTAACTTCTCTAAGTGGGAAACACAAGAGAAGAAAAGGACCTACAAAAACAACCCCAAAGCAATTAAGAAAATTGTCATAGGAACATACATATCGATAATTACCTTCAATGTGACTGGATTAAATGCTCCAAACAAAAGACACAGGCTTGCTTAATGGATACAAAAACAAGACCCATATATATGCTGTCTACAAGAGAGCCACTTCAGACCTAGGGACACATACAGACTGAAAGTGAGGGGATGGAAAAGATATTCCATGCAAATGGAAATCAAAAGAAAGCTGGAGTAGCAATACTCATATATGATAAAATAGACTTTAAAATAAAGAATGGTACAAGAGCCAAGGAGGAACCCTAAATAATGATCAAAGGATCTATCCAAGAAGAAGATATAGCAATTATAAATATATATGCACCCCACATAGGAGCACCTCAATACATAAGGCAACTGCTAACCACTATAAAAGAGGAAAATCAACAGTAACACAATAATAGTGGGGGACTTTAACACCTTACTTACACCAATGGACAGATCATCCAAAATGAAAATAAATAAGGAAACAGAAGCTTTAAATGACACAATAGACCAGATAGATTTAATTGATATTTATAGGACATTCCATCCAAAAACAGCAGATTACACTTTCTTCTCAAGTGCGCATGGAACATTCTCCAGGATAGATCACATACTGGGTCACAAATCAAGCCTCTGTAAATTTAAGAAAATTGAAATCATATCAAGCATCTTTTCTGACCACAATGCTATCAGATTAGAAATCAATTACAGGGAAAAAAATGTAAAAAACACAAACACATGGAGGCTAAACAATATTTTACTAAATAACCAAGAGATCACTGAAGAAATCAAAGAGGAAATAAAAAATACCTAGAGACAAATGACAATGAAAACACGAAGATCCAAAATCTATGGGATGCAGCAAAAGCAGTTCTAAGAGGGCCGTTTATAGCTCTACAAGCCTACGTCAAGAAACAAGAAAAATCTCAAATAAACAATCTAACCTTACACCTAAAGGAACTAGAGAAAGAAGAGCAAACAAAACCGAAAGTTAGCAGAAGGAAAGAAATCATAAAGATCAGAGCAGAAATAAATGAAATAGAAACAAAGAAAACAATAGCAAAGATCAATAAAACTAAAAGCTGGTTCTTTGAGAAGATAAACAAAATTGATAAACCATCAGCCAGACTCATCAAGAAATAGAGGGTGAGAACTCAAATCAATAAAATTAGAAACGAAAAAGGAGAAGTTACAACAGACACCGCAGAAATACAAAGCATCCTAAGAGACTACTACAAGCAACTGTATGCCAATAAAATGGAAAACCTGGAAGAATTGGACAAATTCTTACAAAAGTATAACCTTCCAAGACTGAACCAGGAAGAAATAGAAAATATAAACAGACCAATCACAAGCACTGAAATTGAAACTGTGATTAAAAACTTTCCAACAAACAAAAGTCCAGGACCAGATGGTTTCTAAGGTGAATTCTATCAAACATTTAGAGAAGAGCTAACACCCATCCTTCTCAAACTCTTCCAAAATATTGTGGAGGAAGGAACACTCCCAAACTCATTCTAAGAGGCCACCATCACCCTGATACCAAAACCAGACAAAGATACTACAAAAAAAGAAAATTACAGACAAATGTCACTAATGAATATAGATTCAAAAATCCTTAACAAAGTACTAGCAAACAGAAAGCAACAACATATTCAAAGTATCATACAGCATGATCAAGTGGGATTTATCCCAGGGATGCAAGGATTCTTCAATATATGTAAATCAATAAATGTGATACACCATATTAACAAAGTAAAGAATAAAAACCATATGAGCATCTCAATAGATGCAGAAAAATCTTTTGACAAAATTTAACACCCATTTATGGTAAAAACTCTCCAGAAAGTGGGCATAGAAGGAACCTACCTCAACATAGTAAAGGTCATATACAACAAACCCACGGCAAATATCATTCTCAATGGTGAAAAACTGAAAGCATTTCCTCTAAGATCAGGAAGAAGACAAGGATGTCCACTCTCACCACTATTATTCAACATAGTTTTGGAAGTCCTAGCCATGGCAATCAGAGAAGAAAAGGAAATAAAAGGAATACAAATTGGAAAAGAAGAAGTAAAACTGTCACTGTTTGCAGATGACATGATACTATACATAGAGAATCCTAAAGATGCCACCAGAAAACAGATGTAGAGAACAAACGTATAGACACCACAGGGGGAAAGTGGCAGGGTGTGTTGGTGTGATGCATTGGGAGATTGGGATTTTCATATATACACTAATATGAATAAAATGGATAAAAATAAGAACCTGCTGTATAAAAGAAAGTGAAAAATACCCACATTATATTAGTTTCAGGTATACAACGTAGTGATTCAATATTTGTATGTATTGCAAAATTATTACCACAGAAGTCTGGTTAACATTCGTCATCACACATAATAACAAAAATTATTTTTTGTTGTGATGAGAACTTTAAGATCTACTCTCTTAGCAACTTTCAAATATTCACTACAGTATTATTAACTATAGTCACCATGCTGTAAATTATGTCCCCATGATTTATTTATTTTATAACTAGAGGTTTGTACCTGTTGACTTTCTTTATCCATTTTATCCATCCCTACCCCCACCTTTGGCAACCAATCAGTTCCTTGTTTCTAGGAGACATTTTTTTTTATTTAAAAATTAATATTAGATTTCACATATAAGTGAGGTAATATGGTCCAATTGTTAAATATTTTTGGTATCTTCAATTAGATTTATTTTTACAAATTTTGTTACCCTATCTGTTCTCCTTTTTTTTGGTTTGCAGTTGGTTAAGCATTTAAATATTTTAGTATTATTTGTATATTTTGTCCAGCCTTTCTGTATGTTTGAGGCACAACAGTCAATTTTCCATAATAATTCAATGCATCATATCAATTATAAGTTCTACAAGTGTTTAAAATTATATTTGATGGCATTTCTATCAAAATCTGAAAAGGAGTTTAAAAAATTCATTAAAATCTAAATCATTTGAAAAATGAACAGGTAAAATACAATCAAGACAAGTGTATTAAAGAGCAGCAACAGAGAGATAAATACCTATCAGATATTAAAATCTATAATAAAGTATTATAATAATATTTAAGGAATTTTGATATTATATAAAAATACAAAATAATGGGGTAGAACCAAGTATGTATACATAAACCTCAGAGAGATGAGTAAATTTATGAAAAATGGGTAGGGATGTAAATTACATTTTTGGTGACTTTGGGTGATTATGATGTCTCATTGCAGGTTCATCAGTTGTAACAAATGTGACATATCACATGTCATATCACTCTGGTGAGGATGATGAAACTAGGGGAAGTTATGCATGTGTGAGGGAAGTGGGCATATGGGGAATCTCTGTACTTTCCTCTCAATTTTGCTTTGAACCTAAAGCTACTCTAAAATAATGAAGTCTTTAAGTTAAAAAAATGTAAATGGGTAGTGAAAGATAAATTATTAAATGTCATGTTAAAATAATTCATTAGCTTTTTGAAATTACTTTATACTAATCACCAAAATATACTCTATTTGAATAAGGGCACTGATTGTTATGGGGCTGGGGAGCTGGGGAATGGATGGTGAGGTGTGGAATGAATAAGTGCACTTTACAGAATCATGCTTAATTCTTTGCTGGGTGTAAGAAAAAGGAGTAGCTTTACTCCTTTTGAGAGTCGGAATTTTAATTTGTCTGTTTCTGCTTTTGTGCTAAAGAAAAACAAAAGGTCTAGAGACATCAAATTAGAGAGCTAAATATAAAACATCAAATTAGAGAAGAAGTTGCAGAAAATAGAATCGTTTATTTGCCATATCTATAGAGGAATAATAACTTTTTAAACTTCTAAATAACAGTAAGAAAAATGGAGATATATTAATATATAAAAGTTTAAAGTATTCTTAAGATTTAAAAGTAGTAAAGAAATAAAATGTACCACAAAATATTTACATCAGATATGACACAATTTAATATCTATAAAATATTAAGGATGCACACAAAGTTTATGAGAAAAATATGAAGACTATGAAAGATAAGCAGGCAAGAAATATGGGCTGACAATTCAAAAGAGGAAATACAGTTGGGGAGAGTGTGGCCAAGATGGTGAAGTAGGAAGACCCTGAGTTCACTTCCTCCCATGGGCACTCCAAAATTACAACTATGTACAGAGCAACTATCAATGAGAATCATCTGAAGACTAGCAGAAAATATTTTTCCACAAGTAAGGACAAAAAGAAAGAGCCACAATGAAACAGGTAGGAGGAGTGGAAACATGGTATAGTCAAGACCGACACTCCAGGGTAGGAGACTCACAAACAGGAAGATAATTACAATTGCAGAGGTTCTCCCCAAGAAGGAATAGGTCCAAGCACCACATTGAGCTCCCCAGCCCGGGGGTCCTGCACTGGACCCCAGTGCAGTTGAACCCTAGAACATCTGGTTTTGAAGGCCAGTGGGGATTGCATATGGGAGACCTGGGCAGAAGTAGTAATATGAAAGGAGCCTGGGTCAGACCTACTTGTTGGTCTTGGAGAAGCAGGAGGTAACTGGGACTCCACCTGGGGATGTAGATGTTCGTGGCAGCCACTTTGGGGTAGCTTTTTCTATCACAAGGACATTGGTACTGGAAAATGCCATTTTGAAGTCCTCCCTCAATCAGCCACCCAGGGACCTGATCCCACCCACAAGTAAGCTGGCAGCAGCCTAGGGACCACACAGCCCCAGCAACCAGCAGCCAGCAGTCTCCACACAAGACAGAGCCTGGCAGCCAACTGGGCTGGTGGTCACCCCTGTGAACCAGTGCATCCATAGAAGTTGGTCCCCTAGAACACATACCTCTGGTGACCTGTGGTGAGTGGGTTTCTGGGCCCCATAGGCTGTCTCCTACATAAGGCCGCTTCTCCGAGATCAGAAAATGTAACTGACTTACCTAATACATAGAAATCAACACAGAGAATTAAGCAAAATGAGGAGACAGAAATATGTCCCAAACAAAGAAACAACGTGAAACCCTAAGGAGAAGAACTAAGCAAAGTGGAGATAAACAATTTACACAATAAAGAGTTCAAGGTAATGGTCACAAAGGAGCTCAATGAACATGGGAGAAGAAAGGATGTACACAGTAAGAATTTCAACAAAAACTTAGAAAATATAAAGAAGAACAAAACAGAGCTAAAGAATATAGTAACTGAAATTTTAAAAATACATTTGGATGAATCAACAGTAGATTAGATAATACAGAACAACAGATCAGTGAACTGGAAGATAGTGAAAATCACTCAAGCTGAATAGAAAAAGAGAATTTTTAAAAATGCTGATAGTTTAAGAGACCTCTGGGACAACATCAAGCATATGAATATTTGCACTAGGGGTCCCAGAGGAGAAGGGGGCGCAGAGAACTTATTTGAAGAAATAATAACCGAAAAATTCACTAACCTGGGGAAAAAAACAGGCATCCATGTCCAGGAAGCACAGAGAATCCCAAACAGGATCAATCCAAAGAGGTCCACACCAGGACACATTGTAAATAAAATGGCAAAAATTGAAGATAGAGAATCTTAAAAATAACAAGAAGAAATCAACTTGTTATGTACAAGGGGACTCCCATAATGCTGTGAGCAGACCTTTTAGCAGAAACTTTGCAGGCCAGAGGGGAGTGGCATAATATATTCAAAGTGATGATAGGAAAACGCTACAACAAAGACTACTCTACTCAGCAAGGCTTTTATTCAAATTTGAAGGAGAGATAATGAGTTTTATAGACAAGCAAAAGCTAAGACTTCAACACCACTAAACCAGCTTTACAAGAAATATTAGGGGGCTTCTCTAAGCAGTAAAAAAACACTATAAATATGAAAATTACAAAAGGAAAAATCTCATTGGTACAGGCAAATATACAGTAAAGATATTAGGTCAATCACTTATAAAACTAATAGGAAGGTTAAGAGACAAAGTAGTAAAATTATCTATATCCACAATAGTAGTTAAGGGATATACAAAACAAAAATAAAACATGACTTCAAAAACATTAAACATGGGGGACATTAAACATGGGGGGATAGTGATAAAATTGTAAGATGGCTTACAGTGATTTTGAACTTCAGAAATCAAGAATTTAAAATAATTACGTATATATACATTGTTATATATGAACCTCATGGTAACCACAAACAAAAAACCTGTAATAGATTCACAAAAAAGAGAAAGGAATCCAAACAACACTAAAGATAGTCATCAAATCACAAGGAATGAGAGCAAAAGAAGAAGAAAGAAAGAAAAAAGAACTACAAAAACAACCCCAAAACACTTAACAAAATGGCAATAAGTACATACTTATCAATAATTTCTTTAAATGTCCATGGACTAAATGCTCCAATCAAAAGAAGTAGAGTGGCTGAATGGATAAAAAAACAAGACCCATCTATTTTCTGCCTACAAGAGACTCACTGCAGCTCTAGACATAAACAAACTGAAAATGAACAGATAGAAAAAGGTATTCCATGCAAGTGGAAACAAAAGAGAGCTGAGGTAGCAATACTTATATCAGGCAAAATAGACTTTAAAGCAAAGACTGTAACAAGAGATAAAGAAGGACATTACATAATGATAAAGAAATTGATCCAACAAGAAGATATAACAGTAATAAATAAATATACACCCAACACAGGAACATCTAAATACACAAAGAAAATATTAACAGATGTAAAGGAAGAAACTGACGGTAACACAATAATAGTTGAGAACTTTAACACCCCACTTACATCAATCAACAGATCATCCAGATAGAAAATCAACAAGGAAATACTGGCTTTGAATGACACATTATAGCAGGTGAACTTAGTAGTTATATATGGAACACTGCATCCCAAAGAAGCAGAATACATATTCTTTTCAAGTGCACTTCAAACATTCTCCAGGATAGATCACATGCTAGGTCACAAAACAAGTCTCAATAAATTTAAGAAAATTGAAACCATATCAATCATCTTTTCTGACCACAATGGCATGAGAATAGAAATCAATTATAAGAAAAAACTTGCAAAACCCACAAACATGGAGGCTAAGCAATATGCTACTAAAAAACCAGTGGGTCATTGAAGAAATCAAACAGGAAAGCAAGAAATACCTGGAGACAAATCAAAATGGAAACATAATGATCTAAAATCTATGCAACACAACAAAAGCAGTTTTAAGAGGGAAGTTCCTACTTCAAGAGACAAACAAACAAACAAAAACTCAAATAACCTAACCTTACACCAAGAGGAACTAGAAAAAGAAGAACAAACAAAATCCAAAGTCAGCAGAAGGCAAGAAAGAATAAAGATCTCAGTGGAAATAAATGAAATAGAGACTAAAAAAATAGAAAAGAAGGTGACTTCCCTGGCAGTCCAGTGGTTAAGACTGTGCTTCCACTGCAGGGGGCATGGGTTTGATCTCTAGTCAGGAAACTAAGATCCCACATGCCATGTGATGAGGCCAAAAAAGAAAAGAAAAAAAGAAAAGAGCAATGAAAATAACACCTGGTTCTTTGAAAAGATAAAGGAAATTGATAAACCTTTAGCCAGACTAATCAAGAAAAAAGAGAGAGAGGACCCAAATAAATTTTAAAAATTAAAGAAGAGAAGTTACAACCAACACCACAGAAATATAGAAGATGATAAGAGATTATTATGAATAATTATATGCCAATAACATGGAAAACCTAGAAGAAATGGACAAATTTCTAGAAATGTACAATCTCTCAAGGCTGAACCACGAAGAAATAGAAAATATAAACAGACAAGTTACAGGTAATGAATTTGAATCAGTAATTGAAAAACTCCCAACAAACAAAAGTCCAGGACCAGATGGCTGTACGGTTGAATTCTACCAAACATTTAGAGAAATTAACACCTATATTTCTCAAATTCTTCCAAAAAATTAAAGAGGAAGGAACGCTTCTAAAATCATTTTATGAGGCCAGCATTACCCTGATACCAAAACCAGAGAACAACACCACAAAAAAAGAAAATTACAGGCCAACATCACTGGCAAGCATAGATGCAAAAATCCTCCACAAAATATACCAAACCAAATTCAACTTTACATTAAAAGAATCATACACTATGATCAAGTGGGATTTACCCAGGGATGGAAGGTGGTTCAATATCCACAAATTAACCAGCATCACATTACCACATTAACAAGTTGAAGAATAATAGTCATATAATCATCTCAATAGAACCAGAAAAAGCTTTTGACAGAAGTCAACATCCATTTATGATAAAAAAAAAACACTCAATAATTGGGTATAAAGAGTACACACTTCAATATAAAAAAGGCCATGTATGACAAGCTCACAGCTAACATACTCAGTGGTGAAAAGCTAAAACCTTTTCTCTAAGATCAGGAATAAAACAAGGATGCCCACTCTTGCTACTTTTATTCAACATAGTACTGGAAGTCCTAGCCACAGAAATCAGGTAAGAAAAATAAATTAAAATGATCCCAATTGAAAAGGAAGAAGTAAAACTGTCACTGTTTGCAGATGCCATGGTATTATTTATAGAAAATTCTAAGATGCTACCCCAAAACTATTAGAACTAGTAAGTCAATTCAGTAAAGTTGAAGGATACAAAATTAATATACAGAAATCTGCTTCAAGAGAGGGGGAGAGGGATAAATTGGGAAATTGGGATTGACACATACACACTACTATATATAAAATAAATAACTAATAAGGACCTACTGTATAGCACAGGGAACTCTACTTAATACTCTGTAATGGTCTATATAGGAAAAGAATCTAAAAAAGAGTGGATATATGTATATGTATAACAGATTCACTTTGCTGTATACTGGAAACTAACACAACATTGTAAATCAACTATACCCCAATTAAAAAAAAAGAAAAGAAATCTGCTTCATTTTTATACTAAAAACAAAATATCAGAAAGAGAAATTAAGAAAACAATCTCATTTATAATTGCATCAAAAAGAATAAAATACCTAGGAATAAATCAACCTAAGGAAGCAGAAGACCAGTACTCCAAAAACTATAAGATGCTGATGAAAGAAATTGAAGATGACACAAGTAGATGGAAAGATACACCATGATCATGTACTGAATGATTTAATATTGTTAAAATAATTATACTCTCCAAGGCAATCTACAGATTTTGTGCAATCCTTATGAAAAGAAATACCAGTATCATTTTCACACTACTAGAAGAAATAATTTGAAAATATGTATAGAAACACAAAAGACCCTAAATAGTCAAAACAATCTTGAGAAAGAGTAACAAAGCTGGAGGGGAGGTATTATGCTCCCTGATTCAAACTATACTACAAAGCTACAGTAATCAAAATAGTATGTACTGGCAAGAAAACAAACAAGCAAACAAACAAAAACAGATACAAAGATAAATAGAACAGACTAGAGATCCCATAAATAAACCCCCACAGATGTAGTCAATTAGTCTATGACAAAGGAGACAAGAATATGCAATGGGGAAAATACAATGTCTTTAATAAATGGTTTTGGGAAAACTGGGCAGCAACATGCAAAAGAATCAAATTGGACTGTGTTCTCACACCATGTACAAAAATAAGCTCAAAATGGAGTAAAGACTTAAATGTAAGGCCTGAAACCAAAAATCTTCTAGAAGAAGCATGGTCACTATATTCTTTGACATTGGTATTAGCAATATTTTTTAAGATATGTCTCCTCAGGCAAGGGAAACTACAGCAAAAAAAAAAAAAAAAAACTACATCAAACTAAAAAGCTTTTGTACATTGAAGAAAACTACCAACAATATGAAAACGTCACCTACTGAACAGGAAAAGATATTTGCTAATGATATATTTGATAAGGGGTTAATATCCAAAATAAACAAAGAACTAAAAGAATTCAACATAAAAAAACCAAATAACCCAAATGAAAATGGGCAGAAGACCTGAATAGACATTTTTTCAAAGATGACATAGAGTCAACAGACACATGAAAAGATGCTTAAAATCACTAATCATCAGGAAAATGCAAATCAGAACCACAATGAGATACCACCTCACACCTGTCAGAATGACTATCATCAAAAAGACACCAAATAACAAGTGTTGGTGAAGATGTGGAGAAAATGGGACTCTTGTGCACTGTTGGTGAGAATGTAAATTGGTGTAGCCTCTATGGAAAACAATGTGGAAGCTCCTCAAAAAATTTAAAATAAAGCTGCCATATGATCCAGCAATTTCACTTCTGGATATTTACTCGAAGAAAAAAACCCTGCTAATTTGAATGGATATCTGAACTCTAATGTTCATAGCAGCATTATTTAAAATAGCCAAGATATAAAAGCAACCTAAGTGTCCATCCATAGATGAATGGATAAAGAAGATGTGGATATACAATGGAACATTGTAATATGTAATATACAATATCATGTAATGTACATGATATTAAATAATATCACATCACCTTACTATAATATGTAAGATGTAATATATAATAGAATATTACTAAGCCATTAAAAAAGAAATATTGTCATTGACAACATAGATGGATCTAGAGGGTATTATGCTAAGTGAAATTAGTCAGAGAAGGACAAATACTGCATATTTCACTTCTATGTGGAATCTACAAAACAAAATAAACAAACAAAACAAAATGAAAACAGATTTACAGATACAGAGAACAAATGGATAGTTGCCAGAGGATGAGGGGTGAGGGGAGTGAGCAAATAGGTGTAGGAGATTAAGAAGTATAAAACTCCAGTAATGTAATAAGTCATGAGGGTTTATTATACAGCTTAAGGAGTATGGCCAATAATATTGTGATAACTTTGTGTGGGGACAGATGGTTACTAGACTTATCATGGTAAACATTTCATAATGTATGTAAATGTCAAATCTCTATGTAGTACACCTGAAGCAAATATAATATTTTACATCAACTATATTTCAATTAAGAAAGAAATACAATTGGAAAACAAAATACGAGAAATTGTTCATACTCTGTATTGTTAAAAATGTAAAATATAGCAAAATTGAATAGAAAATTTTTAAAAAGTTGATAACAAGTTGGGGTAGAATTGATATGTATTTTAAGTTGCTACAGCTTGATTTACAATAAAAGTAACTGGGTTGACAATAGGTATTTTCTACATCTCAAAAATACAACTTCTCTGAGAGTTTAATTATTTAAAAATATATTTGTAAATGACCAATAAGTATATCAAATATTTTGGTCCAGTTGAGAGACTGGGTTATAGCTTCATGTGAAATCTACATTAGCATGTATAAAGTTGCTGCAGAGCAAAGGGTATGATTAAACAGAAACTATATCGACAGAAAGTGGTCATAGTGGCACATTAAAATGGTGTTTTATATTTAGCATTTTTGCATCTTTAAAGCTCTGTATGTTTGGGCAAATTGATTTCTCTGGAAAGAGGGACGAGGGTTGGCTCTGTTGTTACAGGAACCAGGGTAATGACCAGAGAAAGATCAGCAGCAAATCCGAGAAACTGATGCCTCTTTATATTTATGGAATTGTCCCTGCAGTCACCTGAGATTAACTCTTAAAGTTGTGTCTTCACCGTGAGGATAGATGGTTATGTTGAAATAACCTCTTCTTGACTCTTCTATGGGACTGGATTAGAATTCCTAGGGAATAAATCTTTCCATTTATTGACAAGGGGTTCATGTGCTTGCTGCTGAATTTTAAAGCCCTCGGTGGTTATTTTAACAAGATATCCAGCTAGAGAGTTGGTAGAACAAAAGCGTTCATCCCTGAGTTACCAAAGGTTTAGACCATAAGTGAAAGCTAACAAAGATTTTTCTTTTCTCATGTAGCTTTTCATAGGCGACTCTGTATGCTTAGAAAAACTTCAGCAATCTGCTCTAGTTCTTGTCTGGAATGTATCATATAGTTTTAATTCTGAAAATTTATAAAAACTATATTTTGTACAATTGGGAGTGGCATTTCTTTTTAGTGTTATGAAACGTTCCCTGTGTTATTTGCTTTCATCTCCGGTTTAGACTACTCTTGTTACCTCCTTTGTTGTTAATAACTTGGAAGATAAGTGTTCTCTTATGAGTGACTGAAATATCATTTGAGGAAGAACCTTCACCCAAAAACTGATGCTACATGACTTTTTCTCACTTGTTTGATAGTGGAGTGAGAGATATTCTTTAAATGATTCATTGGAAACCTTAGGAAATGAGGATGACCATCTTTAATGGGTTTCAGCATAAGTGTATTCCTAGAAGATATCTATACTCCAAGTATCATGTATTTTTTGAAATTCTATTGCCCTTCTCTTTGACATAAAATAATACAAGATAATTTTGTAACCATACATTGCTTCTCCCTCTCCCTAACATACCCTTGGTGACTTTTCTCCAATAAAAATCTTTTCAACATATGATAATAATAACAAAAATCTTTTCATAAATTGATACCTCTTTCCATAGAGTGGTGGTGATACTTACCTATTATAAAATAGTTGAGGCTCTCATCTTAATGGGCAAATTTGATTAAACAATTTTATATGCCATTAGGATATCAAAATGCTGCCACCTATAAAACATATTCTTATACATAAATATTTGTGGACAGTTGGTTGAGAATATTTGTAGAATAATTTTCTAGAAGTGTAAACCTCCATCAAATTGTATGTGCACTTTAAAAATTGACAGATGTTGCCAAATTGCCCTTTGAGAAGGTGATACCAGTTTAACCTACCATCTATAGATGTTTTATTAACCATGAAAACCATTTATCCATGACCTTTATCAATTTTCCCATGGGATAACTGATCTTTTATTTTAATTAATATTTATAGTTTTTTTCATATATCAATACTAAGAAAATTATGATTTTGTTGTTGGTTGCATATATTTTCTCCAGGCTGTTGACGTTGTTCATAGTATTTTTTTCTGGTACAAAAGTTTTTATTTTTATGTAATCAGATTTATCAGTCTTTTTTATTTATGTTTTCAATCATTTTGTCTTTATGGCACTAGGTTTTGTGTCCTGATTGGAAAGGAATTCTGTACGCAAAGATTTTCATGTATGTGTGTGTGTTTGTACATTTGTTCTTCTGGCACTTTTATTATTTCATTTTTTTCAGTACCTAAATCTTTGATCTTCTGGACTTTATGTTTTAGTGCAAGAGGTGAATTAGAATCCAGCTAATGTTTTTAATGCTAGTTGTTTTCATATCGTTTATTGCCTGTTGATTTGAAATACCAATTTTATCATATATTAGACTTCTTCCATATTTGTGTATAATTCTGGTTTCTCTATTTTTTTTTAATCATTGAGCTCAATAATCCATCTCCAGCAGCAAGCTTCTTTCATTACTGTAACGTGCTTTCTTACTTGGTAGGACTCATTTCTATTCATTATTGATAATATGCGTGTATACGGAAGGAGAGTGTAGGGACTTGGTGAAAAGTGAGGAGAATTTTATAGCTTACCAAGCTATAAATCCTGGAACCTAGTTTTTATTTTTGAAAAATGCTGCTGTTGGTCATTAGTCCCTAAACATCTTTTGTGACAGCACACTTCAGGCATTGTTGTGTTTCTTCATTTGTTCTTAAAACACTGTGTGTGGATTACACCTTTTGGACAAATGAGATATTGGGACTGCTATAGAACAACTATAAAACCTGAGACTTCTGCTCATAGACATAGATTTAAAAGGCTAGTGCCAAAAGAAGCTATATTTTTAACATTCATCTGAGCATTAGAACTTTTCCTACAGAGGAGAACATACTGGTTATGGCTAATGTCAAGATATAAGGATAACATCAATTTTATACGTTTTCTATTTTGAGTGAGAGTGGCAGTATGATTTCACAAGACATTAGGTGAACTACAAGATAGCTGATATCAAGAGTCCCAAGGAAGATTAATAATGAATGAACTTGTGCAGGTGATTCTCAAATGCACTCAGGTTCCCTGTCAACTTTTGCTGAAATCTTATTAATTTTCAAGGCCAAATTTGAAGGTGGCTTTTCCCAGAATCATACTATAATCCTTGGGTCAGATATCATTCCTTCCTCTGTTTTCCCATCACCCATGAAGCCTCTGTGACAGTTCTTCTATCTTCTACCCTGTGTTCTAGCATCTGTTTCCTGCCTTTGATTATGAGTGACTTGAGCTCAGTTATCCCTGAGGTCTTGTTTATAATATTCACTAATTAAAATCCTTTTCTGATTGAATGGAATTTTAAAACTTCTAAATATTGAGGATTCTATAAAAATGATTATATTAGTTTTCCTGTGGCTGCTGTAATAAATTACCACATATTTGGTGGCTTAAAAAAATAGAAATTCATTCTCTCATAGTTCTGGAACCAGAAGTCCAAAATCAGTGTCACTGGAACAAAATCAAGTTGGGCCATGTTCTTTTTGGAGGCTTTAGGGGAGAATCCTTTTCTTGTCTCTTCCAGCTTCTGGCGGCTGCTGGCATTCCTTGGCATATGGTTCTATCACTCCAATCTCTGTCTCTGTCTTTACATTGCCTTCTCTGTATGTGAAATCTCCCTTTGCCTCTCTCTTTTCAGAGCTCTTATGGTAGCATTTTAGATCCTACCTGAATAGTCCAGAACAAGACCCTTAACTTAATCACATCCACAAAGACTCTTGTTTCATTTACAGGTTCCCAGGGTTAGGACTTGGTATCTTTGGGGGATATTACCCAGTGTACTACAGATATATAGCATCTAATTCAAGAAAACACAACAATTTAAAAATGTTGAATCTGTTTCTCTATTTGAAAGTGAATGTCAAGGTAAAAGACAGTGTTTGTGTTGACAAGGGTTTAGTAGTAAGAAATGAAGAATATATGTGTCATATTTATTGAATATAATTTACATTCAATAAAATGCTACCATTTAAAAAGTTTTCTAATGAGTTTTGATAAATTTATACTCCCACATAATCACACCTACTATCAATATACAGAACATTTTTATCATCCCACAAATGTTCCTTGTGTTCTTTTCATTGGAATCTGCTTTTTGTCATTATAAATTCAATTTCTCTTTTCTAGTGTTTCATATAAATATAATCATACAGTATGCTTCTTCTATTTAGAGTAATGCTTTTGAGATTCATCCATGTTGTTGCATGCATTAGCTCATTCCTTTTAATTTATTTTTTTATTGAAGTGTAGTTGATTTTCAATGTTGTGTTTCAGATATAGAGCAAAGTGATTCATATATATATACACATATATATATCTTTTTCAGATTCTTTTCCATTGTAGGTTATTACTAGATATTGAATATACTTCCCTGTGCTATACAGCAGGTCCTTGTTGTTTATCTATTTTATATATAGTAGTGTATATATGTTAATCCCAAACGCCCAATTTTATCCCTCTCACCTCTTTCCCTTTTGGTAACCCTAAGTCTGTTCTCTATGTCTATGAGTCTATTTCTGTTTTGTAAATAAGTTCATTTGTATCATTTTTATACATTCCACATGTAAGTGATATCATATGATATTTATCTTTCTTTGTCTGACTTCACTTTGTATGATAATCTCTAGGTCCATCCATGTTGTTGCAAATGGCATTATTTCATCTTTTTTTCTGGCTGAGTAATATTCCATTGTATATACATCTAACAGATCATTCCTTTTTACTGCTGAGTAGCATTTTGTCCATTCCTTGTTGATGGACATTTGGGTTGTTTCCAATTCGAAACTATTATGAATTAAGCTGCTGTGA
This sequence comes from Pseudorca crassidens, assembly GCF_039906515.1. Lineage (NCBI taxonomy): Eukaryota > Metazoa > Chordata > Mammalia > Artiodactyla > Delphinidae > Pseudorca > Pseudorca crassidens. Next base: position 11,347,429 of record NC_090300.1, read on the forward strand.
ATTTTTTTGTGTATGTCTTTGTGTAGACATAAGCTTGTCTGTTTATGTCTTCCTTTTGCACACTCTATCTCTCTATTTGATTTTCTACAGCTCCAGAAAGCCATGCCTTGAAATGGACAAACTTAGCAATAAATGTGACAGTGTTTGTAGAACTTCCTGCCTTTTCTGCTTCTATTTTGGAGACACAGGGAATAGTCACTTCAAGGAAAGAATCCTACTACTTTTTCAGTTAGGATTTAATCTTTTTACCTGATCAACAAGACAGTAGTTCCATTGAGGAAACAAAAGAAATTGGAATGGATGTGAGAGCTTGGAAGTATAAGCAACCTTAATGGGTTATTGCTTGTTAAACTAAACTGCAGGGAATCAAACATATAAATCTAACTTGAGAGGTAAGCAACTTTCTAAGCCACAGAAAGTTCAGGCTCAATTAGCATTCTTTGTTATCTCTTGCCATAAAACTCTTAGAAGAGGCCCTAGACAGATGGTATTACTCTGGAACCATCAAGCAATCATATGGTTGATTCTTTTTCATACTGCTAGTGGTTTGATGATGATTTGGAATATCAACAGTCAATGAATTCTCGCATGATGCTTTATCTCAGTGATTGAGAAAATACCTAAGGCTAATCCTAGCCTAGCTTCTAACTTACGTTCTAACCCCAAGAAAAGTACTGAATGCATTAAGGTCTCTTTGAGAGGAGGAAAGTGGAACTGAACATTTTAGCTGCTATGGCAACAGGGACCATTTACATCTTATGGCTTTTTCTTGGAGGAAATCTACTCAGAAGAAGAAATGGGAACAGAAACAGAGGGGGAAGTGGAACATGTGGTTCCAAGACCTTCTGGACCAACCTCGGTGCAGAAGATTTAATAGGAATAAAGCCAGAATTCCCAGTGCAGGGAATTTCCATTCTCACCACTAATTAGACCTGCATACCAAGCTACAGCTGAGAAATTTTGAGGCATTCTAAACCACAGTGTCCTTATTCATATTTCCCCTGATAGATAAAAGATAGAAACTTATATTACATATAAACACCAGGTATCTTACCATGCTCCCAATAACAACATATTGAAGTGTTAAGAGGAAATACCACCGCCATAACAATCATCAATTTTAAACACCTTGGCTTTGAGAAATGTGCTATAATTCTTTGTTAATTTTAAATGATATAACTAGTTACATAAGAATTATTATTTTTATTTCCAATGGTTGTGTTAAAAAAAATCAATGCTCTTTTCTGTTTTCTTTCTGTTTTCACATCCCACCTTTTCCCCCTCCTTCACTGCTTTCCCCTGTATTCAAGTATGGATGAATTCTAGGTCCAAGATTTCTTCCAGGTTTTGGGGACACTCTGACCCAATGCATATAACTTCACGCTTTTTGGATAAGAAGTTTAGAAGTTCTGGATGTTGATAGTGGTCTCTTAGTCAGTACCTGGAGAGTCTGAGGAAGCTAGAGATTGGGTGTGCTTGGACCTAGCAGAGCAGCTACACTGTTAGGGATTTCAAGGGGACTCAGATAATTCAAAGTTAGCCCTAAGTTCTTCTTCTGGAAGATCCACTACCTTATGAAGTGGTAAACATGACACACATAGAGGACACAAGTTAGGGATTGGCTGGGTGTCAACAAGATTTCTTAAGGACACAATTTATCACACAAAAATCTGATTCCAGGTCCTTTTCATTTATGCATTCATTCCTTCATTTATTCACTCATTAAACACACGTGTATTAATTTCTATGTTCTATGTTCCCATACTGATGAGCAAAATAGACAAGGTGCCCACTCTCAAAGAGTTTACGGTCTGAGTAGAAGACAGTAATTAAATAAATAGCACACATTTTAAATTTAAATTCTGTAGAAAATCTCATAAAGATTTAGAAGAGGAAAAAAAAAGTCGGTTATCTTTAATTCTTTTTTTTCACTATGCCAAGCTAGCTCTTCATGCCTAAAACACATTACAGTGGACTGGAAAATTAAAAAAGATGTCGACTTTTAAGTTTCTTACTATCTTATTCATGGAAATAAAGTAGCCATGAGCATTAAGCACATTTGCTAGGATGGTTTACAGTAATTCATATGTTGAGACGTTGGCGTTTAAGGTATTAAACATATTATGAATTTAATTATTAAAATAGAATAAATTTTTAAAAACGAAAAGAAAACCTCATAGCACTCTAAGAGTATAAACCTAAAAAAGTGGCATTTGAGCTTGGACCTGAAGGATGAATTGTCATATGTATCTCATGTAAATTTCCAGTTTCACATTAAAATTGTAGTAGAATCTAGTCCAGCCACTGCACACAGGCTGTAAAATACAATAATGATTTAATGGGGAGGAGAATAAAGAAAGATGACAGCGCCTGCATTTTTACGCATAAATTTTGTTAAGAGGGAATCCCAGCAGTTCTTACATTCCTTAACTTGAAATCTTTACTGAATATAAGAAATAAATTTATTTCATCTGGGTAAGAAATCATTGAAAAGGGAGTTGGAGATCTTGAAGATAAAGGATTAAAGTTTGCCCTGGTCTGGGCAGTAAACCTGTCCATGAAGTGGTAAATCATCAACAGACTACTTAGGAGGTTCCTTTCCAGTTCTCAAGTGAGCCCAGTACCTGTTGTGCACCCCAGGCTAAAGGCATCAGTAAAATGGAAAGACATCCAAACTTTAATGCTCAGAATACAGTTTTGTGCAAAAACTGGAAGCCATTTTCCCCTGGTACAGAAGAAAAGCAGAAACTAATCAGCAAAATTAGTAAGCACAATCAAGGACAAATTGTTTTTTGGAAATAAACATAGGGTGATTATCACATGGGTTGAAGTGGAAAGACAGAGATCAGGGAAGGTCTGTGAAGTGCCTTTCTGATTCCATACAATGTGACATCTCAGCTGGGAGGAATGGACTCAGAAGAGGACACACACCAAGAAACAAAGTCTGTCACAAATTATCTGATTCATGATCTGACACTGAGTGTCTCTGGACTTTGGGGATTTTGTCAGGGGTTACAACACTTCTTAAAAGCAGATGCAGTCATGGGATCATTTGCAGATTTACCTGGGGACCAACATTCACATTAACTTGGGATTTAATAACATCATCACCAACACCCCCCCCCCACCCCAACCTCGAAACGATGCCTGATACCTAACATACTGTGTGGTATTAGTGTTATGGTGGTGTTGAAAGAAACTTTAACACTAAGCAAGAAACAACACAACAGGAAGAATCAAACCCTGAAAGAATGCGTATGTTTTAAAATTTTTAATTATGTACTCAGTTGATGTTGGGTTTGCCAAAGTAGACAAAGAACCAGTTAGCCAAGAAAAATAGCCCACTCCTTTCCATTTATATAGGAGAGACTATGGGGGAGATAATAGAAAAGACAGGTAGGAGAGAATTGAGTTGTTGAGCACTTACAATGTGGCAGCCACTGTTCTGATGTTTTGTATCTAGCATCTCATTTAATTATTAAAACACACATGATTATTTCAATTTTTTTCCCAGAAACTGTTAGGAAACTGAGGACCAGAGATATTAATGCAAAATTCTCAAAAATCACATAGGTAGTAAATGGTAGAACCAGAATTGGAATCCAGGAAAGTAAGATTTCAAAACTCATGCCTCTTCTAAGCCTTTCAAGGAAGCAAATGAGAATATTTGGGGAGGAGTCTAAGATTCTAAGACTCTGAGGAAGAGGTGAGAATGAACTTTGGAAAGCACAAAGCTGGGGGAGGGACTATACAACCCCGAAAGGCAAGAAGCTGGCATCAGGAACAGGAGGTTGAAATTTATATTTCCACAAAGAATCAAGAAGCCATGGTATTGAGAAGCTGGGTAATCCAAGAGACGAGCCCTTGAGACTGGATTCTATCCTTGGCTCTTCCACTTACGTGTCGTGTGACCTTTCTCAGATTCCCTGATGGTAAGCTGGAGCTAAGAATACTGTAGCTACTGGGACAAGATTGAGATGGAAGTTGGTAACAATCAGTGGTATTAGCTGGACAGTAGAACCACCTGCCTGAGACTTGGAAACCATGCAAGCTGATCAGTGTGGTCAGAGGGTCATGAATTGGTGATCAGTACAGGAGACAGAAACCTAATCAGCTGTACTGTAACTGGACGTTCTGGAGAAGGGCCATGGAGATTGAAAGGGCCAAAACTCACAAGTGCTTTCCTGTCCTGTCCAAAGAAGGAGACATTGCTTTTTAATTTTTAGAATCAGAGCTATTCAACTCTGGATGAAAGAGCTTTTAAAGCTAATGAGTCCTTTTCCACCTTAGGTCATGGTATCAAGACATCAAGGAGGGTCACCAAGCAACCCCATGACGATGAAATGTTTGGGCTTTTTTGGTAGCTACTTTTATACTGGAGAAAGGATGTTAGAGCTTCCGCTCAATTTAAGGGCAGACTCCCCCATTCTTATTGTATTACTTATCTATTGCTGTATAGCGAATTATCTCCAAAATTATTGGCATAAAACAGCACACGTGTATTATATCACAGGTTGTGTGGGTCAAGAATCTGAGCATGGCTCAGCTGGGTCCTCCGCCGCAAGCTCTCTTACAAGGCTGCAATCAAGGTATTGGCAGAGGCTGCAAGGTTCAACTCCAAGTTCAGCTGGGGCAGGATCACCTTCCAAGCTCACTCGGCGGTTGTTGGCAAGATTCAGTTCTCTGTGGGCTGCTGGGCTGAAGGCCTCAGCTCCTCAACGGATGTTGGCCAGAGGCTGCCCTAAGTTCCTTGCCTGGTGGAGCTTCCATCACTATAAGTAAGTGAGAAGACCTGGAAGAGAAAATATAACACCAGCAAGACAGGAGTCAGAGTCTTTTGTTAGCCGGTAATGGTAGGGATGGCACATTCTTTTGACTGTATTCCGTTTGTTAGAAGAAAATTACTATGTCCAGCACACCCTCAAGGGGAGGAGATCACACAAGGCATGAGCACCAGGAGATAGGGACCACTGGGCCATGTCAGAGGCTGCCTTCCTCACTCATCTATCCATAGCCTGATGTAGAAAAGATAGGAGTCCACATGACTACTGAAAACTAATGTGGATGTTACCTTAGGAAAAATCCGAAATCCCCTTTATTCTGTCAGATTTCCTCTCTATAAATAAAAGCTTTAGCTGTTTGTTTTCAATAAGTGAATCACAGCAAGTGAATCGTCCCTTCTGATATTATTTAGAGCAATAAAAGAGCAGCCACACCGTGGCCCCTGGCATAGCCCTCTCTTTGAGCCGTGTGCTTCTGAGCAGGCCCAAGTGAATCATGTAAGCCGAGGTCCCTTGACATATGGTTTTCAAAGTATGTTTACACTTCATGTGGGTCAATACCTTGATATTTGGCAGAGGGCTCTGAGCAGATGATGGAAATATTTTATCTCGCATTTAAGCCAACTCCCATGTGTTGATATTTCAACTTAGTGTATGGGGATGAATTAAGGGGAGGAGGGGCACCAAGGAAGGGATGGAGGAGAGGAAGGAAAGAAGGGCAGAGACGTTTTGTGTTAAGTCTCAAGCTTTATAAATAATAAGAGCTTGGTTCTAAAAGAAAGCTTTAGCCTCCAACGTAAGAATTTGGGGGCTTCAATAAAAAAATTATGTTTAACCCAGAAGAGTTCAAGTGGGGCAAGAGTCACAGTGAACTTGTCCCTGTTTTAATGAGAGACTGAGGAGGAAGGTATCTACCCGTCTTGAATGTCTGTGTGTGGATGCCTTGCCATTTTGGTTTCCATAGAGGAATAAAACCCTTTGTGTATCTTTCTGTTCTCTTTATCACTAGCGGTGTCTGAGCTGTTGACTTCAGCAATTCAGAGACCTTAAACCTTAAGAAAATGTGCCATTACCTTTGACTTCCATTTTTTGGAAAATAAGGATAGTAGTGCTAAGTACTTCGGTTAATGACTGGCAGGGTAATTAATACCCTAAGGTATCCGAGTCCTCACAAGTTCCCTCAAAGAGGGAGGCCACAGTGTGGCTGCTCTTTTATTGGCCTAAATAATATCAGAAGGGATGTTTTACTGGCTGAGATTCATTTACTGAAAAAAAAAAAAAAACCCAGCTAAATCTTTTATTTATAGAGAGGAAATTTGACAGAGTAAGGGAGACTTCAGATTTTTCCTAAGGAAAGAGGTTGTTGTACGGAATGTGTAGAGATCCTGCCCATCTCTGGGTTCCAGTTTGGAGCGCAGACACTGCACCATATTACATCCTGTTTATGGGAATTCCCTGGTAGTCCAGTGGTTAGGACTCAGTGCTTTCACTGCTGCGGGCCTGAGTTCAATCCCTGGTCAGGGAACTGAGATCCCACACCCTGCAGCCCCCCCAAAATATCCTGTCTACATCCTGCCTTTGCTGCATAGTTGATGGAGATCCGGAGGCAGTGGCTGATTTAAATGCCATTTCAGTTATTTACTTTGAATGCTAAGTGTGTCAGGTGAAGCCCTGAAATGACCAGTCCTTTATTAATTCCCATGTAAATCATGATCATTGTCTAGATTACGTGGTCTTTTAGTCACATTTTCACAGCAGCCATTTTGTGCCAGGCTCTGACCTGGTTGCTGTGTTGGGAATAGACATCTACTGAAAGACTTTGGCTGTCCTGGAATGCCTTACAACCTAAAGAGGCACCTAGGGAATAAGCACAAAAGTGGAATATGATGTAGTTAAGAGCAAGGATTCTGGAACCAAGATAAGTAGGTTTAAATCCTAGTTCAGCCACACACTAGAAGTGTGGCTTTGGATAGATTATTTAACTTCTTTTATCCTCGTTTTCCCCAGATATGAGATAAAGATAATAGCAGTCACTCCCTGATTGGATTATGGTAGGACAAAACGAACTGATATCTAAAACTCTGAGTAGAGTGCTTGTTACCCTGTAAATGTCCATTAAATATCAGCTATTTTCATTTCTTTCAGGTTTAGACTCCTTGTTCAACCTTACCTCAATATCCTCATCTATAAAATAAGCCTAATATCATATGCCCTGACAATATTAACAGGCTTATCAAGAGAGCATCTCCACGTTTAAGGGTGATACAATTATAGGTGCTTATTAATAAGATTTGTTTTCCAAGTTCAGGTTCATGAAAGGGTCAAGTGTGCGCTTATAAATGTCCAGGGTAGAGTCTGAGAGAACTTGAGAGAAAGGACTATATTTCCTATTTGCTGCCTTCTCAGCCTCTGCTTTCTTATTTGTGATAAAGGGAGAAGGAAGCATATTTAATGCAGTTGTAGGGAAGATTAAAGGAGCACACATGTTTAAAGTACCTGGCATATAGCAGAGGGTCAATAAAGCCATCGTAGGTTGATATGAAGAGGGAAACGTAAAAATGGAAGGCAGACCTTGGAAGAAGGGCAGTGAATCCCAATGTGGAGACCCAATGACACAAACCCCAGAGCTGAGGATGCCTGGGTGCATGTGCTGGGGCACAGTCCCCATTTCTGCTACTTTTCATCTCTATTCACTTTATATCTCACTGCTGTCTCTTGCTCCAGCCTCTCTGCTGAACACTGGAGTTCAATGAATTCACTGGCCAGAAGCACTCCTAGCTTCAAAGGAAGGAGGGATGCAGTCCTCTCTGGTGGTTCTACCAAAATATTTCTCACCTTTGACTAGACTACGCACTTCCATGCCTCTACGGACTATCAATTTTAGTTTGGGTCAATATGACTAGAGTCCAAGTGACCCAAGGAATTTTTTCCTTAGCCTTACTCTTCTCTCCTTTCCCCTTGATTGGAGGATCTAAGCAGAAAATGGTTCAGCAGCCACTGGTCCAATTTAGTTCAACATTGGGCTTGACCAGTTGTCATCTAGCAACTCTTTGACCACTTGTGTTATATTTTCCTTCAAAATGCCAATTGCTCTGCCATGTGCCCAACTCTCAGAAGAGTGTGTGTGCCCATCCATGTTGTTTTTTGGTTTCTGCGTCTGTGAGTTATGATGTATCCCTTTGATGGTCTTTGAAGTTTCATGAAGCAAGAAGGAGGAGGAGGAAAGAAGGATGCTGTGACCTATGAGCAGACCCTAAGACAGGTTATTTTTTCTATGTTTAAGAGTTATGAGTGACTATGAATATGGATAGTAATTGAGAGAAAACAATAAATTAATAGCCAGAAGCATATTGATGGGTCAAGAGATTAATTCATTTTGTGGAAAGGTTAATTAATTGGATGTATATATGATAAAGGCATTGAAAGGTGGTATTTTAATTGAAAGTCAGATCCTCACACTAGTGAGGAGGATAAGAAAGAAAAATGTGCTATATCAGAGGAGTTCAACTTGATCCTCTGTTGAGCTCTGACTCTGCACTAACCAGGGTGAGTGGACATGTGGTTTCCGGAGGGTGTTTGAGGGGAAGAAGCAATGACATTCCAGCTGTTCAGTGATAGCTTATTCACCTTGTACCCCAGCATATGTCTCGTTGTCACTGCTACTTATCAACATTTGCAGTAAAAGAAATAAAGATATGGTAGAGCCCTTCTCTTCTGCGGATTAAAATGGATTTATTGCACTTGTTAATTATAGAAGAAAGACTTGATCTCCATTAAAGGAATTTTAGGCAACCAAAGAAGATGTGTATGGACTCAGGAGTCAATTCACAACACTCTTACACAGATACAAATCCTGTTAAGAAGTCCATATGCTAAAGGTCTTTTAGAGAAAATAATAAATCAGTGGTGTCAATGAAAAACACCTTTTTATTGTAAGCAGTAATTCTGATGATGTTTTTGAATAAAAGCACTCATTTTAAACATACTATCAAGGAGAACTTTATGGTTTAAAAAGTAAGTTTAATACTTGTTATTCAATTTACTTCATATACAATGATCTTATGTGAGTAGTGTTATCTTTTGTAATTGCCTTTCACCTGGAAATCCCCCCTCACTGCCCTCCTTCACAGCTGTTACTGGACTGGATCTTGTATTTCCCCAATACCATTAGGGGGTGCTGGAGAGACACTGCAGGGAAAAAAGGGCTTCCCCTCCTGGTTCTGTGGGCTGCTTCTTGGGTGGTTCCTGCAGTACAAGGTGACCTGTAGTATGCTGGACACCAAGTGCCACTCACCTTCAAGCTTGCCACTTCTGGCTCCAGCCTTGGTCCACTTGCACCCAAGGAGGGGGTTTTCTGTTGGCCTTGCATGCATTTCATTGCCCTCTAGCCTCAGTCCAGCAACTGTGGACATTTCTGGTCCTGGCAACTGAGCAAACTTCTTTGCTATTCAGTGGGCTACATCTATACATTCTCCAGCCAAGTCTGGGTCCTACCTTTGGGAATGTGTCTTCCAAATTTTTTCTTTCCTTGACAACTATTCCTCGACCATAGGGTATTCCTTAGCATTCTCTTTCATCTCTTCTTAGGAGCTAATTCTCCGTAAATAATTACTAATTCTTTCTATCAAGTATTTCCTGGTCCAATCACCAGTTTCTGTCTCTTGGCTGGATGTGATACATACCCCAGGGAGCAGACGCTTCTGGTGTCCTGCCTGTATCTGCTGTCCCACACCATTCCACTCCATGCCCCAGGAGGCTTACTGCAGACACTTTGATGCTAAGCCTTTGTTTTGGCCTTTGCACGGGGCAGGCTGAGCATGCTGTGGAGGTAGCATGTCTGGGAGCCTCCCTCAGCGATTGGCAGGTGAGAGCTGGAAGATCAAGGCACCAGCTTCTTCCTCCTCAGATGGGGAAACTTGCCGCCATGTATACAATGTCTCCAGAGCTCCTTTGGGCCATTGAGCTTCAGTTGCTCACAGTGATTATCTGCTCGATAATACATTTTTTATATGGAGAGAAAAACATGGTTTGAAAGGATACATGCACCCCAATGTTTATGGCAGTGTTGTTAACAATAACCAAGACATGGAAGCAACCTAAATGTCCACTGAAAGATGAATGGATAAAGAAGATGTGGTACATATACACAGTGGGATATTACTTAGCCATTAAAAAGAATGAAATAAAGCCATTTGCAGCAACATGGATGCAACTAGAGATTATCATACTAAATGAAGTAAGTCAGACAGAGAAAGACAAATATTGTATCAAATATAATCTGATATCACTTATATGTGGAATCTAAAAAAAAATGATAAAAATGAACTTATTTACAAAACAGAAACAGACTCAGACTGGGGGAACGGTGGAGGGGAAGGGATAGATTGGGAGTTTGGGATTGACATGTACACACTGCTATATTTAAAATAGATAACCAACAAAAATTTGAACAATTCACAAGTGGATCAGCAATGCATGAGCACCCCCTTTTCCTGATGGTAAACGCCAACACTGTGTGGCTGAAAGGGTCTTGGTGTTCTGGCCGGGTGTCAGGCCTGAACCTCTGAAGTGGGAGAGGGGAGTTCAGGACATTGGACCACCAGAGACCTCCTGGTCCCACGTAATATAAATGGGTGAGAGCTCACCCAGAGATTTCCATCTCAACACTAAGACCCAGCTCCACTCAATGACCAGCAAACTCCAGTGCTGGACACCCCATACCAAACAACTCGCAAGACAGGGACACAGCCCCACCCACCCACCCATTAGCAGAGAGGTTGCTTAAAATCATACTAAGTTCACAGACACCCCAAAACACACCACCAGATGCAGTGCTGTCCACCAGAAACACAAGATCCAGCCTCATCCACCAGAACACAGGCACAGGTCCCCTCCACCAGGTAGCCTACACAACCCACTGAACCAAACTTACCCACTGGGGGCACACCAAAAACAACGGGAACTACAAACCTGCAGTCTGTGAAAAGGAGACCCCAAACACAATAAGTTAAGCAAAATGAGAAGACAGAGAAATATGCAGCAGATGAAGGAGCAAGGCAAAAACCCACCAGACCTAAAAAATGAAGAGGAATTAGGCAGTCTACCTGACAAAGAATTCAGAGTAATGATAGTAAACATGATCTAAAATCTTGGAAATAGAATGGAGAAAATACAAGAAAAGTTTAACAAAACCTAGAAAACCTAAGGGGCAAACAAACAATGATGAACAATACAATAAATGAAATAAAAAATTCTCTAGAAGGAATCAATAGCAGAATAACTGAGGCAGCAGATGGATAAGTGACTTGGAAGATAAACTGGTGTAAATAACTACTGCAGAGCAGAATAAAGAAAGAAGAATGAAAAAATTGAGGACAGTTTCAGAGACCTCTGGAACAACACTAAACACATCAACATTCAAATTATAGGGGTCCCAGAAGAAGAGAAAAAGAAAGGGACTGAGAAAATATTTGAAGAGATTATAGTTGAAAACTTCCCTAAAATGGAAAAAGAAATAGTCAATCAAGTCCAGGAAGCACAGGGTGTCCCATACAGGATATATCCAAGGAGAAAAATGCCAAGACACATATTAATCAAGCTATCAAAAATTAAATACGAAGAAAAAATATTAAAAGCAGCAAGGGAAAAACAACAAATAACATACAAGGGAATCCCCATAAGGTTAACAGCTGATCTTTCAGCAGAAACTCTGCAAGCCAGAAGGGAGTGGCAGGACATACTTAAAGGGATGAAAGGAGAAAAACTACAATGAAGATTACTCTACCTAGCAAGGATCTCATTCAGATTTGACTGAGAAATTAAAGTCTTTACAGACAAGCAAAAGCTAAGAGAATTCAGCACCACCAAACCAGCTTTATAACAAATGCTAAAGGAACTTCTCTAGGCAGGAAACACAAGGGAAGGAAAAGACCAACAATAACAAACCCAAAACAAATAAGAATATGGTATTAGGAACATACAAATTGATAATTACCTTAAATGTAAATGGATTAAATGCTCCAACCAAAAGACATAGATGGGACGAATGGATACAAAAATAAGACCCATATATATGCTGTCTACAAGAGGCCCACCTCAGACCTAGGGATACATACAGACTGAAAGTGCAAGGATGGAAAAGGATATTCCATGCAAATGGAAATCAAAAGAAAGCTCGAGTAGCGATTCTCATATCAGACAATATAGATTTTAAGATAAATACTATTACAAGAGACAAAGAGGGACACTAAATAATGATCAAGGGATCAATCCAAGAAGAAGATATAACAATTGTAAATATTTATGCACCCAACATAGGAGCACCTCAATACATAAGGCAGGTCCTAACAGCAATAAAAGGGGAAATAGAGAGTAACACAATCATAGTATGGGACTTTAAACATTGGACAGATCAACAAAAAAGAAGATAAATAAGGAAACACAAGCTTTAAATGACACATTAAACAAGATGGACTTAATTGATTTTTATAGGACATTCCATCCAAAAACAACTGAATACATTCTCTTCTCAACTGCTCATAGAACATTTTCCTGGATAGATCATATCTTGGGTCACAAATCAAGCCTTGTAGATTTAAGAAAGTTGAAATCGTATCAAGTATCTTTTGTGACCACAACGCTATGAGACTAGATATCAATTACTGGAAAAAACCTGTAAAAAATACAAATGCATGGAGGCTAAACTATACACTACTAATTAACCAAGAGATCACTGAAGAAATCAAAGATGAAATCAAAAAATACCTAGAAACAAATGACAATGAAAACACAATGACAAAATACCTATGGGATGCAGCAAAACCAGTTTCTAAGAGGGAAGTTTATAGAAATACAATCCTACTTCAAGAAACAAGAAACAAGAAACAGGGCTTCCCTGGTGGCACAGTGGTTGAGAGTCCGCCTGCCAGTTCAGGGGACACGGGTTCGTGCCACGGTCCGGGAAGATCCCACATGCCGCGGAGCAGTTAGGCCCGTGAGCCATGGCCACTGAGCCTGCGCGTCTGGAGCCTGTGCTCCGCAATGGGAAAGGCTACAACAGCGAGAGGCCCACGTATCACAAAAAAACAAACAAACAAAAAAGAAACAAGAAACATCTCAAATAAACAACCTAACCTTACACCTAAAGCAATTAGAGAAAAAAGAACAAAAAACCCCCCAAAGTTAGCAAAAGGAAAGAAATGATAAAGATGAGATCAGAAGTAAATGAAAAAGAAATGAAGGTAACGATAGCAAAGATCAATGAAACTGAAAGCTGGTTCTTTGAGAAGATAAACAAAATTGATAAACCATTACCCAGACTCATCAAGAAAAAAAGAGAGAAGACTCATAACAGAATTAGAAAAGAAAAAGAAGAAGTAACAAGTGACACTGCAGAAATACAAAGGATTATGAGAGATTATTACAAGCAACTATATGCCAATAATATGGACAACATAGAAGAAATGGACAAATTCTTAGAAAAGCACAACCTTCCAAGACTGAACCAGGAAGAAATAGAAAATATAAATAGACCAATCACAAGCACTAAAATTGAAACTGTGATTAAAAATCTTCCAACAAACAAAAGCCCAGGACCAGATGGCTTCACAGCTGAATTCTATCAAACATTTAGAGAAGAGCTAACATCTATCCTTCTCAAACTCTTCCAAAATATAGCAGAGGGAGGAACACTCCCAAACTCATTCTATTAGGCCACCAACACCCTGACACCAAAACCAGGCAACGATGTCACAAAAAAAGAAAACTACAGGCCAATATCACTGATAAACATAGATGCAAAAATCCTCAACAAAATACTAGCAAACAGAATCCAACAGCACATGAAAAGGATCATACACCATGATCAAATGGGGTTTACCTCAGGAATGCAAGGATTCTTCAACATACGCAAATCAATCAATGTGATACACCATATTAACAAATAGAAGGATAAAAACCATATGGTAATCTCAATAGATGCAGAAAAAGCTTTTGACACAATTCAACACTCATTTATGATAAAAACTCTCCAGAAAGTAGACATAGAGGAAACTAACCTCAACATAATAAAGGTCATATAAGACAAACCCACAGCCAACATCGTTCTCAATGGTGAAAAACTGAAACCATTTCCACTAAGATCAGGAACAAGACAAGGTTGTCCACTCTCAACACTATTATTCAACATACTTTTGGAAGTTTTAGCCACAGAAATCAGGGACGAAAAAGTAATAAAAGTAATCCAAATTGGAAAAGAAGAAGTAACACTGTCACTGTTTGCAGATGACATGATACTATACATAGAGAATCCTAAAGATGTTGCCAGAAAACTGCTAGAGCTAATGAAGTTAGCTCTAGCTAAATGATAAGTAGCTTTAGCTAATGAATTTGGTAAAGTAGCAGGATACAAAATTAATGCACAGAAATCTCTTGCATTCCTCTACACTAATGATGAAAAATCTGAAAGAGAAATTAAGGAAACACTCCTATTTACAATTTCAACAAGAATAAAATGCCTAGGAATAAACCTACCTAAGGAGACAAAAGACCTGTATGCAGAAAACTGTAAGGCACTGATGAAAGAAATTAAAGATGACACAAACAGATGGAGAGATATACCATATTCCTGGATTGGAACAATCAACATTGAAAATAGCTATACTACCCAAAGCTATCTACAGAGTCAATGCTATCCCTATCAAACTCCCAATGGCATTTTTCAAAGAACTAGAAAAAAAAATTCATAATTTGTATGGAAACACAAAAGACCCTGAATAGCCAAAGCAATCATGAGAAAGAACAACAGAGCTGGAGGAATCAGGCTCCCTAACTTCAGACTATACTACAAAGCTACAGTAATCAAGACAGTATGGTACTGGCACAAAAACAGAAACAGAGATCAATGGAACAGGATAGAAAACACAGAGATAAACCCATGCACATATGGTCACTTTAGAGGCAAGAATATGCAAGTGGTGCTGGGAAAACTGGACAGCTACATGTAAAAGAATGAAATTAGAACACTCCCTAACACCATACACAAAAATAAACTCAAAATGGATTAAAGACCTAAATGTAAGGCCAGATCCTATCAAACGCTTAGAGGAAAACATAGAACACTCTATGACATAAATCACAGCAAGATCCTTTTTGACCCACCTCTTAGAGAAATGGAAATAAAAACAAAAATAAACAAATGAAACCTAATTAAACTTAAAAGCTTTTGCTCAGAAAAGGAAACCATAAACACGATGAAAAAACATCCCTCAGAATGGGAGAAAACATTTGTAAATGAAGCAACTGACAAAGGATTAAACTTCAAAATTTACAAGCAGCTCATGGAGCTCAATATCCAAAAAACAAACAACCCAATCCAAAAATGGGCAGAAGACCTAAACAGACATTTCTCCAAAGAAGATATATAGCTTACAAAAACACATGAAAGGATGCTTATCATCACTAATTATTAGAGAAATGCAAATCAAAACTACAATGAGGTATCACCTCACACTGGTCAGAATGGCCATCATCAAAAAATCTACAAACAGTAAATGCTGGAGAGGGTGTGGAGAAAAGGGAACCCTCTTGCACTGTTGGTGGGAATGTATATTGATACAGCCACTATGGAGAACAGTATGGAGGTTCCTTAAAAAACTAAAAATAGAACTACCATACAACCCAGCAATCCCACTACTGGACATATACCCTGAGAAAACCATAATTCAAAAAGAGTCATGTACCACAATGTTCATTGCAGCTCTATTTACAATAGCCAGGACACGGAAGCAACCTAAGTGTCCATAGACAGATGAATGGATAAAGAAGATGTGGCACATATATATGACAGAATATTACTCAGCCATAAAAAGAAACGAAATTGAGTTACTTGTAGTGAGGTGGATGGACCTAGAGTGTGTCATACAGAGTGAAGTAAATCAGAAAGAGAAAAACAAATATCGTATGCTAACACACACACACATATATACATATATATATATATATATATATATATATATATATATATGGAATCTAAAAAAAAGAAAAAAGTTTCTGATGAACCTACGGGCAGGACAGGAGTAAAGACGCAGACATAGAGAATGGACTTGAGGACATGGGGAAGGGGAAGGGTTAGCTGGGATGAAGTGAGAGAGTGGCATGGGCATATATACACTACCGAATGTAAAATGGATAGCTAGTGGGAAGCAGCTGCATAGCACAGGGAGATCAGCTCGGTGCTTTGTGACCACCTAGACGGGTGGGATAGGGAGGGTGGGAGGGAGGGAGACACAAGAGGGAAGAAATATGGGGATATATGTATATGCATAATTGAATCACTTTGTTATACAGCAGCAAGTAACACAACAATGTAAAGCAATTATACTCTAATAAAAATGTTAAGAAAAAAATTAATATGGCATAAAAAATAAATAAAATAAAATAAAATAAATAACCAACAAGGACATACTGAAAACTCTGCTCAATATTCTGTAATAACCTAAGTGGGAAAAGAATTTGAAAATGAATAGATACATGTATATGTATAACTGAAATTGCTGTATACCTGAAACTAACACAACATTGTTAATAAACTATGCTCCAATATAAAATTTCCCCACTCCCCTACCAGTGTTTCCTGAAGTCATCCCCCAAGTAAACTCTTTCTCTAAAATTTTTTCTTGCAGTACAGGCTCCTAGTACTCAGATGAATACATAACATCTCAGAGATGAGGGAAGGAAGAGTCTGAGGATTTAATGATCATGTCTAAAATCAAATAGTCACGTAGAGGAGTTCAAAACTCAGCTCATCTCAGCCCAAGTCTTGTTATTTACATTTACTTCAGCATATATCTCTCTAAAGGTATTAGATAAATTCAGACTTATTAGGCCAGTCTAAATACATAAACCCTAGAATACAGGTACCCCATAAATAAAAATAAAATTGACTTGTTTAAAAGTGAAAACACACTGCTCTGGAACAGTGGTTCTCAAAAATTTGGTCCCCTGACCAGAAGCATCAGCATCACAGGATCTAATTAGAAATGCAAATTCTCAGGTCTCACCCCAGATGTACAGAGGGTAGACCCCAGTGATCAGTGATGGTTCTGATGCCAATAAAGTCTGAGATTACTGCTCTAGTCTGGAAGACAAAGGAACCAGCATAGGATGAAGTAGGTCTTAAGCAGGTGGGAGTTTGACTGTAATAATATGTTATTATATGTTAGATGTTTAATGTTAAAAGTGAATCTCTGTGGAATTTAGAAAAATGGCACACATGAACCTATTTGCAAAGCAGAAATAGAGAAACAGACATAGAGAACAAACATATGGACATCAAGGGGGGTGGTGGGATGGATTGGGAGATTGGAATTGACGTATGTACACTACTATGCATGAAGTAGGTGGCTGGTGAGGGCCTACTCTATGGCACAGGGAAAGAAAAAAAAGAAGATACAATCTGTTTGCTGGACATATATTAAGTTAACCTTAAAGATGCATTCCAATATACATTATGTGCAAATACTTTTTGATTCCACTTAGATGAGGTACCTAGAATAGTCAAATTCATAGAGTCAGAAAGTATATTGGTTGATGCCAGGGGCCAGGAGGTAGGGGGTGGGCAGGGGGAATGGGGAGTTAGCGTTTAATGGGAACAGAGTTTCAGTTTAGGAAGGTGAAAAATTCGGGAGATAGATGATGGTGAGAGTTGCACAGCAATGCGAACGTACTTAGTGCCACGGAACTGTACAGTTAACTATGGTTAAAATAGTGTGTTTTATATTATGTGACTTCTACCACAATAAAAAAAACATAAAAAAACCCGTGAATCTCTCTAAAGGTTTCCCATAGCAGCTACATAGACATCATGAGAATGAATATAGAAAGTTTCTGGTAACAGAAAACTTTGTCTTCTCATTCTTTTTTTTTTTTTTTAATTTTATTTTTGGCTGCATTGGGTCTTTGTTGCTGCGCATGGGCTCTCTCTAGTTGCAGCTAGCAGGGGCTACTCTTCGTTGCGGTGCACAGGCTTCTCATTTTGGTGGCTTCTCTTGTTGTGGAGCATGGGCTGTAGGCATGAGAGCTTCAGTAGTTGTGGCACGCGGGCTCAGTAGTTTTGGCCTGTGGACTCTAGAGCGCAGGCTCAGTAGTTGTGGCACATGGGCTTAGTTGCTCCGCGGCATGGGATCTTCTCGGACCAGGGCTCGAACCCGTGTCCCCTGCATTGGCAGGCAGATTCTTAACCACTGTGCCACCAGGGAAGTCCCTTCTCTTTCTTTTGTGTATGATAGTTTCCTGTCAGTAGGTACAACCTCTCCACAGATTATAAATTATTAGTTGTTTTCTGTGAATGTGATCAAAACAACATCATGTTGCTCTTATGGCTTATATATGCAGCTGGTTCTGTATTGAAATGTGAAGACTTGATATATATTTCATGTATAACAAGCTCTGTAACTAGCACTAGGAAAGACATTAGGTTGATTTTCCTTGGTACATACTGTCTTCCAGGGCATGCTTCTAGTGAACAAGCATTCTTTTCCTAAGGCAGACCTTATGAAACAGAGATGCATCAACGCTATCCTAGGAATACAATTTTTCACAAGGCTGTCATTAGGCTTAACTGTAGAAATAGAAAAGATGGGGACGGAGTGAGCCCCTTCTATTTACAAAGTGGTATGTTCGTCTTATCAGTATGGTCTTGTTTATTTTTCTTTTAAATTTTCTATCTTTAAAAAAATTTATTGAAATATAGTTGATTTATGATGTTGTGTTAGTTTCAGGTGTACAGCAAAGTGATTCAGTTATTCTTTTTAGATTCTTTTCCATTATGTTATTATAAGATATTGAATATAGTTACCTGTGCTATACAGTAGGTCCTTGTTGGTTATTTATTTTATACATAGTAGTGTGTATATTTTAATCCCAAACTCCTAACTTATCCCTCTCCCCCTTCCCCCTTTGGTAACCATAAGTTTGTTTTCTATGTCTATCAGTATTGTTCTAAAAGATAGAGGAATATTTGAAATAGATAGAAAATGATGAGTCTCCTAGAAGAAGGTTGATATTGATACACATCTTATTAAACATCTAACATATAATAATATATTATTACAGTCAAACTCCCACCTACTCAAGACCTATTTCATCCTGTGCTGGTTCCTTTGTTGTCCAGACTAGAGCAGTAGTCTCAGACTTTAGTGGCATCAGAACCATCACTGATCACTGGGGTCCATCCCCTGGGTTTCTGACTCTGTAGGTCTGAGGTGGGGACTGAGAATTTGCTTTTCTAACTAGATCCTGGTGATGCTGATGCTTCTGGTCAGGGGACCATATTTTGAGAACCGCTGCTCCAGAGCAGTGTGTTTTCAACACTGGGTGCATACTGCAGTCACCTGAGGAGTTTTAAATATTACCAATACTTGGGTCCCACTCAGACAAACTCAGGCAGACTAAATTAAAATCTTTGAGGTCAGGACCAGGAATCTGCTTTGTAAAAGCTGTACAGGTGGGCTGGGCTTCCCTGGTGGCGCAGTGGTTGAGAGTCCGCCTGCCGATGCAGGGGATGCGGGTTCGTGTCCCGGTCTGGGAAGATCCCACATGCCGCGGAGCGGCTGGGCCCGTGAGCCATGGCCGCTGAGCCTGCGTGTCCGGAGCCTGTGCTCCGCAACGGGAGAGGCCACAACAGTGAGAGGCCTGCGTATCGCAAAAAAAAAAAAAAAAAAAAAAAGCTGTACAGGTGATTCTCACAGGTAGCCAGAATCAAGAACCAAAGTTAATCCCAGTGTTTTCAAAAAAGTATAACTGTCCACCCAAGGATCTTGTTAAAATGCAGACACTGATTCAGTAGCTCTGGGATGGGGTCCAAAATTTGCATTTTTATTCAGCTCCCAGATGAAGCTGCTGCAGCTGCTCCATGGACCACACTTTGAGAACCAAGAGTCAGAAATGCTACCCCTTTTATCCTTGTTCTGTGGATGTGATTTTTTTTCTTAAACATCTTTATTGAAGTAGAATTGCTTTTACAATGGTGTGTTAGTTTCTGCTGTATAACAAAATGAATCAGCTATACATATATGTATATCTCCACATTCCCTCCTTCTTGCGTCTCCCTCCCTCCCACCCTATCCCACTCCTCTCGGTGGTCACAAAGCACTGAGCTGATCTCCCTGTGCTATGTGGCTGCTTCCCACTAGCTATCTATTTTACATTTGGTAGTGTATATATGTCAGTGCTACTCTTTCACTTCGTCCCAGCTTACCCTTCCCGCTCCCCATGTCCTCAAGTCCATTCTCTATGTCTGCATCTCTATTCCTGTCCTGCCCCTATGTTCTTCAGAACCATTTTTTTTTGAAGATTCCATACATATGCATTAGCGTATGGTATTTGTTTTTCTCTTTCTGACTTACTTCACTCTGTAGGACAGACTCTAGGTCCACCCACCTCACTACAAATAACCCAGTTTCGTTCCTTTTCATGGCCGAGTAATATTCCATTGTATATATGTGCCACATCTTCTTTATCCATTCATCTGTCGATGGACACTTTGGTTGCTCCCATGTCCTGGCAATTGTAAATACAGCTGCAATGAACATTGTGGTACGTGACTTTTTTTAATTATGGTTTTCTCAGGGTATATGCCCAGTAGTGGGATTGTTGGGTCATATGGTAGTGCTATTTGTAGTTTTTTAAGGAACCTCCATACTGTTCTCCATAGTGGCTGTATCAATTCACATTCCCACCAACAGTGCAGGAGGGTTCCCTTTTCTTGTGGATGTGGTTTTTGGGTAAGTTTAACCAGAGATGTACTAAGAGATCCAGGTCTAGGGCTCAAATATCTTTTTGGTCCTAGAAACCAGAGATGGCAATTTGATTTCTTTTCTACAGGTTAGGACTCACTGTGGACAATGGGTTACTATGGAGATTTTCAGGAATCTGCATTTCAGCTGAAGGCTCCTGGACATCGCTGCCGGTCACAGCAAGGGACCCCAAAGACGCTCAGCGTGGGGGCCACATAGCTGCAGCCCCTCAGAGGGCTCGGTGTTCCCTGAGAGATGGGGCTGAGTTTGAGCCCCTTCCTCAGCAGTGGTTAACACAACCCCGACAAGCAGTTCAGAAATAATTCTCCCTCAGGACAAATGAACCATCATGAAGGAGAAACTGCCCACTGGAGTTTAGGGGCTTCAGCCCTGGTAGAAAATTCACAACTGAAAGCAAGAGTACCAAAGGCATAGTGTACTCTCTAACCCAGAGGGAATTCTTAAACGAGGATGGTCCCCTCAAGGGATTATATTGACTTCTTACAAAAGTGAAAAACACAACCAAAAAGTGCAGTGATGGAACTTCAAGGATAACTCATCCAGGAATCAAAGTTATTAGCTCATTTTCTTTTTCTCTATCTCCTTCTATTACTCTCTTCTTGTCTCACTCTCTCCTGCTTTTTCATTTCTGCTGTATTCTCATGATGAACTGGCAGCTATGTTCTCTTTCATGCTGCCTTAGTTGTCTTTAAAGTTGCAGTTAAAGCTGAAAGGCTTGCCATAAATCAGGGAATATGGCCAGTTGGAATTCCAAGACCCAAGAGAAAAGAGGTATTTCCATGACACTCCTACAAAAATGTCCCAGAGGAGGATTCTAATTAGCTTGGCTTGGCTAAAGAGCCCATCTGGGGACCAATTATTATAGCCAAGGTGATGGGATATTATAGTCAGCTCAGATTAGCCTGGGTTACAGCCCACACCTATGGGGAGAATAGAGTCATATGTCTATTTCCAAATAAGTGGATGTACAGGTGGGAAAAGTTACCAAGATCCTAATTTGCTAACTCTCAAATTAGAGCCTGTGTGCTGTTTCGTCCAAGTACAGTAGCAGTCTTGCTAAGCTGGGGCATTAGTAATAAAACTTTAATTTTTCACTCAATTCTGGTTACAAGCCTTTAGTGAGATGATCTTCTAGAATTCATATAGAACTCAAAATCATGAGAGAATGTGATAGTGAGGCAGGAGATAGATGGGCTCCAGGCTAGGCATTTACAACTGGCCTCCTGTTTACTTTTCCTGAGGAAGAGGCAAGTGGGCTCTAGGCTAGAAACTTACAACCAACCTCCTATTTGCACACTGAGATGGAAATAACAAGAGGAACAGGGTAAATAACTGGACTTTGTCCCCTATGGACACTTTAAGATAACAGTTATGGCAGGGACAGAGGGGGGGGGAGGGAGAAAAACACAGATGGACACACTTTTAAGTCTCACTTCCTCCCATTTTATTTTCTGTTGTACTCAAATATATCACATGTATGTGCCAGTTTTATCAAGTCAACTGTAAAAAAAGAAAAAAACAAAAAACAACCCTCAAAATCAGAGCCTTAGATCCAGTATTAACTTCATCTCATTCCCAGCTTCTTATCTCCCTAGGGGAAAAAAACCTGAGACAGAAGGAGTCTGAGAAGGCCTGGTTTTGCCCACAGTATGTGTTTTGCCCACCCAGCTCTTTTTTTGTAGAATGTACAGCGATTTAATTCCCTGGAACTGCAGGTGCAGACATGCTGGTCCCTGCCTCACTGGGCTGTCCTCGGGTCTTTTGTGAGCTCTATATTCAGGGCTCTGTTGAATGACACACCCCAAGGAATGGCCTCTCTCAGGACACACGCTGCAGGCAGTGACATTTAGCTTATTTCCTCTGGTGGGACCTACTATCTCCATGGGAGACCAAGGGGAGTCTTTGAAGGTGTCCGTATGAAGTGGCCGACATTTCATCCTCTCTACTTCCAGCCGAGGAGCTCTGGGCAAGAGAGCAAGACCACTTGCCAGAAAGTTCTGAGGCTTGTGGCTGACAGAGCCCAGGTCCTCTGTGGCCCTGGGTGGTGGACCTGGCTCATGTGTGTGTGTGATTTATGAAGCAACCACAAACTTCCATAAAGAAATTGATGG
The DNA here is from genome assembly GCF_039906515.1 of Pseudorca crassidens. NCBI lineage: Eukaryota > Metazoa > Chordata > Mammalia > Artiodactyla > Delphinidae > Pseudorca > Pseudorca crassidens. The sequence goes on from NC_090300.1 coordinate 11,370,136, forward strand.
GCAAAAAGTATATGTTTAAGTAAAATATTCACATTCGTGAATAAATGTCTTGGATCTTTCTGTAATTGTGAAGAGTTTTTAAAAAGGCTTTAGCACAGGGAACTTTTCTCAATACTCTGTAATGACCTATATGGGAAAAGAATCTAAAAAAAGGGTGGATATACGTATATGCATAACTGATACACTTGGCTGTATAGTTGAAACTAACACGGCATTTTAAATCAGTTATATTCTAATAAATTTTTTTTAAAAAGGCTTTAATTACTAAAATTCAGGTAAAGAAATCAGAAGCCACATGGGTTGGGGCTAAGATAGCAGGAGCAGAGAGCAGTTTTTTTCCCCTGGTGCCTCCTCAGTGATATTTTTTTAAGGTAAACGTTGACATAATTGTGAACACTGTGGAGAAGTCGATTGTCGGAGACATAGTACAAAAGCTAGATTTTGATCTATGCAGAGAGAATGTCCAAGGGGGCTCAGTTTCCAGAATTTAGCCTGGGACATGTAGGGGAGGGGAAAGGAGGGAGCGGGAGGGAGGGAGGGAAAGGGGGAGGGAGGGGGAGAACGGAGGAAGAAGGAGAGCCAGGGAGAAGGCTGGGGGCGAGGTCTGGGGAAGGAAGGGTGGAGGAATTAGTGGGGGAAGGAGACGGGGAGACTGGGGGCGGGCATGGGGGGCAGGTAGAAGAGAGCCAGGGGAGAGAATTGACATTTGCTTAGCATTCATCAGATGTCAGGCAGTATGCTTTCACATAAATTACTTCATTAAATCTTTACAAAGTCTCTGCAGGTTAGATGTAGTTGAATCCTCGATTTTCAAATGGAGAAAGTGAGTCTCGGAAGTGTTAAAGAACTTGTCCGAGGTCCCAGAGCGAGGAAAAAAAATGGCTGGACGCAAACCCTCATTTGCGTTCCGCCAAAATGCTTGTTCCTTTCTCAGCATCCTGTTTACTTGTAGCATTTGTCATTGGATAAGATGAAAGCAGTGGGCAAAGGAAGTCTTTGGAACAGCCTTTAACTGAGCCTGTGCATGTGCTGAGGCTCTACTGTCAGCGATGGCGATGATCTGAGGAAGATGACGCTTGGAGAATTATAAATTGTAAAGGCAATGCTCGATAAGGATGCCCTTAGGAAGGGAACTACACACTTCACGAGAAGAAGCAGCCTCCGCAGGAACTATTTGGAACAAACTAGTTTCACTGTTCTGGATAAAATCAGAATCTTGACAGGAGCAGTCCCATTCCACCCTGGGGGCATCCACAGCAATGGTCATTCTCCAACCAAATAGTTGACTTGCGTCACATCCAAATATGCTTCTCCCTATCCAGCAGAACTGACCCATTTATGAGACTTCAAACGGCATTTTCACTTTTTTCCTTCTAGAAAATCCAAATGAAACTCAGACACCCACCACAAATCAGGAGGTACTGGTGCATGGCACATAGTAGGCAATCATTAGAGCTGAAACCGTGAGTGAATGTTCAAAGCTCTCTTGGAGAAAAGGATCAATTACTTTCATGAAAAAATCACCGATGTGTTAGGAACTATATGGAAATAGTACTGCATGCAGTCGTCAGCTGTAATTGGTTTGGGTCTAGATGGTCTAACTCTTCATTATTGAGATGATTACACTGCTTAGGGCCATGTTTCTAGAGTTTGTTCCCTGGAACATCTGTATCAGAATCACTTGGGACCCAGCCCATATCTTAGGCATCAAGGCCTTGAAATCTCTATTTTAATAAAAGCCCCTGGAAATATGTTATTCAAACTAAAATTTTAGAACTACTGATACAAGGGTTAACCCAACGTCTCTGTTATACAATTATAGACCTGGGGCTGTCTTTAATAAAATTTAGGTGCTAGCCCACTTAGGTATAAATTAGCTAGGACTCAGTCTTTTTGGACACGCAGGCTCAGCGGCCATGGCTCAGGGGCCCAGCTGCTCCGAGGCATGTGGAATCTTCCAGGACCGGGGCACGAACCCGTGTCCCCTGCATCGGCAGGCGAACTCTCAACCACTGCACCACCAGGGAAGCCCAGGACTCAATCTTTTATTACTGTAGATTCTAGACCAATATTTCTCAACCTTTAATGCATGTAAGTCACCCAGGGAGTTTACTAAATGGTAGATGCCCAGGCCCCATTCAAAGGGATTGGGTTAAGTTAGATTTTCTGCATTTTAAACAATTATCCTATGTGATTCTGATGCAGGGATTCTGCTAATTTCACACTGAATATAGAGCCCTCTGGAAAACAATATTCCTGTCAAGTAGTTAAGCAACCTCTGAGAGGACAATTTGTTACTGATTTTAACACCTCTTAAGGCAATAAACTCCATCTGTAAGTAGCTTTAATTGCCAGAAATTTCTTCTTACGTTGTTTCAATATAAAGTCTTATGTAATCTGTCTATCTGGTTCTCTTAAATAGAACTACACAGAAACATTTAGTCCCCAATATTATTTTTAAGAAAATATACTTGACCAAGAACTTAAGTGTTTCTCTTCCCTCTAGATCTCTGTTTTGCTTCTTTAGGGGACAGTGGGGAGGTGAGGAAACTGTAGGGATACAAAAATGTATCTCTGAGCAGACTGCAAGGGCCTCTGCTATTTGTATAGCAACAGTGTTTAGAAAATCAAACACCTAGGACTTGGAATTCTCATTTCCTAGGATAATATCACAACACACATAAACAGACAAAGAAAAACCCCAAACATGTCATTCTGAGCTGCTCTGCATATGGGAGAGTTGACGAGGGGAAAGGTTAATAAGGAAGAAGGTGAGGCTGATTCACATGAGGCAGGTGCCATTTTGGAAGAATCAATGGGACCCCCAGTTCTCCCAGCTGCTTGCTCCTTCCTGTCTAGTTGCAGACCTGGCCAGGGTGGGCAGCTGGTTCTTAGAGCCACTGAAGTCAGCTCTCAGGAGCAGGTACAAAGAAGGTAACCGGCTGGAAAAATATGGACATGTTTCCAGGCATTTCACCACGACTTTCCCAAATCCTTGGAGCTTGACTACTTTATCCCATATGTATGCTTTAAAAAAATATTTTATTTTATTTTATGCATGGATTTCAAAGGAAATTAATTACTAGTACAGTGTCAAAAGGCAGCAGGAATGGATTTGGACATGAAGGGAGGGGTACCCAGAGTGGTCACGGGGGTATTGGGGCTATTACTGAAAACAGTGGGATTCGGGCAAGTTAAAGAATCTGTGTCCCAATTATTCATTTACAAAATGGGGATAAAATAATAACAAGTAACTTTTAGCATTGTTTGACTACTAGGTAAGGAAACATAACATGTGTTAATTCCTAAACGCGTGTTGGTACATAGTTAGTACTCAAAAACCAGAATGCCAGTCATCGTTATTAGCATCAGTAAGGTAGTGCTAGTTTGCCAGAAAGACAATCATGAACTAACACCAATTAGTTCTATTTGAATGGTACTTAGAATGATGACTTAGGTCAGGATAAGCAAAAAGGGTGACTACAAATAAATACATTAAATCCAGCAGGTTGCCTTTGCCTCTATTTTCCCATTCACTTAGGTAAGGAGAGATTGAATTTTGGACCTGGGGGAAGAGAAGACACGAGTCTTAAGTGATCTGCCTCAGACACATGCACTGTTGCCATTTTTCTTAGAGAAGGTTTATTTTCTTTCTGCTACTCTAGCCAATTTTAGGATATAAGAGTCACACACCAGAAGTCTTGCTTTGTGTACATGTTTTTAATAATAACAGTTTTCAAATTGCTTATGCTCTGTGGTGGGAAATAAGAACAGGGTGACTCTAGAATGTGAATTCAATATGTTTTCTAAGAACATCTGGGATGATGAGCCCTGAAATGTTCTTAAACATACAATAAACCTGAAGTGAAGGCGTTTATATCATTACCACGCCAGCATCTGAATTTGGGTATTGGTTGAGATGTAGAAAGCACTATAGGTTCTAGACTCTCTCTAGCTCCCTAGCTGTGTAATTGCTGGGACTTTATTAATTTAACCTCTGCAACATGAGAATGAAAACACCTGCTCTGCATAACGTACAGCAATGTTGAGCGCTTTAAAGAAAAATAATTAAAGCGCTGATCCAAAGCAAGGTGGCATCCCTCTCACAAATCGGAACTCTGAAGTCTCGGCTTCATTTTGGAATTTTCACCGGTCTGCGCAAGCGCTCCTGAAAGAACAGCACAGAGGAAGGATACACCCAAGGTTTTCTTCCTCGTTTTGAGGCCAAAAGAGCTCAATGTAGTTGCGATCTCATATTCCCCAGACCAGTTTTGGGTTCCAGAACCACGAAGTAAGATGGCTGGAGGAGAGATATTTACACAGGCACAGAGGGGGCAGCCTCAGTTCAGGTTGTTACCTGAGTCCCCAGAGACCAGGTGGACTCTCCCCCTCCCCCTACCATGCCAGACACTCAGTCCAGGTTTTTACTTCATTAATGAAATATGACCTCACTTTTCTTTTGTAATCCAGAAGTGTGAGGATACATTTGTTGCAAACTGCATGCAGATAAATGGGGGGCTTCCTTTCCAAACTACATCCTCTGAATAATAATTTTTAATCTACTATACATAACAGTAGTGCATTTCTTGTTAAAACGGCAAGCTTTTTTTTTTTTACCAAAATGAAAACATTCATTTCTTTATAAATAATTTAAATAGTTTAAATACATATTTCATACCAAGGATATAAAAATAGCGTCTCTTTTTTTTTGATAAATAAAGACATATTCATTTACATGGCAAATAACGTGCAATAGCTGACCACTGGCCACCAGCTCTGTGTGACTGATTGTCTAGGAGATGACATGCAGTGATAAGTGTCCCTTTGCCTTCTGCATTTGAAAAATAGATCAGCAAGAGCTGTGCACTCCCAGGGCCCACAGTCCTACTGATACTGTTCAGGAGTGACACACAAGCACTCAGAAAAAAACTTTGCTGCACTTCACAAAAGCCACCTAGGACAAAATGAATCCACACATTCTCTGTCTGGGACATCTAGCTGCTCAGACCCTCAGGGTCTTTGGACTTTTACCAAAGTCTGTCAAACAGACCAGGAAGTTAATGCCTGTACAGGAAAATGTTCCTATTTTGTTTCTAGGATCCAGGAAGTGTCTGCTACAGTCTGGAGGTGGTTCTGCCTTTCCCCGGACCCTCTCTTCCACAGGTCTCCCAGCCTTGCCCAGTCTTCATGCTGCCAGAGGCAAGAAAGGCAAACCAGGGCTGTCATGCAGTGGTGGAGCTGAAACTGGCGGCTGCCTCACATGCCCTAATATCATACGTTTATGGCTTTAGTATCTTTCACTTCTGCTGGGCTTGTGACAACTTCCAGTGGAAAGTTCTCCGAGGGTTCAGTAGTGATGGATGCCCTTCCTTCCCGGTCCCAAGATCCTGGCAAGTTTTCCAGACTGAAGGAACTCATGGCTCCTTGGCCCAAGCTGCCCTCCTCCGATCTGCTTGGGAGAACCAGGTGCAAAGATGTTTCTGAGGAGGAACAGACAGAGGACGAGAGAGTGGCCGAGATGGACTGCAGAGGCATCAGCGTAGTGTCTGACTGTGGAGAGATGCACCTTAAAAACTGCAAACGACCTTCTTGGACGACCTGGTAGCGGGCAGGTGAATAATCAAGGTTCGGAGAATGATACAATTCACCGCCTGCAGGATTTTGCTCGTAAACGCCAGTTCGCTGGGGGCTGCTCCCCACAGAGGAGGGATCCACACTCCATATGTCAGGGGTGACATTCCCATGACAAAGCTGGGCTTGGGTATAAGAGGCTCCACCTGCTTGCAAGTGTAGACAGGGTTGGTGCGTGCTCCAGGTCATCCTGGTCTGTAAGCTGGAGGGACACACAGAGGTGGTGTGCAGAGAGCAAAACCGAGCGGGCTGCTGGGGGGACACGACGTGTTCTAGAAGCTGCATCACAGTCCTCATGTCTTTACCTAACTGGGACACCTCCTGAGTCAGTGTCGTTACCTGTGTGGACAAAGCAAGGCAAAAGGCAGCAGTCAGAGGAGCACGGCAGTGATTTCAGAGCAGTGAGGAAGGGAAATGAGATTTCTCAGTAAGAAGGTCTGGAAGGCTGCTTCACCTCTAACTCCAGCCAAGCCCAAAGGGTGAATGGGGTGGCTGAGCACCTGATCTAAAGCCATCCTCTCATTCTGTGGGAACCTAGAGAGACACACATAGTCTGGCCTTCTTTTTAAAAGATTTTACATACATTTTTAAATTGAAGTATTGTTGATTTATAATGCTTCAGGTGGACAGCAGTGATTCAGCTATATATATATATATATATATATATATATACATATTCCTTTCCAGATTCTTTTCCCTTATAGGTTATTACAAAATATTGAATAGAGTTCCCTGTGCTATACAGTAGGTCCTTGTTGATTACCTATTTTATATACAGTAGTGTGTATATGTCAGTCCCAAACTCCTAATTTATCTCCCCTGTTTCCCCTTTGGTAACCACAAATTTGTTTCCTATGACTGTGAGTCTATTTCTGTTTTGTAAATAGGTTCATTTGTATCATTTTTTTAGATTTCACATATAAGTGATATCATATGCTATTTGTCTCAGTCTGACATTCTTAATCAGTGATTTGCAGGTTCCTGGACAAAATTAGAAGTGTGGGTCCATCATCTCTTGCATCTCTGAAATGCAGACAGTGTCTTTTGCTTCCCTTCCTCTGAGTTAGCGGGATGCTCCGTGGTGCGCACCCACCATCCAAGACACCTCAAAACAATGTGGAGACGTGCGTATTGCTGTATATAACGCACTCAGCACGCTGCCTGCCCAGGGTAGACACCCAGTAAATGACGGTTCTCACTCCTGCCATTTCTGGTCAAGATCAACACTTAGTCAGAGATATACTGGGCTTCAGGGGTAGGGAGGGTGCTAAGAAAGAACTCACAACAGACTTGCTAGGATTTGTCTATAGAAAAGGGAAAGCTGCAAAATGAGAGTTAGAAACGAAAAGGTCTTCAAGGTGGGTCCGTCCACATAAGCCCTGTGGGGAACCCTGGAGGGCTGGGGTCCATCAGTGAACCGGAACCCCACGGAATTACAACCCCAACTGTGCAGTGTGTTCTTTTTTTTTTTTTTTTTTTTGTGGTACGTGGGCCCCTCACTGTTGTGGCCTCTCCCGTTGCGGAGCACAGGCTCCGGACGCGCAGGCTCAGCGGCCATGGCTCACGGGCCCAGCCGCTCCGCGGCATGTGGGATCTTCCCGGACCGGGGCACGAACCCATGCCCCCTGCATCGGCAGGCGGACTCTCAACCACTGCGCCACCAGGGAAGCCCTGTGCAGTGTGTTCTTTATTCACTTTTCTAGGTGAGACATTTAGTTTGTATAAGACCTTCAAGGGAGACATGACCCTCAAACTCGCAAGAACCTCTGAAGAGTCTTCATTATCTGCTTTACACTTAAACCAATACTGTAATTCACCGGAGGATTTATTTTCCTAACAACCACATCCCATTTTTTAACCATGGAAGACCACCAGAAAATTGAACTTGACTTATATCCAGCTTTTCTGGATGGTTTCTATTCTTCAAAATGAGGAAAACCTATATTTCAGAAAGCAGGCCACACATATATTTTCTAGTCTTTGGTTAGATTCGTAACACGAACACATAGTGTAATATTTTGCCCTCATTGCTATAAGACTGTATTTTATAAAGGACTTCCATGCCCCGATTTTACTCTCATGAACCACAAACTCCAATATAAGCAGCTGAACCCACTGGCTAAATACCATCAGAAAAAAACCAAAACAAAACAAGACAAAAGGGCAGTTCAGTTTCAATGAAGCCAAAACCAAGATTGCTGTTTGGGGCAGACTTTTTTCAATATTTAAGTATACATTCCTAATTCATCCAGTAACTTCATTCAGTCCACTTCCTATAAGTGCATTCTGAAACGAATTCCCCATGGCAGGCCCATCAGGAGGTAGTGTCATTCAAATCAGGCATTTTTAAAAGACCAGAAGGAGGTTTTTCCATGGTTCAGGCAACCAACTGGTAACACCTGCCTTGAAATTGCCAGGCCAAAACTATTTCTGCCTTGCTGCTAGCATGGAACTCGAGGGACCCTATCGAATACTTGCCCAGGCTTTTCAGCAGATCTAAAATTTTTGGCGAGAAAAAGATATCTCTGAGACTCACATTTAAGAAGTGAAACAGTGAATCTGAGAAAGAGTCTATGTGTTTTGAAATTTTCACTGCAGGTTGTCAATTTCAGAACTTGCCAAAACTCAATTCTAAAGTACACGGGTGACACAAATCATCTCTGGATCTCAGCACAGCAGACATGCACCCAGGGGTTCTATCTTGAGTTGATTAGCCCTTCTATCAAAATTTCAGAAGAGAAAGTTGATACAAAATGAGATGTTTGAAGGATATATTAACCGTCCCCTTCCTGTAGGTGGTCTAAGTTAATGCCTGAATCAAGTTCACCAGGGTTCAGCTCCCAGTAAGAATGCTTTCAGTCAGCCTTAGCATTGAATAAAGACAAAATCTTTGAAGCGCAACTTTGCATTTTAGACACAGCAACAATTATGTTATCCAATAAATGAGTACATTTATAATACAACAAGCTTTTAGGTCCGTTCTCCCTATTGGATCTACAAACAACACTAAGATCAGCAGGGACGCACCTGTAAAGTGGGGACACTAAGGCCCAGAGGTTAAATGACATTTTAAGGTCTCTTATTTCATGAATGACAGTTGTTGGTCTGGAATTCGAGCCTTCTAGTTTTGGTGCTCTATTACAGTATATTAGAGAAGACATTGCCTAAGAGTTGAGAGATTTTTGCCAATGTGGACAGAGTTTGTGAAGAGCACAGATGATACAAAAAGGAGCCTCGTGTAAAAGTTGTCTGCAATGGGTTCATTTTTTTTTTAATTTCACATATAAGCAATGTCGTATGATATTTGACTTTGTCTGACTTACTTCACTTAGTATGATAGTCTCTAGCTCCAATTTATACACAAAACAGAAACAGACTCACAGACATAGAAAACAAACTTATGGTTACCAAAGGGGAAGGATGGGGGGGAGGGATAAATTAGGAGCTTGGGATTAACGTATACACACTACTGTATATAAAATCAACAACAAGGGCCTACTGTATAGCACAGGGAACTATACTCAATATCTTATAATAACCTATAAAGGAAAAGAATCTGAAAAAGACTCTCTCTCTCTCTCTCTCTATATATATACATATACACACACACACACACACACATATACATATATGTATATGTAAAACTGAATCACTTTGCTGTACACCTGAAACTAATACATTGTATTTAAAAATAAAATTTATAAAAAAGTTGTCTGAAATGGTAATTCAACATCAAATAAGTAAATAGTATCTCTAAAAAAATAAGAGACAGTAAAATTTCTTCACAGCAAATTATATGAATGGAACAAGACCAAAAATGTTTGTACAGGGAAGTCCCTGGCAGGCCGGTGGTTAAGAATCTGCCGGCCAATGCCAGGGACACGGGTTTGAGCCCTGGTCCGGGAAGATCCCACATGCCGCGGAGCAACTAAGCCCGTGTGCCACAACTACTGAGCCTGCGCTCTAGAGCACGCGAGCCACTACTACTGAGGCTGTGCGCCTAGAGCCCGTGCTCCACAACAAGAGAAGCCACCGCAAGGAGAAGTCTGCAATGAAGAGTAGCCCCTGCTCGCCGCAACTAGAGAAAACCTGCGCACAGCAACGAAGACCCAACGCAGCCATAAATAAATAAATAAATAAATAAATAAATAAAAGACAACATATGCTTTTAAAAAGAAAAGGGTTTGTAATAAGGGAAAATCTGGAAGTGGGAAATATGTTAATAGACATATTGCTGATGAACTATTTTTTTCTAGCTTTCAAAAGAAACAGATATTTTTCTATGGTTGAACTACCTTTCCAAGGCCACGTTCGTGGCACTGAACTTTTCCTGAGCATTTACCATAACTTTGAGGCCATGAACTTTGAATGGGACTCCAGAGTCTTGACTAGCTCCAGGAATGTAAATAGCATTAACATTTTCAGAAAAAAAAAAATTACTATATTAGCTTGAACTAAGCGGAGTAAAGAACCCAAGGAAATAGAGCTTTCTTCAGCTCTAGAGGGTAATGTTCAATTTACATCAGGGAAGACTTCTGTCACTGTGGCACTGGGGACACACCCCTGCCCCTTATTAAAGCTGCATAGGGGATTAATCCTTAGTAGGTAAGGGATCTCTCCCTTTGTAAGGGCAAAGCCAGCTGCCACAGGAGAGATGGCATCTCCTGAGGGTAGAGACTCTGTTCTCACTGAAGGTGATAACATACTGCCACAGAGAGTAAAGCTTCACAGCACTTTTGTTTACTGCTTTCTGCTCGCCTTGCTGACAAATTCATTCTAAAACACAAAAGGCTTTATTCTTAATCAAATGTAGAAAGCAGAGAATGCAAAGTCTCTACTTTCTAAGGGGGGTGGGATTCAATGCTTTTTCACAGCACAGTTAAGAAGATGGGCATTTGCTAAAAAAGGTTGTTGGAACTACCTTATGAACAAGGCACTGTCTGTCCACTTAAAGAGATGTCTTCAAAATACAACATAAACCCAGAATGCTGCAGAGATAGGTCAATAAAAACAAAAAATCATTTGGATCCAATGAACCAATGTTTTCCCATTTACTTCAACAACTGTTTACACTTTTTAAATGTCTTCTGTCACTCATATTAGAAAACAGAGCAGGTACTACGAAGCCCTTCACAAGTCCCACTTGGTTTTTTTTTTAATGATTAATTCAATTTTTTTAAATTGAAGTATGATTTACAATGTCGCGTTAGTTTCAGGTATACAAAAGTGATTCAATTATACAGCTATATATATGTATATATATATTTTTTCAGATTCTTTTCCCGTATAGGTGATTACAAAACATTGAGTAGAGCTCCCTGTGCTCTACAGTAGGTCCTTGTTGGTTACCTGTTTTATAGTAGTGTATATATGTTAATACCAAACTCCTAATGTGTCCCTCCCCTCCCTTTCCCCCCTGGTAATGATAAGTTTGTTTTCTATGTCTGTGGGTCTATTTCTGTTTTGTAAATAAGTTCATTTGTATCACTTTTTTGGATTTGGCATTTAAGTGATAGCATATATTTATCTTTCTCTGTCTGACTTCACTTAGTATGATCATCTCTAGGTCCATCCATGTTGGTGCATATGGCGTTATTTCATTCTTTTTTATGGCTGAGTAGTATTCCATTGTATATATGTACCACACCTTCTTTAACCATTCATCTGTCGACGTTTGGGTTGCTTCCATGTCTTGGCTATTGTGAATAGCACTCCCACTTGGTTTTTTAATGGTCCGTTTCCTGCATTTTCCCCTTTGCATACCATCAGTCTGAATACAGTGGGGGTCACATCACACTGCCCATGTGAAGGCTGTACCTCTGACTGGGGTCTCTTCTCCTCAGCCCCTTTTCTGCCTGGTAAGTTTCTCTCCCTTCAAACATCAAATCCCTCATTTCCTCTGAAGAGCTTTTTCCTGACAGCTCATTGATACTCAAAGAGCAGTTTGAGCATCGATAGGACTGTCTGTCCCAACCAGGCTCTGAGTTCCATGCGGGTAGAAGTTATTATTTACCTCAGTGTCTCCTGGACTCTGGGCAATGCCTAGAATACAACATGCACTCAGTAAATCTTGAATGTATAAAAGAATGCAATTCCTGCCATTTTGAAGGGCTTGGTACTCATATTGCTTTCAATTTTTATTTTATGTTATCTCATGATTTTACCATAAACATCATGGGGGAAAGATTCCTACTACAAAATTATGTTGGGAAATCTGTAACTCGTGCTCTTCACCCCAAGTAAATATGTTAAAAGTAGGTATTATGACTGTTAAAGTTTTGCATATAAATTTCCTGAATCAAATCCTTGGGTGTTTCCCAGTTTGAAAGAGCAGGTGGCATTTCCGCCACTAAGAATCCCTTTTATTTTAATGTGTTTCCTTCATAACTGTAGATATAGGTCTCTTTTGGCCAAGACTTCTGCTATTTATCTTGCTGCTCTGTAACTTGTCCCAGCATAAACTTGATTTCCATGGGTAGTTTTGATTCCCTGGGGAAATTTCCCGTTTACTGACTCCCATATCTCATGAGTACATGGTGAGTGCCAAGTGACATATTCAATTAAGTTAGTCAGAGTTGTTTTATCAGCTGAAATTTGGCAAAGTTTTTTGCATCCCTAGTTGCCACCCTTCATGGCTATTTTATTTATTTATTTTAATTAATTAATTAATTAATTTTTGGCTGCATTGGGACTTCGTTGCTGCGCGTGGGCTTTCTCTAGTTGAGGCGAGCGGGGGCTACTCTTAGTTGTGGTGCGCAGGCTTCTCATTGTGGTGGCTTCTCTTGTTGTGGAGCTCAGGCTCTAGGCACACCTGCTTCAGTAGTTGTGGCACACATGCTCTAGAGCGGAGGCTCAGTAGATGTGGCGCACGAGCTTAGTTGCTCCGCGGCATGTGGAGTCTTCCCGGACCAGGGCTCGAACTCGTATCCCTCTGCATTGGCAGGTGGATTCTTAACCACTGAGCCACAAGGGAAGTCCCTTCATGGCTATTTTAGATGTGGCCTTCTGATTATTTCTACTTCCATATATAGTAGATAAAGAAAGCACAACTTAATACACATTATTCTTTTACTTGTGTATTAAGTTACACTTTCTTTACCCGTTTTTTTCCCTCTCCCTTCTCATTCTTCAGTAGATAGGAATCCATCAGTCTGGAATTTAAAACTGTTAGCCAAACCAGTTCACCATTACCATCTGTGTAGGCAATTGTTCACATCCAAGATTTCTCTAGCCCTTCCGAAGTCCCAACTGTTAGGAGGAAGATGTGATGAAAACACCATCTGTGTATCCAAGTAATTCAGTGTTCTAGCCAAAACTTTGGAGCATCTAAAGACTATTCCCTTCTCTGTTCTCCCAACACCATGCATTTAACCGACAAGTTATTAGCTGTTTAGGTTTCCAGGCAGTGTGTTCACTCTTTGGAGCAGCATCTCCCATCATGAATAGAAACACGTGTGTGACAACTGACTTGTCAACTGTCCATGATAATCCACCCACTGATCTTACCATACCGCTAAGAAGGGAATCGCAAAGTGCCACACTTTTTCTATTTCTGCCGTATCCAGGTTTCCTCTGAACTTCTGTTTGGTGCAGAAATAAATCACTGTCGCCTACATTTCCAGAGTACCTGGGCTTCTCCTTTCACGTTTAATTTGTTTCATTCCTGTGACAGTACTTCTCATTATCCTGAGTCATATTTCAACAAGGGCTTTGTTGTGACGATTAAATAATATGATGGATGTTAAAGTTTATTCCCCACAGGATTGGTATTATGTCAGAATTTCAGGTGTCTGGATTTGATAATGCAACACAGGCATTAAGCTTAGTTGAAACTTGGTGGTAGGGAATACAAACCCGGGAAACACGGAGCCCAAAGAAAATAAAAGCCAGTTATCTCTGTAACTCCTCTCCAGCCTCAGCATGGAGAGGCAAACTATTCCTGTTAACACTTTTACATAATTAATATTGGAAGAAACAGAGTCTCCACGTTTTAGCATTGCCTTGTGTGGATCTTTCCAGTAGCAAACAGTAAGAGTAATAGCCAGAGCTTTTGAAAAATTTTGATGGAGATCCTGTATCCTGTATCCTTAAGTCTAAGGTTTGAGAAATTGCAGTCAGATGGATTAAGACTTTTCTATAAAGGATGAGTGAGTCAAAATAGAATGATGTGCAGCTTGGTGTTGGTAAGAATTGAGTAAGGACCAACGTGGGGCAGCGGTGGGTGTGGGTACTGTGGTCTTTCTCGTTTTTATAGTAGCTTAAGGCCTTACACACATACTGCCATCTATAAATGTTTGTTGATAGATGAGTAATTTAATAAATGTTAAATTTCATGGCTAATTTCTTACTATGAGTTTGTTATTTTCATTTGAACTTGAAGAACTTTCTTCAATCTCCCCTAAAGAGCACTGCAGGACACGGAAGTAAGTATCACTATGCATCTAGCAGGGAAGAATGTTTCATATGATCTCGGTGTTCATGGAAGTCCCCACCACTTCAAAATAGGAGATTTTCAAAACACTGTGTTATTATATGGTTTAAAGAATCCATCTGTGATGTTGGTGACCTGTGGTCCCAATAACACTTGCATGGCCAGCTTTTATACGTGCATTTTGGTACAAGCACAGATTTGCTTTTTTAGTGTGTCTTTGGATTGTGCCTTTTGCAAACAGGAGTGTGAGTTTCATAATGAAGCCCAGAATGTGTTTTTGACAATATCTTTCATTTCACATAGAAAATAGCTTCCTTTCATCTTCTATTATTCTCATTTTACATTTCTCAATCTTAGCTATTGGTATGGTATGATTCATGGACTCTGGGTATAACCGAAACTTCAGTTGATAGGGAAAAAATGTGACTTCCATTTCTGTGCATTCAGTGAGCAGATGGGGGATGCATCTGTTGATATAATCTTCTTAGCTTGAGGAGTTCTTGACCTGTCACTCAATTTTTGCCAAACATGTACACATTTTCCTGCCAGACACAATTTTTCTAAATTCAGGGATACTAATTACACCAATCCTCTCCCCCTGCCATGAACACATATACATTTTTACAAACTCTGATTCAGGTAATTAAATGGTCTTTCATTTAATCCTTTGTTATGTTGCATATTTATCATGAGATTCAGACAAGTTCAATCAAATTCCATCAGCAGGCAAAACAAAAAAGACGATTGGCATAATTTTATCCTTGCGTCTTTTGCTTCACAAAGCATTCAAAAACAAGTGACAGTCTTTTTATTTGTCAGCTAAAATAATAACCATACTCGGCACTTGCATAAATTTCAGACAAATGAAGATCTCAGGCCCATTACTGATGAAAGTTATAAATCTTTGCCTACAGCTGGAGAGACTAGAATGTTGGGGGATGAAGTGGCTTATCTGAGGTCACACAGGAATAGTACCAAGGGCTTTGCTTTTGCAGGTGCATCTGATGCCTCTCAAATTATAATAAGAGAAGAATACAAGTCTAGCATGACCAATACAAAATGACCAATTATGGTCTTGAGAGTAGTTACTCCAGTGTTTTCACTGAATTTCTGCAAGCTCAGGTCATTGGACACAGCTGTATCACTTTAGCTGTACTATGCTAATCCATTATTTATCAACCCTTTGCTTTCCTCGTCTTCATTCCTGCTTCCTGTGACAAAGTTTGATTAGTGTCTGAACTGCTTTCTGGCTAAGGGATCCTCACCGCTATCATGAACACCAGACAAAAGTCTGTCTCCTTTCAGAATACCAATTGCATAGGGCAGTGCTTGTCAAGATTTAACATATACAGGACTCATGGTACTCTTGGTTCCAGCTCTCAGAGTCAGATCAATAATTCCTAGTCTTATGGATATAGCTCCTATTCTTATGGATCTAGTCCCTTTGGTTAACTCTTCATATACTGATCTTTCAGTAAGAGCTTAAAATTGAGTCTAACCCACTTCTTTCAGTTCCTTTGGCAAGTTCAGAGTTGGAGTTTTTCATTTGTTTAGATCTTCCTTCAACACTGTTTTGTAGTTTTCTGTATACAAGTCTTGTAGCTCCTTGGTTAACTTCATTCCTAGGTATTCTATTCTATTTATACTATTGTAAGTGGGGCAGTTTTCTTAACTTCTCTTTCTGATAGTTCATTGTTAGTCCATAGAAATGCAAAGGATTTGGGTATGTTGACTTTGTACCCTGCAACTTTACTGAATTCGTTTATTAGTTCTAACAGATTTTTGGTGGCACATTGAGGGTTTAGGGTCTTTGTTCTTAGCGGCTCCCTGAATTTGAAACTTGGCCGTGTCTCAAAGCAGATGACGTCAGTGAGCACCTAGCTGCAGGTGGATTAGAAACGGACACCCAGGCAGCAGCTGGGAAAGTATGCAGTCCAATCCCTTTGAGGGAGAAACTGAGAGATGGACGTTTTTGCTGAGCCTGGGTATATAGCCATGGGGGTGCTTCTGCGCTCTTTAAACACTGCTTCTTTTTTTACTATAGTCCCGTGGGGCTTCTGAACACAAGCCCCATTGGCTTACAGAGCTAGGTGTTTGGGGGCCCCATCCCTCAGGTAGGAACCTTACAAGTTGCGGGCACTATATGCGTGGTCCAAACCCTTCAGTCTCAGGGAGAAGCTGCAAGTTGCGGGTTCCCTCCTGATCGCCTGATGCTATGTCTGGGATGGGGTTTATGTGTGACACAAAAGTGTGTCTCAGCGGCCCCTACCTGTTTCCCTATGGGCATTTTTTCATTCACCTGCTGGGTAGGAGTCACCCAGCTAGTTTCTGTATTCTCTCAGAGGGAAATATTCTGTGTGTAGCTGTACATACAGTGCATCATCCACTGGAGGAGGGAAATTCAGGTGCTTTCTGTGCTGCCATCTTGGAGCATTTGTTATCTATTTTCTGTGTTTTAATCCATTGTATTTCTTACCTTTACTGAAGCTCAAATTATCCCATCTTTGGCCACTGGGAGACTCTTCCTATTGGCTCCTGAGTTCTTTCAACATCATACTAACAGGGTTTGATAGCTTTCTTGCTGTGCTCTGAACACAAAGGTGTTCCAGACTCATCATGTATATTTCATGCCCCAGAATTGGAAACAGCCATTCATACAAGAAACTCTGGTTTCCTTCAGTGGGAAATTGTATTTCAACACCATACTTGTGGCACAGAAATATTTACTGTTATTGGGCTAGCCGCTGTTTTTATTCCTTTTCTGTTAAAAGAGTTTGGAGATGTATGCATGTTTATGATAGTACATCAGTTCATACTAGTGTTCCTAATTCCATTTCAGGACTATAGGGTTCTTACTTAACATTTTTCCATATTATATTTGTATCTCCTTTATTCTACACTGTGAATTCTGGTTACTGAGGTACAGAGAATGATATAATTAGGATATGCCATAATTATAGGCATACATATTTCACTGCACTCTGCTTTATCATGCTTCATGGATATAGTGTTTTTTGTTGTTTGTTTTGTTTTACAAATTGAAGATTTGTGGCAACCCTGCATTGTCAGATAATGGTTAGCATTTTTTAGCAATAAAGTATGTTTTAAAATTAAGGCACGTACATTCTTTTTCTTAGACATAATGCTATTGCACACTTAACAGACTACAGTATAGTGCAAACAAAAGTTTTATATAGACTGGGAAATCAAAAAACTTATGTGGGGCTTCCCTGGTGGCTCAGTGGTTGAGAGTCCGCCTGCCGATGCAGGGGACACGGGTTCGTGCCCCGGTCCGGGAGGATCCCACATGCCGCAGAGTGGCTGAGCCTATGCGTCTGGAGCCTGTGCTCCACAACAGGAGAGGTCACAACAGTGAGAGGCCCCCATACCATAAAAAAAAAAAAAAAATTCTGGAGAATTTTATTGGATTATCAATTTTAGTGTTTGTTAGTGTAGAAAGCCTAACCTTGGCTTTCTTCTTCAGAGACTTGTATTTTTTGTATGTTCAATCGTTTTTGTGTATCTTAAATATTTGTCACCTTCCCTAAAAAATCTTCTTCATCTAGATTAGATGCTTTACATTTTCCTTCTTTTTCACCATCTGTTTTGGCAAATTTGTTTATTTGCTCTTGTGTTGCTTCTAATTTAGTCAATTTCTACAGTGATTCTTTTCTCACTTCTAATTTCCTCTTGACTTTTTTTTCTAACCCTAGAGTTCTATCATTTCATGAAATAAGAAGGAAGACCTTTAAAGGATATAACATTTTAAATTTCTTTAAAGCACATCTGAAACATGGGAACATGTTATTATTTGCCTAATATGAATAATAGTTATTCGCATATCTGTTGTATAAATTTCTATATGTTTAGCTCATGGTTAAAAAGGAAAAACAAAATATTCAGTATGCACACTAGAGTCTTATTTTTATAACCATACCTATGTGCCTTTAATTTAAAAAAAACCAAATATTTTACATGAAAAAAAGAACTAGGGCTTCCCTGGTGGCGCAGTGGTTGAGAGTCCGCCTGCCAATGCAGGGGACACGGGTTCGTGCCCCGGTCCGGGAAGATCCCACATGCCGTGGAGTAGCTGGGCCCGTGAGCCATGGCCGCTGAGCCTGCGTGTCGGGAGCCTGTGCTCCACAAAGGGAGAGGCCACAACAGTGAGAGGCTCGCGTACCGCAAAAAAAAAAAAGAACTAAATTTCATCAATTGTTTCTTCTTTATCTTTTGTTATTGTACATTTCAATGACCCATTTTTAACCACTGCCAATCAATATCCAAAAAAGCCTGCCAAGAGGTTAGGTTCTTACTGAATTAATGCAGAGACTCTTCCTTTACTTTCGGAGCAGCTGAGCAATGAACATCGCAGTGAGAAAGACCGACCCAGAGAGGTCTAGAAGAACACTTTCATGGAGCCATGGTACCTAAAGTGTGTGTCAGGGCTCTAGAAAGATTCTTCTTTTAATCACTGACAGACACTTTCCCCCATCAAGTTTCTGGTACTGTAGCTTTAAACAGAAACATGTATTTCCCTAAGAAACTCTTTAATAAATGTTATTTGAACACAACTCTTCATCTCCAAGGCTAAGGAGATTCAGTTTAGAAAGTGAACTTGCAGATCACCAACTGAGGCCAGCACAGGATTGTAGTAACGGTATCTTGTACCAATGATTTGATTTGATTTTAAAAATACATTGAAAAGGTCAGTAAATTACCAGTGAATTTCCCAAGCCCCTGTCTCTCCTTAACACTCTTTATCATTTTATTTGCTTTACTATGCACTCCTTTTTTTGTTTGTTTTAAGATTTGAAAATGCTAACATGTGCAATAGTCATGCATGGGAAACATATATGGGAAAACATATGGGAAATCAATAAATTCCCCTTGAATAAACATATAGTATATTTTATCAGGCTTTCTTGAAATGCTCTTTCTGAAATTATCCTGTACTAAAATTATCTGTCCACTGTTTAATCAAACCTTAGATTTAAGTATCTATCTGGCCAATTTAAGGACTCAAAGGCTCACATCTTGAGGTAGGCTTCTGATATTTCAGAGAGGAAATCTTTTCAACAGAGACCAAGGATGGTCTGCTTGGAAAGCTAACCCTCCTGGGCTGGACTGAGGTCTTGTTTCCAAGTCTCTTGCTGCATGTATGATTTTCTCTGGACCTCAGTTTACTTATCTGCAAAAGCAGCATATCCGTATCAGGATTTCTAAAGTCTCTTCAAACTCAAAACTGAAATCCCATTTCCCTCTTCTATTCAATGTCCTAATGCTTAATGGTTAAAATGGACATAATGCATAATCCAAGCATCTTTTATTCACTCATCAACCATAAGTATGTGTCTACCATGTGCCAATCGATAACAAAGGGAAAAGCAGATAAAGATTCTTGTCCTCCTAGAACTGACTTTCTAATGGGGGGCGGGGGTAGAGACAATGAAAATGTAGATAAATAAACCATGTGGTGTAGTAGGGGTTTGATAGGATTTTGAGGGAAAACAAATTTGGAAGTAAATTTGGGGAGAGGGGGCTGTTATTTTAAAAAGGCTGGTCAAGGAGGAACTCATCGGGAAGCTGACATTTGAGCATAGACTTGAGAGAGGGAAGAGAGCTGCCCACGCAGATGTCTTGCAAAAGAGGTTTCTGAACAGAGAGAAGGAATACAAGACCTTGAGGTGTTTTATAAGCTGAAACATTATGACAGAAAATAGCCTCTGTGCTGGAAGTATCATCTGTAGGACACTGGGGTCATTTGTCATTGTCCTTGAGAAACTGGGTTAAGAGGCGGGGCAAAGGCAAAAGAAGTTGATTATGATGATGAAGAGTCTGGATCTCACAACACTTGAGTAAAGTTTCAAGGAAGAGAGAACATTTATAGAAGGAGAAAATATGCTACAGAGTGGGGAGGAAGAGAGAGATTAGCTACCTTCAAAATCTAAAGTATTTCGTTTAAAAAGATCAGTTAGGTGGCTTTTTCTGTTCTAATCAAGAGCAAAAGAAGTAGGAAAAATGAATAACAGGTTTTACAGAGTTATATCAGCTAAATATAGCGAAGAGGTTTCTAATAGCTAAAGCATTTGAGAAATGAAGTCAGCCACTGTCTGCATGGTTTGCTGTCATTAGGAACATTTGGAGAATTTTTAAAAATAGAGATGCCCAGTGCCAGCTCTAGGGGTTCTGAGAGTCAGTCCACGATGGGCTACAGGAAAGGTAATTTTAAAAATATTTATTCATTATTTTACATATTAATTTATTAAACATATTTATAATCATGTAAAAAATATATTCCCAGAGAATTTGAAAGCACAACCAGGTCTGGGAAGCATTGCCATAGATTTCTCTAGAGCATGGTGAGATTCTTACTACAGAAAATATTCAGGTAAAATAATTTCTTGCCAGTAACCTCAGAAAGAAAATTCTCACATTGGGTGAAAAGTCAGAGTAGGTGTCCTCTAAGACAGCTCTCAATTCTCAGATTTCATGATTCTACCACATTATGAAACTATAACAGTATGAAGGTAAAGTTGCATAATTATTTGTTTCAGGACAATTCTTTTACCCTTTATTTTATTTTAGTTTTTTTTGCGGTATGCGGGCCTCTCACTGTTGTGGCCTCTCCCGTTGCGGAGCACAGGCTCTGGACGCGCAGGCTCAGCGGCCATGGCTCATGGGCCCAGCTGCTCCACGGCATGTGGGATCTTCCCGGACCGGGGTATGAACCCGTGTCCCCTGCATCGGCAGGTGGACTCTCAACCACTGCGCCACCGGGGAAGCCCTGTGTTCATTTTTAATTGTGCACAAGTGAATGGAAAGTGTTGGTCCTCATTTCTCTAGGTGCCTTATTGTTCTCTAGTAAGAAGATTGGAAAAAATCCAAGCCTCCCCAAGTTCATGTTTATTTATTTTCTAGTTCTGAACATTGAGTTACCTGAGATATGGAGCATTCTCTATTGCACTTCAGTAAAGTCTGAATACTTTAAAAATAACAAGAATAATTTTGAGGCAACTCACAGAATTCTTTTGGTGATGTAATCCAAGTTTTTAGGAGTCATGTGCTCTATTTGGGGGAAGGAAGAAATGTGCACATGAAAATAATATAAAACTTTATAAAACCGAATGCTGAATGGCAAGGTTGGAAAGCAGGTGTTGAAGTGCAGAAAAGGGACTTTGGAAATGGGATTCATTGTGGAAGAGTCAAGGAGATTCACAGGAGATTGGAGGTAGAATGGATGTTAAAGGAATTGGAGCCCTTTTGAAAGATCTGTGGTGTTCTCATTTTTAAAAAGGGGAAATTCATGTTAGCAGGGAGAGGATAGGAAAGAAAAAGGCTTCGGCCAACCTTTCCAACTCTAGGATCCTAAAAAAAAGTTCCAATGTCATTCGTAGTTGTTGGATTGGATTAATTATTGAACTTAATTTTCCTAATGATGAAATGAAAAATGGCAGAGCTAAATGTTTTTGAAAGATTGCATCAACTTACAAACTTTTAGGAGGTATGGGGTTGATTACCCTTGTCCGTTTTTAAAAAATAACCAGTAATTCTGAAACTATCAGTTAGTGGGCAGTTAATAACTAGCTACCAGCAACTGGCTAATTTCTAGGAATGAATAATTAATAACCAATGGTTTAATTTCCTTTGAATTTTCCTATACTTGTTTGTATACATAGTAACTCATTTTACTAAATATTTCCATTTGTATCTCTAAAATAGATCCACTTTCCAACCAACTCTGCCCCTTGGAGGCTGGCTTGTATGATCTCCATCAATAGGCTCATTGGCTTCTGGCTGGGTTTGGCCATTGAAAAACACCATCGAATCAGAGGGAGGCAGGAGAGGGAGGTCAGGGCATGTGTTCCTCTGGCTGCTTCCCTGCAGGGTTGAGGTGGACAGGTCACAGAAAGTACCAACGAAAGATCGTGGCTCCTGTCACGTAGCTTTCTCCATCCAGCTTTCTCTGACTCAAGATTCTGTAATCATTCTCTACTCTGGCCCCGCAGACCAAGGAGTGGTAGTGAACTACTGTTGACACTGCCCCAGAGTGGGAGGGGCTGTTCCATCCTTTGTGGTTTCCCTACACTCTACTAACTCCTGTAAATACTCCTTTTATTCAACTCATCGCAAATTGCTCATTTGGAATGTGGCATTGGTCTCACTTGGACACATAACTGTCATATCCATTTAGTCCCTCTATTCAAAGATGAGAAGAGGCCCATATATAAATACTCCCAGGCAAAGAGGACAAAAATAGTTGATCTCCAAAAGTTACATGCATTTAAAGTCTACACCTCACAGGACAAGCTTTTTTTTTTTTTTTTTAATTATTATTTTATTTTATTTTAGGCTGCATTGGGTCTTCGCTGCTGTGGGGGGGCTTTCTCTAGTTGCAGTGACTTGTTGCGTAGCATGGGCTCTAGGCACGTGGGCCTCATCAGTTGTGGCACACGGGCTCAGCAGTTGCGGCTGGCAGGCTCTAGAGTGCAGGCCCAGCAGTTGTGGCGCACGGGCCTAGCCGCTCCGCGGCATGTGGGATCCTTCTGGACAAGGGCCCAAACCCATGTCCCCTGCATTGGCAGGCAGACTCCCAACCACCGCGCCACCAGGGAAGCCCCAGGACAAGCTTTTGAGTGGCGTATTTTTTTTTTCTTTTGAGAGAGTCTCACTATTCTTGAGGGTTTATTTTAATTAATCTACTTATTTATTATCAGTAAAACTCTCATGAGAGCTACAAATCTGCCTAGAGGCTTGAGAACTGGAAAATAATCAAAAAGTGTCCTACAAATCATTAATTAGTTGGATATATTCCAGTTTAGAAACCTGTGTCCACAAAATACAAGACTAATATCAACAATACATATGTATTAAAATAAAAAAGCATAATGGTTTTGCCAGCAGTTTAAATGGACTTTGTTTTTCTATGTCAAAAAGTGAAGTGTATAGCCTTTGCTTATGTCTTGCTTTCGAGAATTGATGGTCAAGTACTATTCATGATCATGATGAGGAAGAAAAGAGACTGTACAGTCAGATATTGGGATGGTCTGGCAATTCTATCAGTGTGTTTCAGTTGAATCAACTGTCGATGAAAAGATATAATGATAACACCAATTCAGAGGACTAAAGAATAACTTTACCATAGGGTATTACTCATGCAGGTTTCCTTGTGTGAATTTCTGATAGAACCCTGAGTTTTCATAGCCATTTAGGAAAGTAGTAAAGCAACTCTTTCTTTTAATTGAAGTATAGTTGATTTGCAATGTTGTGTTAGTCTCAGGTGTACAGCAAAGTGATTCAGTTATACATACATATATATTTATATAATCTTTTTCAGATTCTTTTCCATTATAGGTTATTACAAGATATTGAATTTAGTTCCCTGTGCTGCATAGTAGGTCCTTGTTGTTTATCTAAGCAAAGCAACTCTTAATTAAAGAACAACCTGTTATTACTATTCTATTTATTTGACTGAAAGAGCCTTCACTGATCTAGTGACACAAATTTGAAACTTATCTGGTAGCTTTCTTAAATATAACCTAGAAAACAACTGAGATTCTCTGTTTTTCAGCAGAAAACATTTCATTACCTGTATGTGTTTGCTTGGTTATTGTATGACACATTTAATTGGGGATATATTGGCATTCAATCTTAAGCAAAGGAAAGAGGAAACAAAATTTTCCTATTAATGTTTGGGTGCTGTGGTAGATATTACTAGTGCTTACTAGTATCTAGCTTTCTGTTACTTCTGGAGTACACAGAAAATTATACTTTTTTATCTCTTGAAATTAATTGTACCAATGGAATTAGTTCTAGTTAATGAAATATAAACAGAAATGATGTGTATATCTTTTGAGCCAAAACAATTGTCCGTGCTCTGCTCTTCAAATGGAACATAGCTAATCAATGACATTCCAGGTAGTGGTGCCCCCTCGAGCTAACTAATATTAGGCGTTTGGTTGAACAAGAAATAAATTTGAACCAATGCGATCTGGAGTTTGTTTTTTACCTCAGTATACTTTACCCTGTAACAATGCCTATCTGAGAATAATGGGACTCTTCAATATTTCAGAGAAAGTTACTAGACTTTTTTGAGGAAGTTGCAAATGAGAAATTTAAAAGATATTAAAACAAGTTGAAGGATGTCGATGTTACAAAACACAATTTGAAATTGGATGTATAGTCTTAGTGACTATTATAAAATGATGCTTTAAAGCCTTAGGAAAATAGTGGATCTAGGGAGATAACTGGAATAGCTATTTTTAAAGAACATGATCTATGATCCAATTATGAAATGTGATGCAAACACAATCGTGTCGGAAAAGAAGATGCTTTTCTGTCAGTCTCCATAGCAACAAGAACTTGGACTCTAACATGCTAGAGGCCAAGTTGATACGTGTAGATTTCTCAAATCTCTTAACAGTGTGCTAATGTGTCAATGAAACAAAGGGCTCCAAATCACTCAGTGAGATTCCCAGCAAAGTAGTGGTGTCAAGAATAGAGCTGGTCTTCCCCAAATTTTGGTTCTGCTCCCATATATGTATAACTTACAATATATGAAGTTATAAAAGGTAAAAGTCACTTTCTAAATTCTGGAGTTTGAGAAAATGTTTAATTTTGTCTCATGAAAAGAACCACAACATCTTGGCCATAGGGGAATATTTTTTAAAAAATTAGAAGGAAAAGGATTATGCCCACCAAAGCAGCTTGAACATTGAAACAGGCCAATGATTTAAACTGGAAATAAAGCCACTGGTCTGACAAACAGAAGGTATTTTGTGGATGTGACGGTTTTTATTTACCAACGTGACTGGGCCATGGGGTGCCCAGACATTTGGTCAAACGTTGTTCTGGGTGTGTCTGTGAAGCTGTTTCTGGATGAGATTAACATTTGAATCAGTACACTGAGTAAAGCAGATTGTCCCTAATGTATGTGGGCCTCCTTCAATCAATTGAAGACCTGAATAGAACAAAAAGTCTAAGAGGGGACTCCTCCTGCCTGACTATTGATCTGGTACGTCAGCCTCCTCCTGCCTTCAGATTCAAACTGAAACATAAGCTCTTCTCGGGTCTTGAGACTGCTGACTTTTGGACCAGGACTTGCAGACTTATACTACTGGTCTTCAGACCTTTGGATTGGACCTGGAACTACCTCATCAGCTCTCCTGGGTCTCCAGTTTGCCAACTGCAGAACTGTGACTCCTCAGCTTCCTAACTGCATGACCCAATTCCTTATAATAAATCTCTCTCTCTCACTCACTCTCTGTTAATATATGTGTATATCCACATATATGTTTTGGGCAACATATGAGAAGTACAAACCTTTATAGAAATCAATTGGTAAAGACTGTACTTGAAGTGAACTTTAAGCAGGTGCAAAAACAAAAATCAAGAATGTTCTGGGAACATGAAAAAGAGACCCAAAATAAGAACGTGAATACACCCTAGTATATAAAATGGGGCGAAACCAAACTCAGAATAGGATAAAGTAAAAAAGGAAGGTGAGAATTTTGGATAACATCTGAAAGAGGCTTTTTCCTTAGTTCGGTGCTTTTCGTATTATTCCAAGGTATGCTAATGCGAGACAAAATGTTCACAGTTATTTTGTCATTAAAGTGATCCATAAGCAAATGCATTTGGTCGGTGCAGGCTAAAAATAACAATTTAGTTTCTTTACTGCAAGAATTCATAGAGTCTTAGTATGCTAATGACTAATGTGCATCCCTAAGAATATGAGTTAATTTTAAGTAAAGTATACCAGATGTATTTAACCACAGAGGAATTGTTCTCTAAGTTTTATTTTAAATCATCTGAAAAAGAACAAAAATGTTCAAGTATTATATATGTTTTTGGAATTATATAAAGTAAGTGAGGAACGTCTACCCCTTGGTCTATGTAATCCTGTTTTATTAAGTAACCATCATAAGTGTTTTGAACTTATCTTAAAAAAGAATATTTGATAATGTAAGAAGCCCACAATTAGTAAGTGAAAACAAGCAAACAGGAGATAAATAGAAAATAAAAAGTAAAATAGAAGATGTAAATCAAACTATATCAATAATATTAAATATGAATGAATTAAGCCATCTAATCAAAAGGCAAATATTGATAGATTGAATAAAAAAAATCAAGACATCTATAAGCTGTCAACAGAAGACACACATTAGAGTCAAATATACAAGTAGGTTAAAAGAAGAAGGATGAAAAAAGATATCATGCAAACAGCAACCATAAGAAAGCTGGAAAAGCTATACTAATATCAGAAAAAATAGACTTAAAAATTTTACTAGAGATAAAGAAGAAACATTTGGTAAAACAGGTGGTCAACTTTACAGGAAATGATAACAATTTTATATATATATATAGAACAACAGAGCCCTAAATACATGAAGCAAAAAAAGTCAAAATTGAAGGGAGAAATAGACAATCAGTAATGGTAGTTAGAGACTGCAATATCTCATTTTTAATAATAAATAGAACAACTGGGCAGATCAACAAGGAAATAGAAAACTTGAACGTCACAGACCTATAGTCATAGACATAACAGACATCTATAGAATATTCACCCAACAACAGCAGAATACACAGTCTTCTCAAGTGCACACAGAACATACTCCAGGTAGACCATATGCTATGCCATTAAGTAAACCTAAATAAACATAACAGGATTAAAATCATACAAAGTGTGTTCTTCAAATATAATGGAATGAAATTAGAAATTAGTAATAAAGAAAATTGGGAAATTCTCAAGTATGTGGACATTAAATCACACATTACTAAATAAGCAATAGGTCAAAGAAGAAATCACAGGAGAAATTAAAAAATAATTTGAGATAAATGAAAATGAAAACACAGCATACTCAAGTTTATGGGATGTAGTTAAAGCAGTGCTTAGGGAGAAATTTATGGTAATGCCTATTGAAAAAGAAGAAAGATATAAAATCAACTTCACCTTAAGGCACTGGAAAAAGAAAAGTGAACTAAATTCAAAGGAAGCAGGAAGAAGGAAATAATGAGGATTAGAGCAGAAAACAATGAAAATAGAGAATAAAAATGAAGAAAAATGATCAAAACCAAAAGCTGTTTTTTTGAAAATATCAACAAAATTGACAAAGCTTCACCTAAATAAAAAGAGAGATGACTCAAATTACTAAAATCAGGAATGAAAGAGGAGACATTACTACCAACATTACAGAAATGAAAAGAATCATAAGGAAATACTTTGAATGCTATAGGCCAACAAGTAAGATAACAGATGAATTTGACAAACTTCTACAAAGATGTAAACTACCAAAACTGACTAAAGAAGAAATAGAATATCTAAATAGACCTATAAAAGTAAAGTGATTAAATTAGTAATCAAAAAACTTTCCACAAAGAAAAGCCCAGGACCAGATGGCTTCACCAGACCTTTAAGCGAGCATTAATAGCAATTCTTCACAAACTATTTAAAAACATAGAAGAGGAGGGAACACTTCCCAACTCATTTTATGAGACCAATATTACTCTCACACGAAAACCAGACAAAGATATCACAAGAAAAAGAAAACTGTAGACCAGTAATTTATGAATATAGATGGCAAAAATCCTCAAAAAAATACTACCAAATTGAATCCAGCAATATTTAAAAGGGATTCTACACCATGACCAGGAGGATTTATTTTAAGAATGCAAGTTTAGTTTGCCATCCCCAAATCACTAATTAACATAATATACCATATCGGTAGAATAAAGGACAAAAAACAGACAAACACATTGTCATCTCAATAGGTGCAAGAAAAAAGATTTGACAAAATTTAACATCCCCTTGTGATAAAAACACTCAACAAATCAGGGATACAAGGGTACTCTCTCAACATGAAAAAGGGAATTTATGAAATACCCACAGTTAACATCATATTCAATGGTGAAAGACAAAGACTTCCTTCCCAAGGGGAGACACGAGAGAGGGATATTTCTTTCCATTTCTATTCAGTGAAGTACTGGAAGTTCTAGCCAAGGCAATTAGGGAAGAAAAGGTAATAAAAGGCATTTAAATTGGAAAGGGAGAAATAAAACTATCTCTATTTCTAGATGGCATGATCTAATATAAAAAATTTCCAAAAAACCCACTCCCAAATTATTAGCACTATTTAAAATGTTTGGTAAAGTTGCAGGATACAAGATGAGCAAGCAAAAATCAGGTGTATTTCCGTACACTATAAGTGAACAATCCAAAAATAAATTAAGAAAACAATTTCATTTACAATAGCATCAAAAACATTAGAACTCCCTTAAAAAACTAAAAATAGAACTACCATAAATCTACAAACAGTAAATGCTGGAGAGGGTGTGGAGAAAAGGGAACCCTCTTGCAAGGTCGGTGGGAATGTATATTGATACAGCCACTATGGAGAACAGTATGGAGGTTCCTTAAAAAACTAAAAATAGAACTACCATACGACCCAGCAATCCCACTACTGGGCATATACCCTGAGAAAACCATAATTCAAAGAGTCATGTACCACAATGTTTATTGCAGCTGTATTTACAATAGCCAGGACATGGAAGCAGTTTAAGTGTCCATTGACAGATGAATGGATAAAGATGTGGCGGGGCTTCCCTGGTGGCGCAGTGATTGAGAGCCTGCCTGCTGATGCAGGGGACACGGGTTTGTGCCCCGGTCTGGGAAGATCCCACATGCCACGGAGTGGCTAGGCCCGTGAGCCATGGCTGCTGAGCCTGTGCGTCCGGAGCCTGTGCTCTGCAACAGGAGAGGCCACAACAGTGAGAGGCCTGCGTACCTCAAAAAAAAAAGAAGATATGGTACATATATACAATGGAATATTACTCAGCCATAAAAAGAAACGAAATTGAGTTGTTTGTAGTGAGGTGGATGGACCTAGAGACTGTCATCAGAGTGAAGTAAGTCAGAAAGAGAAAAACAACTGTATGCTAACACATATATACGGAATCTAAAAAAAAAGATTCTGAAGAACCTAGAGGCAGGACAAGAATAAAGACGCAGACGTAGAGAATGGACTCGAGGACACGAGGAGGGGGAACAGTAAGCTGGGACGAAGTGAGAGAGTGGCATGGACATATATACACTACCAAATGTAAAATAGATAGATAGTGGGAAGCAGCCACATAGCACAGGCAGATCAGCTTGGTGCTTTGTGACCACCTAGAGGGGTGGGATAGGGAGGGTGGGAGGGAGATACAAGAGGAAGAAGATATGGGGATATATGTATATGTATAGCTGATTCACTTTGTTGTACAGCAGAATATAACACACCCTTGTAAAGCAATTATACTCCAATAAAGATGACAAAAAAATATTAGAACTCTTAGGAATACATTTAACCAAGGAAGTGCAAGACTTGTACACTGAAAACTATAAAATATTGTTGAAAGAAATTTAGAAAGAAATGGATAGACACATAGAGCAATAGAATAGAATTGAGAGTCCAGAAATAAACCCTCATATCAATGGCAAGTTGAGTGTCACAAGAGTACAAAGACTATTCAGTGGGGAAAACTTAGTGTTTTTAATAACTGGTGATGTGATCACTAGACATCCACACAAAAAAATTAAGTAAAATTGGACCCATACATCATCCATATACAAAAATTAACTCAAAATAAACCACAGACCTAAATGTAAGAGCTCACACTATAAAACCTTTAGAAGAAGACAGAGGAATAAATCTTAATGACCTTGGGATAGGCAATGGTTTCTTAGATGTGACCTCAACATCACAAAGAACAAAAGAAAAAAGAGATAAATTGGATATCACCAAATTGTGCTTTATAGAAAAACATTAAGAAAATTAAAGGGCAACTTAAAGAATGTGAGAAGAAAACTGTACATCCATCATAACTTGTTATCTAGAATATATAAAGAACACTCGCAACTCAGTAATAAACAGACAACCTAATTTAAAAATGGATAGAAGATCTAAATTGACAGTTCTCCAAAGACATACAAATGGCCAATAACACATGAAAAGATGCTCAAATTATTAGCTATCAGGGAAATGCAAATGGAAACCACGAGATACCACTTCATGCACACAAGAACGGTTATATAAAAAAATCAGATAATAACAAATAAAAATTGTTGGTGAGAAAGTGGAGAGGTTGGAACCTTCATATGCTGCTAAATATAAAATTCTTCTGCTGCTTTGGGAAACAGCCTGGCAGTTCCTCAAATGTTTACACATAGGGTTACCAGCCATTCTTCTTTACTCAGGAGAAATTAAAACATGTGCACACAGAATCTTGTGTGAATGTTTTATGAAAGTTCATAGTAGCACTGTTCATATTAGCCAAAAAGTGGTTACAACACAAATGCCCATCAAGTGATGAATGAATAAACAAAATGTGCTATATCTGTATAATGAAATATTACTTGGCAGTAAAAAGGAATAAAGTACTGATATGCAACAATGTGAGATGAAAACCTCGAAAATATTACACTAAGTGAAAAAAGCCAGTCACAAAGGACCATATTGTATGATTCCATTTATATAAAATGGCCTGAGTGGGCGAATCTACAGGCACATAGTGTAGCTTAGTGGTTGCCTGGGGCTGAAGACGGGGAGCCACTGGCATTAGGGGTGATGGCTGTGTGGTGCAAAGCTTCTTTGTGGGGAAACAAAATGTTCTAAAATTTATTATGGTGATGCATGCACAAGTCTAGGAATATACTAAAAGCCCTCAAGTGTATGCTTTAGTTAATTAATTAATTAATTTATTTATTTTGGCCACACTGTCTGGCTTGCGGGATCTTAGTTCCCTGACCAGGGATCAAACCTGCACTCCCTGCCATACAAGCACAGAGTCATAACCATTGGACCGCCAGGGAAGTCCCGAGGTGTACACTCTCAAAGGATGAATTCTATGACACGTTAATTATACCTCAATAAAGTTGTTTTAAAAATGGAGTTAATAAATAGTATGAGAAGCCAGACTTCTCTCTCAGAAAAGTCAATATAAGTTGTTTCTACAAAACTCATTTATTTTTTTGTTTAGGCATGTATTATATACATGAAACATTTTCATTCTCCTTAATATAGTTAAGACTCAAGTTGGAATAAAGTGGCCTAATATTAACTGGCTCCTTTATGTACCTACAAAATAAAATGTTAACAAGTGGCAATTAGAGCACTCCAGCCAAAGTGTACTCTGCTAAGGATGATTTAATAAGCCATCGCATTTTCTCAGTTTGAAATTTGCCTGTGATTACCTTTCTGTTAAGTTTGGCAGGTTGTCTTCTGCCTAGTTTTAATATCATTTTACCACTTAAACGTTTAGTGTAATGTCACATAATGGTTAAGCATTGTTAACTGGCATACTGGGTCTCCTTGCCCTTAAATCAACTTAAATGTTACAGAATAAGTGTTCTTTACAGTAAATCGGTGACACTTTTACATCAAATTATTTAGTTAAAATAAGAGGCACTGAAATGTAAAATTTTTACCCTATCATTTTTTATTGTAATTTTTAAAAATAAATTTATTTATTTATTTTTGGCTGCATTGGGTCTTCGTTGCTGCGCGTGGCTTTCTCTAGTTGCGGTGAGCAGGGGCTACTCTTCCTTGCGGTGCATGGGCTTCTCATTGCAGTGGCTTCTCTTGTTGCAGAGCATGAGCTCTAGGTGCGTGGGCTTCAGTAATTGTGTCAGGCGGGCTCAGTAGTTGTGGCCCACAGGCTTAGTTGCTCAGTGGCATGTGGGATCTTCCCAGACCAGGGCTCAAACCCATGTCCCCTGCACTGGCAGGCAGATTCTTAACCACTGTGCCACCAGGGAAGTCCCTATTCTAATTTTATAGTGAGCGTCTTCATAGCAAAAGGAAGTCTCAGGTGGAAGCAGTCTCATTTTCATGATCAAATATGTTTCCCTTAAGTCCATTCATTTTCATTTTATTCCATATGCATTGACTAATTCTCTCTCCTATTACTCTGCACGGGGCACTGTTGGGTAGCAGGGGGGACTAACTTGAGAGTCACATTTGTTGACTAGAAACATGACCTTGTATGAGGAGAGAATGAGCATTTGACCACCATGTTTGGTGCTTTACATATGGTATTAAGTCCTTAACCACACTCCTCTATGACAGATTTTATCATTACCATTTAATAGAGGAAAAACCTGAACTTAGGGAAGGTGAACATTGAAGCTACCAACACATTTTTTTTTTCCCAGACTAATTACTAACTTCTGTGTTTCAGCTAAGATATTGGTCAGTCAGTTCCTAAAACCATTAAATAAACTCAAATGTGAGGGAAAATATTGATAATTCAAGTGGTATTAATGTGTGATTTTATCTGAGAACAATATCTTAAAGAAAATTGTTTAATAAAAAGTTGCTATCCAAAAAAAAAAAAACCCAACAACAAAAAACCCCACAATAATAAAGCACTCTTAAACCATACATACACAAAAGTTGATGTCCAGGTGTCCAAAAGAGTGTTTAGTTTGTTTTCTTTTTGTTCTTCTGTGTATTTTTTTTTTTTTTGGTGTATTTTTAATGAGATTATTTGGGTGATCTCACATATGGCCAAGTCCTCGTGATTTAAGCAGTTTCAATCCAGTTAGTTTTTCTTTTCCTATTTTGTTAGTCTGCCCTTTGGCCCTCTTACTTCTTGTTGGCAACCATCTCACTTCCAGAAAGTGTAGACTCCGAATGAGAGAGGGCAGTAAAGCACAAATCTTCACTAAGCTGATGGAACACACGTTGAACAAAAACCTATAGGCTTGAGCTTCCCTGGTGGTGCAGTGGTTAAGAATCCGCCTGCCAATGCAGGGGACACGGGTTTGAGCCCTGGTTCGGGAAGATCCCACATGCCGTGGAGCAGCTAAGCCTGTGCGCCACAACTACTGAGCCTGTGCTCTGGAGTCCATGAGCCACAACTACTGAAGTCCGTGCGCCTAGAGCCCGTGCTCTGCAACAAGAGAAGCCACCACGATAAGAAGCCCACGCACCTCAACGAAGAGTAGCCCCTGCTTGCAGCAAGTAGAGAAAGCCCACACGCAGCAACGGAGACCCAACACAGCCAAAAATAAAATAAATGAAATAAATAAATTTATTAACAAAAACACCCTATAGACTTTATGACAAGCTGCCCAGTTTTCCATTATTACAGGTAATTGGAAAGCAATTATGATTACGTGAATTTCATTTTTTTCAAATCTCATCAATATCATCAGTTGGTTACATTTTCCATAAAGACCTCATCAGAAAATCTAAAACTTCAGCCCTATTACCCTGTCTGTGTCTGCTCACTGAACTTGGCCTAGGTCTACCTGGAAGTTCACCACAGACAGCT
The DNA here is from genome assembly GCF_039906515.1 of Pseudorca crassidens. Taxonomy (NCBI): domain Eukaryota; kingdom Metazoa; phylum Chordata; class Mammalia; order Artiodactyla; family Delphinidae; genus Pseudorca; species Pseudorca crassidens. The sequence goes on from NC_090300.1 coordinate 11,403,509, forward strand.
GGGTCTTCCTGCATATTCCTGTCTGAAGGATCCTTCTAGTGTCTTCTGCAGCTAAGCCTGAAGGTAACCTTTCAGAAGCCACCCTCAACTCCTTTTACTTGTCTCATGGAAGAACAATTCTTAGTTGCCCTACACAGTCTCTCAGTGTCCCCCTAGCAGGATCGAGCCCCAATTGCCTACAGAGTGAATGATCTCATTAACACACACTTATTTACTTGTTTTCCTTTCTTTCCTGTCTTATTCCTTTACTCCTTCACCTTGCTTCCTGGATCACCTCCCAAAGAAACTATCTGCATCCAAATCATTGTCTCAAAATCTATTTTTTTTAAAATTTAATTTTAGGGGGACACCCAAATTAAGAGACTGATTCAGAAATTACCTTCTCTATTTATATGAGACATACAGAAAAGACAAATTTATAGAAACAGAAAGTAGATAAGTGGTTGCCTAGGGCTGGATGTGGGAACAGAGATTAATCATAAATGGGTGTGAGAGATCTCTTTAGGGAGGAAAAATACTCTAAAACTCAGGTGGGGATGGTTGAACCACTCAATAAAGATAGTAAAAATCATTAAACTATACACTTGAAATAAGTGAATTTTATGATACGTACAATATACCTCAATAAAGTTTTTAAAGAAATTACCTTATTTTACACGGAGAGATGGTAAGATCTAAAGAGCTAAAGTGCTCAAAGTTACACAGCAAATACAGGCCAGAGAAAAGAATAGAGTTTCAGGCCATTTGATTACTCTGATTCATTACTTTTGATTCATCTGTGGACAAATGATCTTGCTTTAACTCATTAAAAATTAAAGTACTTGAGAAAAGTGACAAAGCACCAATTAAACCAAGTATCAATACATTTATGACACCAATTATAATAATCATTTAGTTAGTCTTTCCTGTAGGTTAAATAATTTACCTAGCTTATTTCATTTAATTTCACAAATGGGCCATAAAGTGGGGATGACTACTATCTCTTTGCTACCCACGGGGAAATAGAGCTTGAGAGAAGGTAAGTGACTAATACTCACAGGAGGCTGAGTGGGAATTCATCCATATTTGTCACCAGACACCAGAGCGCATATTCATCATGACTATATTATACCACTTCTGCTGGTGACTAGGATTTCCTTCCCCTCTCACCACTCCAACATGACCAGAGAAAGGCAAAGCTCCATACCTCGCTGTTGAGTTTGTTTATCTGCTGCTTGGTCTCCTCTGCTTTGATGAAGAGGACAGCAGCTCCAATCTCTGGGTCTGGAAAGTGACACACACGCAGAATGAGTCCTTCAGGAATAAACCTCATATTTCAGGACTGGGGCAGTTAGAACAAGGAAGGAAGCCCAAGCTGCCTTCAACCTTTCCTGATGTCGGTGCACTGTAGCTCCTGTCTCCCTAGTTCTCCTCTGGATGGCACCTGGTGAGCTCTTTGGTACTAGGCACACAGCATGGTGGTGACTGAGGCCACACTTACTGGATGTGTCCATGGCCACCCTCCCCTTCTCCTGAACACAGTCCTACCATGTGCCCAAATGGCACATGTTCTCTTCTTTGACCGTTTTCCAAAAATATATCACAGCCAGTGTCCAAGCCATAGAAAAGAGATGTTCTTTTCTCCTCTCTTCCCTTTCCAGATTTTGAGTCCTGTACCCATGAGAGCATTTTCCCCCTACCTCTATTAAATCTGCTCATCCCCACTGCAGGCTTTCTGTCTCTTCCAATGTTGCTCTAAAAGGCGATTTCTCCCATTTCCCGGGTCTCTCATCTCCACTTTTTCTCTACCTTACTTTTACAAATACATTTCATATCTGTCAGGAGCAAGAAGCACAGATGAATCATTGCTAGCTAGAGTGGAAGGGATTTGATATACAGAGATATCTATATCTATATATGTCGTGTATATATATCATGATGACTATCCTAATTCTGGTCAGTTATGTGTAGAAAATTTGCCTGTGGGAGAAAAAAGTCGCTCAAAACAATCCAAAGTGTCAGAGTAGTAAAAGCTCCTTTTGCTGAGATATTTTTCAAAGTTAATCTATTCATTCAATGAATGATAAGAGATCACCTACAACAGGCTAAGCCTCCTTTAGATGAGACAGAAAGAAAATATATTGACCTTCATGGGGCTTTGAGTCTAGCTGGGAAAAGAGGCATTGAAAAAGCAATTATGGGGCTTCTCTGGTGGTGCAGTGGTTAAGAATCTGCTTGCCAATGCAGGGGACACAGGTTCGAGCCCTGGTTTGGGAAGATCCCACATGCCATGGAGCAACTAAGCCCGTGCGTCACAACTACTGTAGCCCCCACGCTTAGAGCCCGTGCTCTGCAGCAAGAGAAGCCACCACAATGAGAAGCCCGTGTACTGCAATGAAAAGTAGCCCCCGCTCACTGCAACTAGAGAAAGCCCACACACAGCAATGAAGACCCAATGCAGCCAAAAATAATAAATAAATAAATTTATTTTTTAAAAAAAGCAATTATGCAATAGGTGTGGATTTCATACTAAGGGCAGTAGGAATCCATCTCAGGATTTTAAGCATAGGAATAGCGTAATAAGAATAAATTTGTATTTTTTTTAAAAGTTCTCTCTGTATGGAGAACAGTGTGAAAACAGAAGTGACTTTGGAAGCAGTGCAGGCAAGAGTGAATGTGGCAGGGAAAAGGGTGGTGGAAGGAAGGATAGAAAGTCTCAGACATAACTGAGAGATATTTAGGAGGTAAAGTCAAGAATATTTGTTGCTTGAATGGATGAGTATTGGGGTAGATGTTGGGAAAAGGGAGAAGAGGAGGCTAAGGGGGGTGGCAGGACCAGAAATACTAGGTGGATGGCATGATGACGTCCTGTGAGCCAACAAGGAAAACTTCCAATTGGGGCCCACCATCAGCTTCCACAGCAAATGCTCACATCTGGTTGACAAGAACTATGATTTCTGTGCTTCTTGCCCAGAGCAGATATAAGTCCATTACATGGATGAATCATGATTGTTGACTAACATCTGCATTCCTCTCCTCACCTTCCCACCTCCCACCATTGTCCTACTATGGAGTCTTACTCTTCCATCTTCCCAGGTGAGTGCTGGGAAGAACTGTTGATTGATAGAAGACTGGTATTCTACCAAATGGAGACATACCCCCAGAGCTGTACATTCAGAAGTCTTTATTGGGCTTGGCTTTGCCCATGGAAGGATTCACCAATTAGCAGGAGATCCTGACACAAGGATCTGCCTTGCATCTGGTGACTGTTTGGGATCGCCTATGTTCATTATTCTCTATCAGCTACAGGTGCGTCTTCTTTTAGAAGTTGTCATTTCTGGCCTTCATCATGCTGACAAATTCTTTTGTGGGCAATGAACTCAAGAATGAAACGGAGAGAGAGGAGCCTGGGCTAGGTTTTGGGGTACTTTACATTAATTCGCCATCCCTAGAGGGTAGTACTTCATATAATTCCCCATCATTTCCGATATTCTTACATACTTCTGAAGATATTTATCCCTGGCAAACTGCAAGTACTTAACCACTTACCCAATAAATTGGTTAAGTATAACCAATGTTCCTTAGTCTACACCCAACACAGCATTTCCTTTGGGTAATGTTGTTTCTGTGGATTAGTCTGCATTTATAATAGGAAAACATGGTTACCCTCTGATGAAGAGCAGAAATTTGAGTCTCCTCCTGACACACCATTTACCTGGGCTGGTAAGCTGCAGGATGTCGAGCCTGGATAGAGGAACCATTACAAATGCTATCTTAATAACTTGGAGGTGGCACAGACTCAAGTGAAATTACTTTGTGGCTTTGGTTAAGTTCCATCACATGGAGAATACCCCGAGAATGGGAAGGCAAAAAAGTGCCTATACCAAACATTACAAGTTGTAAAGACATATCACCCCTTGAGAGAAGACTAAATATAGAGCTTACCTCCAAGAGGAGGAGAAATTCGGGGCTCCGGTCTGACTCGTTCAGAGCCAAAGTCAAAAGACTGGCTTTCCTCACTGCAGTTTCCATCTTCAATTCCATCAACAACCCTGTTTAAAATAACAAGGATTGGCTAGTTGCGCATTTATATTCATGGGTTCCAGTACTCCTAGAAGACTTGAAAAATTGTGTGTTAAATTTCTAAATTCTAGACACTCTAGAGCTGGGCTATCCAATATGGTAGCCATTAGCCTTATACGGCCATTGAGCACCTGAAATGTGCAAAAAGAGATGTGCTGTAACTATAAAATACACACTGGATTTTGAAGATTTTAGTAAAAAATGTAAGTTATTTAATTAGTAATTTTTAATATTTGAAATGCTAGTATTTGGGGCATATTGAGTCAAATAAAATATCTTATTAAAATTATTATTAAATAATTGCATGTGTGTGTGTTTACTTTTTAAAGATGTGGCTACTGTAACATTTAAAATTACTCATGTGGCTCACAATTTTAGCTCATGCTACATTTCTATTGAACAGCAATGCTATAGATCTTAGACTCATTTATTCTCAGATTCAAAACCTTAAGCTACAGAAGTTCTCTTATCTAAATTTATATTAATTCACTACTCTATCCAGAATTAAAGAGTTTTAATGTAATGTTTACAGAATTGCAGAAAATAACTTTGAAAACATCTTTGCTCTGGACGTGGACAAAACTCTGAAGTGAGAGTTGAAGAATTATATTTAAATGACTATTAGGACTCTAGCTAATCTTCTTTCCTTGGTAAATAATATCTAACACACTCATTATTTTAAAAAAAGATGAATTTATTGTAGAAAATGTAAACACAAAGGTAACAAAAATCTGAAAAGAAAAATCAACTGTCATTCACCACTACCCTTAACATCTTGGTGTGTTCTCAAAATCTTTTTCTAGATATAAAATAAAATATGTTTTTTCATAAGTGTAGAATAAGTTGTACATGAAACTTTCTTTTACAGCTCTGATACATTTTCCCCCTTTTTATAATTTAGTATTTTTCATTTTAGAGAAATTTTAGGAAGGAGAAGAGTTAAGGGATGTTTTCAAATTACCATCTCCAACTGAATTCCTGAACATTTAATATCCACCTACTTTTCATTAACCCTGTTTTGCTTATTTTCCCCTTAATATTTTCTCTAAATGGATAAGTTGTGTTCTTCAAATGACTAACTAAATATGTAGTATATCAGAAACAACCCTTGCCTTATAAGCAGAACAACAGAATTTGAATCTATATTTCAGAACTCAAATTTCTGAGATTTTGGACAAAATATGTAACCTTCAAAATACTTAACACTTCTTACAACTTTATAGTAGATAATACAAGCTACTTTAGACGATTCCTGAAAAGACGAAATGTAATAGTAAATGAAAAATTACCTAGCCGAGTACATGAGACTAGGAATCACTCAATATGTTTTTTTATGTCTATTTTTTACTGAGCTGTTATGCACCATAGCCTACTCTTTTCACATTTTCTGAGTCAGAATTTTTCACTGTTTCAATCACTTTTAGTTGATCCTAAAGTGAATTTTTTTAAAATTAAAAAATAGAACCATCCCATATTACAGGCTGAAGGGATCAGAAATAAAAATAAGTTCAATCGTCCACAATAATGAAGCAAATACTATGGGAAATGAAGACCAGCACTTCACTTCCTTCATAATTTCCACTCATTGCTTCATGAAACTTTTGGTGAGATCAGATACTGAGGGGATAGCAATACGGACTTTGTTCCATCTCTTTTGTTTTCATTAGAAATTTATAAGTTATAAAATTACAATGTAGAAATATACATCTATAAAAATAGGTAGAGCTAAATGGGTAAAGGGAGAAGAGAAAGAATTTGGAACATGTAATGGACCCTTTTGAGAATGTGACTAAAATGATTTATTCTCATCTTGCACACACCTCCACGTAGAGTCAAAAATGGCGCACAAACATTTAGGGAAGCTGAAGCATCGAGGCTAAGAACCTGCACGGCAGAAAGGCCTAGAAGGCTGACTCATTTACTAGCCAGGTACTAGTCTGACTACAAGGCAGCCAGTTTCACCTGGGAAAGAATTCTATGATGTGAACTCTCACCTTGGACTGAGGTCTGGGGGTCCAGCATTGTTCAAAGCTGAAAGTTGCAATTTCAAGTTCTTCTCTTTTCTTTTACCATGGTTAGGGGCGTCGGCTTCCTGTTTGCTTTTGGGGGAATTGGAACTGGAGACTCTGACAGGTGAGTGAAATGGCACTGTTCCCGAGGCCAGCTGCTTCAGGCTTAAGCCGAGATAGCTCTTACTGCTTCCAGGCCTCTTGCTACGGGAAGAGGAAGATCCCCTAGTGTAGATGGGGGAGAGGGATGCAGTCTCCTCCTCCTCCCGGCTCTCTTCCTCTTCCTCGTCTTCCACAATGGATGGGAGTCTCTTCTTGATGCTGCCATTTCCCTTGGGCTCTGGCTAAATCGGAGGATAATATAGATGAGTACAGATTGTGAAGACTTCTTGAGAGGCATATCATTCATGCTGCAGGGCCCATCTGAACAAAGTCAGATCCCCTAGAGCCTTTAAGCCTCACAGATTTTGCTCTTATTTATTCAGCTGTTCAAAGTCTCTCATACTGTCTGGCACAGGGAACGCTACTCAATATTCTGTAATAACCTACATGGGAAAAGAATCTGAAAAAGAATGATTCACTTTGCTGTACACCTGAAACTAACACAACACTGTAAATCAACTATACTCCAATAAAAATTTTAAACAAAACAGAAATAAACTCACAGACATAGAAAACAAACTTAAGATTACCCAAGGGGAGGGGGGTAGAGGGATAAATTAGGAGTTCGGCATTAAAATATACACACTGCTATATATAAAATAGATAACCAACAAGGACCTCCTATATAGCACAGGGAACTCGATTCAATATCTTGTAATAACTTATAATGGAAGAGAATGTTAAAAAAGGATATATACATATATATGTATATATATATATACATATATATGTATATATATATATATACATATATATATATCTCTCAATCACTTTACTGTACACCTGAAACTAATACAACATTGTAAATCAACTATATTTCAATAAAAGATGTTAAAAATCTCCCCATTTCTGATCTCGGCTAGGTTTACTCTCTCTGCTTTCCTGGTGTTAGCCCACAATCCTTCTCTTGGTCTTTTAAACTCTCTTGGTGGTGAGCTATGTAAAAGGTACATTTGATCAGGTTTGCATTGAGGTTTTAATCAGCCTGTCATTTATAATAGCATATGATGGCATGTTTTTAGGAATAAGACATTTTTCAATTTTACTGCAAAGTCTTGGGCCTTGATAGTTTATTTAATTTATTTATTTCATTTTTCAGGTATCCTCATCATTTTATTTTTATTGAAGTATTGTTGATATACAATATTACATATTACAGGTGTACAATATAGTGATTCACAATTTTTACAGGTTATACTCCATTTATAGATATTATAAAATATTGGCTATATTCCCTGTGCTGTACAACATCTCCCTGTAGCTTATTTTATACCCGGTAGTTTGTACCTCTTACTCCCCTACCTGTATCTTGCCCCTCCCCCTTCCCTCTCCCCACTGATAACCACTAGTTTGTTCTCTGTGTCTGTGAGTCTGCTTCTTTTTGGTTATATTTGCTAATTTGTTGTAGTTTTTAGATTCCACATATAAGTGATCTCATACAGTATTTGTCTTTCTCTGTCTGACTGATTTCACTTAGCATAATTGGGCCTTGATATTTTAAAGTTACAGGGTCCTCAGTGGAACTTTATGTGGAGATCAACCAGCAAAATTATATTATCTTTGAGAATAAAACTCTTTCCTATTTTGGATCATAGATGAACGAAGATCAGAAGTGTCCCCAGCTCTCCTTGTTCTCACAAGTCAGGTGGCAGGAAGTACAGCAAACCATTTGATCCTCTCACCTTGAAGAGCCTTAGGAAAGGAAAGGGAGAGTTTTGCAAACTCTCCTGTAGGATTCCTGCCTGGGCTCCTTCAACCTTACAGGCTTAGGAGAAGCAAAGGAGAGGATGGGAAAGGATGAAGGAGGGGATAATGAAGGGGCAGGGCAGACAAGGTAGCAAAGGCTAAGCTGATGGCCCTCAACAGAGTCAATCTAAGAGTATGTGTTTCTTGCTCTGCCCCAGACATGGCCTCCCTACTCCAAAAAGTCAGTTCATTTTTCTGTGCCTCAGTTTCTTTTGAGGATACAATCATACCTGCTTATCAATAATTCATAATAAAAATAAACTGAAAAGACCTAAGAATACTATTTATATGTCATGAGCTGTCATGGTTATTACTTCATCTCAATAATTAGTTGTTTTATTGGTATATGAATTTTATTGTAACAGTTATAATGATATATATATATATATATATATGTAACAAAAAAATGAACTTGAATCTGTAGTGACTGACAGGCCCATTCACCCATTTAGTTGAGGCCATAGCTGTAAAATAAAATGATCAGTTCACTTAGGAAGGTTTTTTTTTTTTGTATTTTAATCTTTTTTAAAATTAATTAATTAATTAATTGGCTTGTTGGGTCTTCAGTTCTGTGCGAGGGCTTTCTCTAGTTGTGGTGAGTGGGGGCCACTCTTCATCGCGGTGCGCGGGCCTCTCACTGTCATGGCCTCTCTTGTTACGGAGCACAGGCTCCAGAAGTGCAGGGTCAGTAGCTGTGGCTCACGGGCCCAGTTGCTCTGCGGCATGTGGGATCTTCCCAGACCAGGGCTCGAACCCGTGTCCTCTGCATTGGCAGGCGGATTCTCAACCACTGTGCCACCAGGGAAGCCCTGTATTTTAATCTTATGGGTCAAAATTTCTTGAGGAAATGGAATTATTAGACTCATCTTTCCAACTATGTGATTATTTTAATTAATGGTAAAGCTATTAGTTCTTTATTCAAGAGTTATGGTTTTGCTTTTATTTGTTTTTTTTTTCTTCACAGCATTTTAAATTCTGTGCTTTTAACCAAAGATGGACCCATGTGGAATTGCAGAGGAACATTTGTATACTAGTATTGTAGAACAGAAAAGTGAGCTCACCCAGCTAAAGACACAACAGGGCGAACTTATCACAGAAATTAAAATCAGTGAGTACATTCTCTAATTGGACTTCTGTTTACATTTGCATTGGCAATTTAACCATTCCTTTGTTTCAAGGAGGCTCCCTTGGCTCTAACAGAATCTTCTGACTAGTAAGCTATAAGATGTTTGTACTTCTACAAGTTCATTTAATTTTCACACTTCCATGCTTGGCACCTTGGACAATTTGCTTAGGTACTGACTCTTGTGACTGGGACAGCCAATATGATTTATACCAAGAATTCATGAGCCCGTGGACCATCATTGCAGACAATACCCAAATTTATTATTATTAAATACCCAGCCCCACACGCAGCCTCTGTGCAGGAGGAGTACCTGTTACTTTCTTCAGGCCATTGGTATAGAAACACCCTCCTCCCTTGTGTCACTGGATTCACCTGTGTATACATGGCCACAAAATTCAACCACAGATCTTTTCCTTGTCTCTGACCCATCTCTTCCTTTCCCTCTCATCTTTCTCATGAATGTTCCCATGAGGGCAATGAGGTTTCATCCCCACAGTCAAAGGAGTCTCTAATTTTGCTCGTGACATCTTGCTGGGATAGTCATTTCAAACTCACGAATGAGTCTTGACTAAACGTGTCTTGACTAAAAGGAAAGCAGAATAAAGTCTAGTGGTGGAATGCATGTGTTTTTGATCACACAGTGTTAAAAGTCCTGTGACTTACTAGCTATAACCTTGGTCAGGTAATGTTATTATTTAAAGCCTTGGTTTCCTCACCTGTAAATTGGCAATAACGTGAGGAAAAAATTAGGTATTAGATAATGGTAGTTACACCCTTAGTGATATGCACTGAATGTGCTTAATTAAATGCTTGCCCTTGTGATGATGGTGATGATCATGAAGAAAAAGAAAACAAAATTTACATCAGGGCAGGTCCTACAGATAATGTTGTGATATTTTACATAATCTCCCCTTCTTTCTTAGTTAACAGAACTCTTAGCAATGCACCTTGCCCAAAGATCACCTTTTTCGGACCCCTTGCCACTTGGTTTGGCCATAAGGCCAAATTCTAGGATGATAGTATGCCAGTAGACAGGTTATAGGGAAATTTTAGGAAGGCTCCTAGAAGGAGGGGAGCATCTATCTTGCTCTTTTACTTTGCTTTAGTTTCTAGTCTGGAACACTGATGAAATGAATGGATCTCCAGCAGCCATCTGAGAGAATGAGGAGAAGGAAGGCATATGTTGGGGATCATGAAGCAGAAAGAGGAAATCTCCAGGCCTACTGACACTGTTATATTGCTCACCTCCGGCCTTGTCCATGAGAGAGAAATAAATATCTATTGTATTGAAACCCCTGTTATTCTGGTAGTTTTGATACTGCAAATGAACTTCAGCCTTAATTATACAGATTTTGCTTTTGAAAGTTAACGATGGTGTATTCTTGGAAGGGATGTTCATTTTCAGAGTGCTATGGCGGGGTGAGGAATTCAGATGGGAAAATCCAAAAGGAGGCTAAATTTCTTTTCATGAGAAAGAGAACATAGGAAAGGTCTGGCGGAAAGGAGGTAATGAGGAAAGGATGCCTGTTGAGAGAGTTTAAATGTAATGAGAGTTTTGCTAGTTCCTGAAGAGGGATTTTGCAGAGATGAGAGAGAAAAGACAACTAGTGGCAGGGAGGAACTTGGTTGATAGCACTGAGATGTTTTAAGAGCTTTAAAAATGTTTCTCAATAGCAATTCTGTTTGCTTCCCACCCCCAACCATCTTCGGTCCATTAACAACGTCTTTGTAACGTGCTGTGTAATTGGATTTATTTGTGCACCTCTGTATGCATGTGTGTGTGTGTGTGTGTGTATGCATGTGTGTGAAAGTTGGGGAGTTCTGCTTCAAGAGGGTACAGATCAAGAAAAGGAGCTGTTTACAGGGTTTCTTTCATGGGATTATTGGTAATAAAGGTCTAGGTAATAAATCGGACAAGTTACTGTTTTGGGGGAAAGTTTTCTGTGAAATTGGAGGGTTCTTAAAAGTTGGGACTGATTTAAAAGCTCAATTCTTCTAAGATCAATACCCCAGGACTTCATTACTCTGGGCAGGTTTTGGTGACAAACTATGTTTTAACAATAGCTCTAAGATCCTTAAATAGATACATGAGTTTCAATCTTTCTCTATTCCCAAACTCATGAAAGTCATTGCCACGTCTCTCTCAAGTGCTTTAGGGGAAGTCAAAAATGAATACATTACATCCTCAAGGGGGAGACAGATTTGTTGGAAATCCCACAAATTTTAGATAAATATTTTGCTCTTTGGCAAAAAGCCATACCTGTGAGACCGTAGATTTGTTCGATAATCTTGATATCACCTGAAAGAACAAACAAACAAAGTTGTAACAATCATTTACACCTTCTCGGTGGTTTGGGACTGAGTGAAATGGAGGCAGGGAAAGAGATGAAAGTTCAGAGGCTGTGGCGGGGAGATGGGCCTCCTGCATGGGCCAGAGAAGAGGAAATAACTCCTGAAAGATGCTGGGAGCATCTCCCACACCTCACCCTCTAGGAGCTCTACTGACCAGAGTGTGTAATAAAGAAAAGGAAGCAGCAAATTGACTGTCTAGTACAGGACACCACACCCAGGAAATAGGGGTCAAAATAGTACACTCATTGGATACATTTTCCATTTTGATACTTTATTTGCTCTCTTTTTGTTTTCCATCTCCCTTATTCCTCTTTCTTGCCCTTTTGCTAAATTATCTTATCTTCCATGATTTTTCTCTCCGGCTCTGTGAAAAAAAGAAATCGTGGAGGCGTTTCTTATTTAATCTCATTTCTTTCTATTTATCCATCTCCCCTTTTTCTTTGGATACGGGTGGGGGTGATGAACCCTCTCTGTCCCATTTGTTTTACTCGCTATGATGTTCCCTGTGGACTAGGATTAAGTTCACTGCGGATACTAATTTTCAATTTAAGTGATTTTAAGATCCAATTGATTGTAAAAAAGAAAAAAAATTCTGTCAATCAAATTGTGACATGCCATCAGTTATGAGACTGATCCCAATTTCAGAGATGGTGAAATGTGAAAAACAAATGTGTAACATAGAATCACTTAAGTTCAAAACCCATCTTGCCTAAAATCAAACTATGGTACCGTGGAGGAGTACCTTAAAAAACATGCACCTTCCAGGACGTACAAACAAGCTCTGGAAATTATAACATATCTGGGAAATATGCTTCAGGTCTCATCACACTGTTTTTTGCTCAAATATACTTCTCTCATTTTAAAGTGGTAATAGATGTTATAAATTAACATAATTTTATTCCCATGAAAAAAAAAACTTGCACTTGAAAGTGACCTGCCTAGTAAGTGAGACATATTTGGTAATTCTGTCAACCTCCCGCCCCGACTGTTTTTTTTTCTAGATGATTAGGGAAATAGATCTGCTATTATTTATACAAATGCCAGCATCATTATTGCTGTGCAAATATACGTTTCATCAATGTTTAATTTTATCAAAGCAGTCAACCCATTCTACATCTGTTTAGTTGCCTAAATATACATTGATCAGTAGCACTGAAGACATACGTTTTGCAATAATTCCCTAAATGGTGACAAGTAAAACAGCTGAATAATTAAAAATGTGGAAAATAAAACAAAATTACAATGTCGTTGCTACTGTGGTAGACATAAAAAATGGGTTTTTGAAAAGCTTTTCAGTTACAGCTTGGATGAAAGAAAGAATTGCCCTGGGATTCAGGAAGCCTGAACATCTCCAGGTCAGAGATGCTGTCTAAGGGATAAGAGAAAGGCACTGGCCTCAGCACTTGCTGATTTGGGTGTGACTCCCAACCCCCATGGTTTACTACTAATATGAGTTCTGTGGAGTTGCTGAACTCCAAGAATGTTTTTCTGTATCAGTGCTTCTCAAACTTGCAGGTTCTGATTCAGGAGGTCTGGGTGGAGCCTGAGACTCCGCATTCCAATGACGTCCCAGGTAATACGGACCTTGCTGGCCCATGGGGTACACTTTGAGGAGTGAGATCTTATAACCAACGTCATTGTTATTATCGTCCTATCAGCTGTCAATTCACTAAGTATTCACTGTGATCAGCCCCCTGGTAAATGCTCTCCAGCCATGACATCCAGTCATTTTCATTACAAATCCTATGAGGTGAGTGTCCATTATGTAGCCAGCACTACGGTGATAGGCTCTCTGAATAAATCATTTAATTCACATATGGTATTAATCACATGTGTTTTATTTTATTAAAAAATTTTTTTAAAATCACAGAAAACTCAGATTTAATAACACTCAGCCTACATGGAATAAGTTCACTTAGCAGATGCTGTGGCTCATTTCACTTATAAGAGGCAAATATTTTTAAAGTACTCAACAGCAACAGTGAAAGCCCTCTCTCACCCTGATAGGAATGGATTTGTTATAGTTCTGCTAAATAGAATTAACCATCCTTGGAAGGATTTCAATCCAGTACTGAATTGTTTATGAAATGCCCTGTTATCTATTGTAATGTATTGTAAGTAGTCGAATTCTGTATATACTGCTATTTTCTGTGTCTGTTCATTGTTGTGAGCTTATGTATGTTAGTGAAATAAATTTTCGGCTTTCATGTGGTTTCCTTAACATTTATAAATATACGTATTAAGATATTTTTCCCCTCTTACAGGAGAATAACAAACTTGGTGATGTTTTCCTTTCTGATGCAACCCAAAAACCCTAGCTGTTCTGAAAAGGTTGGTGCATGCTGTTAAGATAGAATGAAATTACTCTTTTCATCTCTGAAGCGAAACACCCCTCTGCCATTCCCCTTCAAAACCACAGGTTTTTACTTGATATTCACAACTTTTGCACCGCCATCAGTCAGTAATTTTCCAGGTGCCTATAGTTTTAGACATTATAGAACTTAAATACTGAGTCAAGAAGATTGATAAAGTATAAAACATTTTCTGCTTAGCCACATTTGTAGGCAAGCATTTTCAGTGCCTATGTTCTGAGGAAGTCCATTATATCATGTGTATTTTAAAAAGAATACTCTGATAGATGCATTCTGTTGACTGATACTTCAGGCTAATCCAGATTCTGCCAAGTGTAGAGAATATTAGTTTAATGGAAACCCAGCATTTTCAAGCTAGAAGTGACCCTAAAGAGTCTCTGCTACAATGGTTTGTACACCTGGCAGACAATAGGATGCTTTGAGAAGTATTCCTTTAAAAAATCAGGTTACAGAATACCAGTTCAAATGAATCTCTTTCAGTTGGTGATGGGTGTGGGTCTCAGGTCTCCAGGTCAGGTTTGAAACCACTGAGTTAGCCCAACTCCCTAACTAGAGATGTGGAAACCATGGCCCAGGAAGATGAGATGACTTGCCCAATTCATGCAACAAGTTAGTGGCAAAACTTTTTCCCCAGAAGCCGTGCCTCCTGACTCTCAGTGTACCTTCCATAGAATCATGAGTTTTCTCAGATACCTCTTCCAATGGTTAATGCTGTTTCTTGGGCTGAAAGAAAAAATGCCTGACATACTATGGCACTTAATCTCGTTTGATGGTTGTCACAAATCCGACCCCCCAAACTCATGAGGCTAAGTTACCCAAACACTTTGTAAACCTTTTCTGAGTCACAGATCTTTCAGGAAATCGGATGAATTCTAGGCATTCTTTCCCCAGAGGGGAGAAACATGGATACAGCCTTTGGATAGAAAATATTTATTGTTCCAGCCACTAGAAGACTCAACGGTTTTGAAAGTTTTGAGGAAGGCAGCTTTCCCATTTTGAATCCCTCCTACACGGAGTTTTTATACCTTTTAGATAATAAGAAGAACTGTTGGTGATCTCTAATGGGAATAATTAGGAAAAAAAGAAAGACTGAAGTCATAGAGGTTGGGAAGATAAAAGGGAAGTAAGTCAGACACAAGAGCAGGAAATGAGGTCGCTGCAATAAAGTTTTGAGAGAGATCAAGAAGGGCAAGGGTCAACCCGTTCACATCTTGGGATTGTGCCCTTCATTCCATAAGGATGGAAGAAGCCCAATGCGGGCAGAAGGGCTTAGGACACCCCCTGGCACAAAGTTATGACCAGAAGTAAGTCATCGTAACCTTGAAGACTGGGAAAGAAACATTCTCAGCTTTGGTGCATTGGTTTTAAAAGTTTTTGTGTAGCTGTTCTTCTCCTTTTCCCCCATCCTAACCACCTACATTACTCTATCACTCTGTGAGTCCAGTGGGAACTTGAGAGAGAGGACTTTTTTTGGTTTGTTTTTTAGATTTAATGTTCTTAATTGTATTGCTTTTGGCTGAGACTTTACATCTCTCAATAACATGTTATACCCTACTATTTCTTTTTTTTAAAAAAAACTTTTAATCTTATATTGGAGTACAGGTGATTAACAATGTGGTGTTAGTTTCAGGTGTACAGCGAGTGATTCAGTTATACATATACATGTATCTATTCTTTTTCAAATTCTTTTCCTATTTAGGTTGTTACATAATATTGAGCAGAGTTCCCTGTGCTATACAGTAGGTCCTTGTGGGTTATCTATTTTAAATACAGCACTGTGTACATGTCAATCCCATAATCCCTAACTATCCCCCCCTCCCTTCTACCCTGGTAACCATAAGTTCGTGAGACAGGACTCTTAAATTGGAAAAATACTGCTCACTGGTATCGAGGACCAGAGAGGAAAAATGGTCTCTTAGTCCTCATATAATTTGCTGCCAAAAAAAGCAAAACAAATCCACAATTCTTTTAACTGTGTAAAGAAGGTCCCAAGTTTTACTATTGAGCTTGAATTGCAAATGGAAATCAAATATACTAAAATTAATAGTCATTTTAGATGTGACACGTGCCATTGCGTTCTTGAATGTTGTCTCTTTTATTGAATGAAGACCCTTTTACAGGAGCTTTCATAGGCTCATACCTGATCTTGGCCATTCAACTCATTTTTCCCCTTAAGTTCTTAAATTTCCCGATAGTAAATTATCCTGATATTAGAATTTTTCTTTACTATTTTTATTGGGGTATAATTGCTTTACAATGGTTAGTTTCTGCTTTATAACACAGTGAATCAGCTATACGTATACATATATCCCCATATCTCTTCCCTCTTGCATCTCCCTCCCTCCCACTCTCCCTATCCCACCCCACTAGGTGGTCACAAAGCACCGAGCTGATCTCCCTGTGCTATGTGGCTGCTTCCCACTAGCTATCTATTTCACGTTTGGTAGTGTATATATGTCCATGCCACTCTCTCACTTCGTCCCAGCTTAATCTTCCCTGATATTAGAATTTTTATGAATTCTTTTAGTTGGGAAGGGAGCTCTTTGATTTCTTTTATCTATTCCCTCCACCCATTAAAATCCCTCTGCGTTCTGAGAGATGGCGGGGTGTGAGGCCCCGCCTTCCACGGGAGGCTAAAAGGCCACCTCTAGAAGGAACGTGAGTGGTTTCTCAGCAGCGATGAGGCATTACCAACAACTTCTCCTTACTCTCAAGCTCTTTTCAAGAGGCCGAACCACTAAGAAATTGACCACTGTGAGGCAGGAAGGAAGCAAAGATGAGTGGAACCCACCACAAAGACCCAGGACTCCTAACAGTAACCCAGGGGGCCAGTGGCCCAAGGAAGGTAGGAAATCTATTTCCATTGTCTACTTGGCCCACAGGTAGGATTTATAAGCCCCTGTGTGGTCTGCAAATGACCTCTCAACTATGGAATCTCATAAGACACGAAAGTGCCCTGGTGAGAATGTTATCTGCAGCTGATTGCTCAATGGGGAGATGAGATGTGAATTACAAGGCTCTTCTCTCCGACTGATTCATAACATTCTCTGCCTTGTTAATAATGCCACACTGATTAAGTCACAGAGCAGATTGAAGGAGCGTGCGTCCCCGTTCAGAAACAGGGATTATCACGGATTTTATCTTGTTCACGGGACAGCAATATTACCAGCACTGGTGGTTGTTTGGGATAAAGAGAATATGAATGAAGGGTACTTGCAAATAACCCCATAATTCTCATAGTTAAAATGTCCACTCTTACAAAAATCATAAATAATTGTCAAATCTGCAGGTCTAATTTCCTCATCTGCTTCTTTCTCTTGCAGACTCAAGCAGAGGGAACAACAAGCAGTGAATGACACCCATGGCAGGTGGCAGATGGGAGGAATTAGAAACCTCTGGAGAAAGGATAGGCTTTGAATAGGGAGCATTCATCTTCAACTTAACATGTCTGAGAGGTCACCACCACCTAACCTAAAGAAGAGATTTTAGAGGCTGGTCTGAATCCCTAAGTGGGTAATACAGTTTCTATTATGTTTTCTTTGCTTGTTCTGTAATTTAGAAACAGAAATGAGATTTTAATGAAAAGACTAATGATTTTGACATTTCCCAATTTCACCCGGGGCCTTGAGGTCAAGACAAACTATTAAGACTTGGAGAATTCTCTTCCCCTGGGTAATTGCTATTGCTCCTGGTGTGGGAAATATGTCAAGTAAGTGAGTCTTGAATTTAGTGCTTACTGATGTCCAGAGCTAGAGAATCAGCTCCTACGGTGTAGGAAGCAGCACAAAAACTCTTCACTGATGAAAGGTCTGTGTGTGGGGAATGGGATCCATTTAGGAGGTAGTATAGCAGGGGGGTTAAGAGCTGGAATTGCCCTAGTCTTGTCACTTATTAGCTATGTAACCTTGGGAAGCATATTAATTGTAATAGAATAAGTAATGCTTAGGTAACAAATAATGTGCTAAATTTCAATGGCTTAACACAAATGAATTTTGTGTCTCACTCTTTCTTTCAAAAATGATGCTAATAACTAAACTTGTAAGGATTAAATGAAATACGTACCTGTAAACTGAACCAATCTTGGAGACCAGACTGGCCACATCTGATGTAGTGTCACATTAAGAGAAATGTAGTACAGCAACCAAAAGTAATTAAAAAATAATTCTAATCTTTTGGTCCATATCTTTCAAGAACCTTAGAGGCAATACAGTGATACACCACAGGAAGACTTTTGTAAAATGACCCCTCCTTTTCTCTTCCATTAGTGATAACGATAGTGCCTCTCCAAATTCTCTCACTGAAACTCTCCCCGTGGGTCCCTTCTGTTCTCTTCTGCTTCCCTCTGGCCATCGTGTCCAGCATTCCTGCCAGAGGTGGCCGCTAGGTGGTGCCATGCTTTCCAGGCCTCTCGTTTCTCCAAGGAAAGAAGGCATTTGGAGCCTGCTGGGAAGTGTACATCTCTTATCACTTCAACTTAATGATCCACAAGGAATTCTCACCTAGAGTTTATGGTGAAAAAAGTTCTCACATTGTTGCATTTGGAAAGCATTTGGTCCAGTGTCTGGCATAAAGCTAATTCCTGTTAATAAGTGGTAATTGTATTATTATTGATACATTGGTTATGAAGAAGACTTTTCTTTGAATTGAGCTGGTGAGGAATAGGGCATTATTCCTAGGGCATTATTCCTCAGTGATGCAGAGTTAAACATTCACACAGCTGGGTTTGTCCAACTTAAAAACTAACATATATATATATATATTATATACACACATGTATAGCACTTCTTAACAAGGAGGCCATTAAACTTCTTAAACACAAGTTTCCCCCAAATTGTATATATTGTCAATGTCTTATTGACTATATTCATACCTGTGGAAAATTTGAAAATGCATCATTTTACTCAAGTGAAGCAGATAATTGGGTTGAGAGAGAAACGAATAGAATGTCAAGCTATTACTTTTTATAAAGTATTCCACCCACTACTGTGCAAAGAAAAGTATGTATGTTTTTGCGGCATGGGATGACAGCCCTTCTAAACACAATTTTAACTTCCTTTCTTTGAATTCAAACGTATGAATTACAAGACTTTGGAATTAAAAGAAAACCCAAAGGAGTCCCTTAATATTTATGTAAAAACTTGGAAACATGGGATGATTTTGAGGGAGAGAGTTATTTACGAATATGTAGTTCATATTATCCTAGAAAGAAAAGGGAAGGAAATACACACTATTGTGTGAAGAAAACTAACTAGAAATCTCTCAGCAATGACACACACTTTTAAAGATTTCAGGCTTAAGGAGCTATGCACCAAATCAGTGATTTGGGAGTTCAGCAGGGTAATCAGTGCTAGAAGAATTTACACAGTTTAAACTCATTATGTGGAGCCCCCCCCCCCCCCCCCGCCAATGACCAGCTTCTGATTAGGGTACAATGGCTCCTGGTTAGCCTGTAAAACCCGCTACTATGTAGTTGTAAGGAAACACAATAGCTGGTTTCATAAGATTTTCAGGATACACGCTGAGTACTCTGGTTCCAAACCAGGTTGGTGAACAAAGATGCTGAATTTGGAGTGAGAAGTTTTTGCACCACAATTCCCGACGGCACTTCTAAACTTAATGCGAAATGCCTGATTTGCTGCCTAGGAAGACCATTGTCAACTCTATACTGTAACAGAAAAGTTGAACAGCCCTGTCTGTAGAAGACAGTGTTTGAACCAGCAAACTGGAATGAACTACTTTGTGTACTTGAACCATAGTGCCTTGGGCAAGCTCACTCAGCTTCAGAAAATAAGAAGAGGTCTATAGAGGACCACAATAGTGAGGCCATAGGCAGCTTCTACACGACCAAATGCATACATTTTTTTGGCATTCATTTTTTAATGAAAGAAATCTTTGAAACTTAAGCAAGATGAATATTGTTCATCACAGCGTTCACACCTTTAGCAAACACTCAACAATTTCTAGGTGAGGAAGAAAGTCTCACAGTTAGTAGATGTGAGGCCAAGATTCTAAAGTTAGGGTTTTCCTCCTGCACTGTTGGTGGGAATGTAAATTGGTGCAGTCACTATGGAGAAGAGTTTGGATGTTCCTTAAAAAACAAAACTAGAGCTATCATATGATCCAGGAATCCCACTCCTGGGCATATATCCAGAGAAAATAATGATTCGAAAAAATACATGGACCCCAGTGTTCCTTGCAGCACTATTTACAATAGCCAGGATGTGGAAGCAACCTAAATTTCCATTGACAGATGAATGGATAAAGAAGATGTGGTACATATATACAATGGAATATTACTCAGCCATAAAAAAGAACGAAATAATGCCATTTGCAGCGACATGGATGGACCTAGAGATTGTCATACTGAGTGAAGCAAGTTAGACCGAGAAAGACAAACGTCGTATGATATCACTTATATGTGGAATCTAAAAAAAATGGTAAAAATGAATTTATTTACAAAACAGAAATAAGAGTCATAGGTGTAGAAAACAAACTTATGGTTACCAAAGGGGAAAGGTGGTGGAGGGATAAATTGGGAGATTGGGATTGACACATACACACTACTATATATAAAACAGATAACTAATAAGGACCTACTGCATAGCACAGGGAACTCTACTCAATACCCTGTAATGACCTATATGGGAAAAGAATCTAAAAAAGAGTGGATATATGTGTATGTATAACTGATTCACTTTGCTGTACACCTGAAACTAACACAACATTGTAAATCAACTATCCTCCAATAAAAATTAATTTAAAAAATAAAGTTAGGGTTTTGTTGTACAAAGGTGATGTGTGGAGCAAAATAAGGAGGGTATATTGACTACACATAGACTAAAAACAAGTGTTCATGAGAATTCACAATGGACTTCCAAGCCACTGAAATTTCGGAAAAAATGTGTCTGGTTTGGCATTTTGATCCCCCAGTGGTGCTCTAGGAAGTTCCCAGATCAAAAATTGTTATTGATTAAAAAAATGCCTGATCATATTTTAAAAATGTCGTTCCTTTCTCTGGGTCTCTTTTCTAATAAGATTCTCACCCAGAGCATGCTTCCTGTGGGGGAAATCACCCTCCAGTTATACAGTAGTGAGCATTTTCGATTTCTTTTCTTATGAAAATTTATATTTTGAGACTGAGCTTTCATCAGAGGATAGACTTTTCCTCAAGCTTTAAATATCATCAGTGAGGGGACTTCCCTGGTGGCACAGCGGTTAAGACTCCACACTCCCAATGCAGGGGCCCTGGATTCTATCCCTGGTCAGGGAACTAGATCCCACATGCATGCCACAATCAAGATCCTGCACGTGGCAACGAAGATCCCACGTGCCACAACTAAGACCCGATACAGCCAAACAAATAAATATTTTTAAAAGTTCTATAAAAAAATAAACATTGAGGAATTTAGGGGAGAGGTTCATGGGGAAAGGGGAGGCAAGGAGCTCTTTCTTGAAATTATATTATGTGGACCAGCTTTAAGAGTTATCACATGGCAACCTAGTCACAAAGAGACCATTTCAAATTTGGGGGAAAATCACAGTGATATCCATTGAGGAACTCCTCTTCATAAAACTGTGAACAGTGAGTAAGGCAGATCCATTTAGAATGGGCAGAACTTCTTATAGTGGGGTCTTTCTGAATTCACAGAACTATCTAACTGTTACTTATAGATTCGTACAAAGACATCATTCTTTTTGTTACACACAGGAAACGTATACATAGAATACTCTTCAGAACAAACTTTGTCCCCTAAGTTTTTCTTTTTCTTTTTTTTTTCTTTTCTGGCCATGTGGCTTGCAGGATCTTAGTTCCACGACCAGGGGTTGAACCCAGGCCCACGTGTGTGAAAGCATGGAGTCCTAACCACTGGACCACCAGGGAATTCCCTCCCCCAAGTTTTAAGACAATTATTTCTATGATTGCAGAATATGCACAAGTGAGTCTATGGGAAGGATGAGCCTCTCATAGCTATTTGCACAAATTTGTGCAAGCCAATTCTGCCCCTTCAGGTTTCCCATCTCCCGCGTCAAACTGTGCTTGTCAGGTTGTTTCTTTGGGGGTTGCAAGAAATTGGACATGTTGGTTCTTTGAAGGAACAATTCTGGCCTTAGTTGGACTGTGAAGGCACACCACCTTTAGGGAATAAAGATGCTTCCAAAATAAGGTCATTTGGAGTCTCACAGAGGGAGTCCTATTTTCCCCATAAATTTCCATTAGATCCTCAGGAGGTGTAACTTCTACTCGGCACTGGCCCTAAATTATTGTTGTTGAGACTCTGTTCCTCCTCTCACTCTTCCCTTTGTTAATTCACTCAGAATTTCTAAATGAACACTGACTTTTACTTGGGGATGTCCCATTAAAGTGACCTTATGGTAACTTATTTAGAAGAACTGAAGAAATATTTTAAGGTACGTCACCTATAAATTGGCACTTGCCATCCACCTCTACAAGGATCAAATCATGAGCCACTGCAGCTGCTGACCTTCAACATCCCCTGAAGGGAGACCAGGGTGGAGATCAGGAAGGAGGCACTCGGTGCTCTGGGAAAAACTGGCAGAGCAGGTCTTCCAGGTAGTTAGATATTTTCAGAAGACAATTTTATGAGCCCAATTCTTGCATCTCCTCGTATCTAGAAAAGCACTAAAATCCTTCACGGTGATGTCCACTCCTCGTGAGTAGCAGTAACCTTCATGAGACTAACAGAAATCTTCTGCAAAAAATATGTGCTTGATTGCATGTACTCCCCCTTCACCAGAATCACATCTATACTGACCTTCCCCCCTACCTCTCTGGAGCAGTTTCTCAGAGCTATCTGAAATGCTGTCTCCTGGGCTATAGGCCTCATTTTGCCCCAAATAAAACTTAACTCACAATTCTCACGTTGTGCTTTTTTTTTTTCAGTCGACAGTTATGAATACCCTCTGATTTATCGATGAATTTGGTAGATTCATACTCTTACATGCCAGGCTTCCTTAAAATGATGGCTTACTCCTATATCCAGCAAGCTGCCTTCATTTTCCACTCCTCACATTTTCCTCAAAATACTACGCGATGTCACGTGTGCCAATTCTGTCTTTTCTGAGGAACAAATTCTGATTTAAAGGCAAAATAAAAACACTGTAGTAAAATAAAACACACACGGAGCAAAAGCACAGTTTAGTTTGGTTACATACCTTTCTCAGTGTTTGAAAGCTTTCTTAAACGGGAGTTAAAAAATAATGGAAAAATAACGCTCGAAGGGCCTGTGGCTCGGACGCGTTGGTTGTTCACTAGTTGCATCCTCGTAGACGCACAGCTTGATGAGGTTTCCCAGACTGCTTGCACTTAGGTAGACCCATATGACTGGCTGTGCCAGTGGCATGAGAGCAGAGATCTAGGTCTGGCCCCTGAGTGGTGCAAACGAAGCCTCTGCATCCTCTCTCTCTCAGCTGGTTGGCTGTTGAGGTACCAAGTCTCCAGTGGAGGACTCTGAGTTCCAGAGGATGCTGAGACCTCAAGGATAATGGTGCCACCAAACAGAGGAAGCCTGGATCCCTGAGTTGCCCTGGGAAAAGCCACCACCTGCCCACCACCTGTACATTGTGATGTGAATGACACATACCCTGTAGGTCTTATTCTACATACTGTATCAGATCACGGAGACTTGGGGATGTTTGTTACAGCATTCAGCCTGACCCAACTGATACAGTTTCTTCGAGATCACCCAGGCCAGAGATGAGGGACTGGAGGAAAGCACTGAAGGAAAGCCACTTTACTCCAAGCCACTCAACTTGTATGTGTACTGACTCTATTACCTACCATTCACCACTCTTTTTGACAGAAGCCTGTTTTGGTTATTCTGGTATTTTCCCATATATGATGCTAACACTCTGTACCATCAAGAAAAACGGGTGACTAATAGCCTCAAAGGAAAAATGTAAACTGTATAACCTAGAATATAAATACACTTCGTTAGCACTAGTCAGACTTGGGGCTATTTATGAATGCTGGCAAAATGCGGTGACACAGATTGGTCACCATGTGCTCTGCTTAATCTTCAGGGTGGAAAATATAAGTGGGATTACCACATCACAAAAGCCTAGCAACTTGCAGATGTTCATCTCAGAATTTTCCTGAATCATTTTCCTCAGTGACATGGAAACCAAATCCTTTAAGTCCCAATTCAGTTGACAGAAATGCATCTCCCTGTGTCCCTCCACCCACATCGAGTTATTATTACTGCATGCTGGCCTTCCAGTTCATAATTTCAAGGCACTATCATCTTCCCCCTAACTTGGCATCTTGTTTACTTCATATTTCTAACTATTTGGCTACTGTTAACTCTAGTCGAAGCTGCCGCTCTTCTGGCATTGCAGATTGCTGGGTTTAAACGGTGTGTTTATGGATGCCTTGAATCTGAGGAAACCGGAGGCCTCCAGGTCTGCCTGATGTGTAAGCAGACTGTGTCCGCCATATGCTTTCCTCTCTGCGGTCTCTGTCCTGTTGGGGAACTTCACAAGAAAAGCACTGTAAAGATGTTTACCATGGGATTTTGTAATTTGCTTTTAATTTTAAGTTAATTTCCATTGACTTAGCTCACTTACAACAGCTTTAATCAGACCACCCACTGACTCCATACTGTAACAGTTGAATCTGGGTTGGGGATTACAGGGATGTATCCGTGGGGCTAGTGTGAAGAAATGTCGCACAGCCCCAAGGATGAGCTGTGAAACATGATCAGACTGGCATAGCCCAAACGGTGAAATAGTTACTGCAGTAAAATATTCAAGGTTATTCTAACAAGTTCCAGGAGATCAAATTCTTGAACAACAACAAAAAAACCCAGAGTAAAGTTACGTTTTTAAAAAGTCCTAACCTGTCCACAGGAAGAGTATTTGTAGGCTGATTGAGAATTGTGAACAAAACTCTAAATTTACAATATTGCTTCTTTCACTTATACTCTCAATCCCTCTGCATAATTATATGAATGTGTGCAAGTATGTGTGTACTTTCAGGAAGTGCTGAGTACGTGTTATTTGCTGGCAAATGTGATATATTCACACACCAAAGATTTTTAAAAATGCAACTAATAAGAAGGCTTCCAACTTCTTTCAAGGATGAAACTGAGTCTGGAAAGAACCTGAAATGTCATTTTGTACCTTTGAAATGATGATGGAGTAGAGATTTTACAAGTTTACCCTTGAACATGGAGCAAGAGAAGAATAAAGCAGAATGATATGCATAGCAGACTGAAAAGCATACTTGAACGGGAAGAAATTCTCCTAGAGCTAGTCCATGAACGCAGGATTCTTTAATAAATGGATGGATTTATGAGCAAATAAAAGCACAAACATTAGTGGAGAGCAGAAATCGAATGGCCGGACTATAGTCGTTCTTCTGTCTTACTTGTCTTCTTGTTAATGAGAAATCTTTCTTAAAATACTGAGGCACAGTGGGTTTTTGATAAGACATGACAAGTAATAGCATTAGGGTTAAGAAGATTAAAGTGAATGTTTTTCTGGAAATTCAGTATAGCTTCTGCTGTAAGTCAAAATGCCTGAAGGAGAACATCCCCTTTTAGGAGAATTATGTGCTGATTTGTGGCACAGTGCTTTAGTGGACAAATGTCCTAGGCTGGGATTCAGAATACCAGAGTTTAACTTGATTTTATACTGTTTGATTCTTTTTTTTTTGCGGTATGCGGGCCTCTCACTGTTGTGGCCTCTCCCGTTGCGAAGCACAGGCTCCGGACGCGCAGGCTCAGTGGCCATGGCTCACGGGCCCAGCCGTTCTGTGGCATGTGGGATCTTCCCGGACCGGGGCACGAACCCGTGTCCCCTGCATCGGCAGGCGGACGCTCAACCACTGCGCCACCAGGGAAGCTCCTATACTGTTTGATTCTTTCATTGATTTTGTAATCTCAGGCAGCATGCTACTTGGATGCCCAGTTCCTTCATCTCCAAAGTAGAAATGAAAATCCAAACTCTCAGGGGCGATGCAAAGATGACAAATTAAATAAAATAAGGTATTGTAAACAAATTGCCTTGCTCATAATACATACGTAGTAACCATTAGTATCTTTTCCCTGTCAGTAGATGTGCTGCTAAATCTTCCGTTGACAAGAGAAATTAAAACCTGATGAGATATATTTTGATCTTTTGATGCAATCTTATTTGAAACACATGTTTTCATTTGGTTGATGGGAGATTTTATCCAAAAATGAAAGTCCTCTTTGTACAGAGGGAATATTCTAACTCATTTAGGTCTATAAGATGGGAATTTTAGTTATGTGAGTAAATTTCTTTTTCCCCCTCTCTTTAAGCCACTTGTCATCAAAAGAAAAACTGAGTTTTATCAGATGGTACACTAGGTCCCTTCCAGTTCTAACATTCTATTATTTCATGGATATGGAAATGTGTATATATACGAAGGAATGAATTAAATTCCAATAAGTATTAATCAAGCATGTACTTCATGCAGGCAATTTCGCGAGGAAAAGGATTACAAAGATGAATAAAATGTAGTTCCTGCTCTCAAGGAAGTTACATGTATACAACTGAGTTCTCCACTTACAACTTGGTTGAATTCTTATGATTCATTTTTCAAAAAGTTTCTCATTAAAGTATAACCTACAGAAAAAAGGGCACAAATCAAAGCGTTACTGCCTGATGAATTATCAAAAAGTTCTGTGGTTCATGTTTTACTTATACATTTGGCATGTGAAGCTCATTTTCCCATGGAAACGTATTTCCTGTGAATGCTTCGTTAGCCTACGATACAGCTGGCATTTAGTGCTCAGAGGATTGAGGGACAGAGCGAGAATTTCTACCTTGCGGTACGCGGGCCTCTCACTGTTGTGGCCTCTCCCGTTGTGGAGCACGGGCTCTGGACGCGCAGGCTCAGCGGCCATGGCTCACGGGCCCAGCCGCTCCGCGGCATATGGGATCTTCCCGGACCGGGGCACGAACCCGCGTCCCCTGCATCGGCAGGCGGACTCTCAACCACTGCGCCACCAGGGAAGCCCTCTAACTTTGTTTTGATGGATAAACTTACACTACGTTTCAGCTGGGTTTTGGAGTCAGGTGGTTTGGGACTGAAATTGTAGCTCCTGATTTCCCTTGCTTACTTGCTGGGGGATGCTGGATCAGGTTTTTACCTATCTTATCCTTAACTAGTCTTCTTGTCTAGTACATGAATTTAACAACCTATCTCCACGATTGTTGTGGGAATAAAAATGTTAATGTCTGTAAAGTGCTTCGCATACAGTTTGGTTCCTAGGAGCCATGATAGCATCAGCAGCATCAACATCATCTTTATTTCACAGAGCCTTTGTCAGGAGGGCAGGGCTCTGTTATCCCAACCTACAGACCTTGAAGAGGGTGAGCTCTGGACCCCTAAGACGTAAACAGCCATGGAGAACGCAGTGTGGAATGGAGACCTGGGTCCCTCCAAGTGGGGCTGGGTTGAGAATTCCTGGTGGATGTAGCCTAGGTAGTTTTTCATTCTCAAGGAATGCACACAGGTTGAGGTGTGCATGTGTGTACATATGTAGATTTGATACCTTTTATTTCAGGCTATCTGCTGTTCTCTGCAGGGTAGAAGTAACCAGGGAGGTAGAGAATGAAAGACATTTTTTGTCTTGTTGATGGGATGGCAGGTGGCCTTTTTATCCTCTGACTTTCCCAACCCAGCTAATCCCCATCTCCCTCCAAGGAGCTTAAAAATCAAACTGTTCACGGTTCAACTTGCAAACACAAGCTGAAATCCCCAGATGTCATGGAAATGTGGCTGAGCTCTTTGCAGGGTATGCTTCTTGCTATTTGATTGACAGAAGGCTACACAGAAGAGAATACAGAGGAGATGAAACATGAGCCCATTTAGAGATGATTAAATCTTTGTGTGTTCTTGATTTTATCTTTAATATATATTTAAATGGAATTTGGTTTCTAAGAAAATGTTGCTGAGTTATAATTGTACAACTTACAGTGACGTGATGACCCACAATTCACACACAATCACTAGCTTTGCTTCATTTGTCCAACTACTTCTGAGTACCCCCCCCCCTTTTCTGGATCTTGTCTCTTAACTCTTCAGCCGACTGGGTTGTCATGGAAACCACTGTGGTTTCTACCACAGTGTGATCTCTCCTCATCCTTGACCCTCTCCCCTCACCACACACACACACACACACACACACACACACACACACACACACACAAAGTGATAAAATCTGAGTGGGCACTTAAGCTGAACCCACTCAGTCTTTCCACAGGAATCTAAAATCAACTAAGAGAGTTAAGCTTAATCTGTTGCCCCCTGGAATTGAGAAGCTGCTATCTGTCACCATTTCCTGCTATTTTGGATGAGGAAAGAAAGATGGCAAGTCTACTAAATAAGAATGGAGAGAAAAAGAAAAGGAAGAAATGGAGAGAAAATAGAATAAGAAACGAAGCTTGAGAGCCTGATTATAAGAATTCCTGAGATCCAGGTGTGCATGTGGGTCTGTGTGTGTTATGTGTGTGTGTATTTTATTTAATCATGTAAGATACTTGGAATCCTTATAATAAATCTCTGCTTTTAGTTCTCTATTTGAGTTGGATTTCTTTCTTTCTTTCTTTCTTTCTTTCTTTCTTTCTTTCTTTCTTTCTTTCTTTCTTTCTTTCTTTCTTTCAGTCAAAAGCAACAGAAATTTATTTCTCACAGTTCTGGAGGCTGGGAAGTCCAAGATCAAGGCACTGGAAGATTCTGTATCTGGCAAGGGCCCACTTCCTGGTTTATACATGGGTGTCCTCTCACCATGTCCTCACATGGCAGGGGACTCAGGGAGTTCTCAGGGTCTATTTCATAAGGGCACAAATCCCATTCATGGGGGCTCCATCCTCATGACTTAATCACCCCCAAGAGCCCCCACCTCCTAATACCATCACATTCAGGGTTAGGTTTCAACATATGAACTTTGCGGGGGGAACACAAACATTCAGTCCACAGCACTTGGCTTCTGTGATCCTGCTGCCTTGTTTGCATTTTAGAGTTTAGGTTGATTTTCATTCTGGTTTCAGTTTTCAGATCACTTTGTTTATTATTTTTGCCACGGATTTATAAGCTTTATTGAAATGAAAAATACAAATTGTTGTTCATTTAGTGTCTTAAATAGGTGAGTTAAACCAATAATAATTTAATTTGTTTTTAAAACTGCATTTCTGTTTTGATTTGCAATAGTTTCTGAAGATATAATTAACGTACAATAAATGCACACATCTTAAGTGAACAGCTTGATGAATTACTTCTCTAGGATCCAGCAGTTTCACTCCTAGGTATTTACTCAAGAAAAATGAAAGTATATGTCCACAAAAGTTCATAGATAAGAATGTTTAAAGCAACCTTATTCATAAGAATCCCAAACTGGAAACAACAGAATCCATCAACAGGAGAATGGATTTGAAAATCATATATCAATATAATGGAATATTTAGCAATAAAAAAGAAATTTTGATATACTCAACAACATGGATGTATCTCAAAAACATTAGGTTAAGCAAAAGAAGCCAGCTTCAAAAGGGTACATATTGAATGATTCCATTTTTATGACACCGAAATACTGGCAAAACGAATCTATGTCGATAGAAATCAGATAGTGGGGGTTGGAAGACTGACTGGGAGCAGGCACGATGGAACTTTCTGGGGGAATGGACATGTTCTATTTCTCGTTTCTGGTGGTAAGTTACACGGGCGTATACGATTGAGTTGGATTTCTGTTGCCTACAGTAGATGTCCTCCTTCTAAATTGCCCCCAAGTTTACCAGGCTTCTCAGGCTGGCCCTTTTGCCAATGCCCCACACTAACTGTCCTAAAATAAAAATTTTGAAAACAATCAGTCTGTCTTTTGAGAAGGGGTGAGGGTAACCTCTTTCTTTTGCTTTACAGCATTTGGAAGTTATAAAGCCTTCGTCTCTCTGAAGCTGGGGCCCAAGCAGGAGAAACAAAACTTCAGGGGTAGAGGGGAGTGTAAACTTAGAATCCAGTCCTCCCTAAAATCTTCCTTAAGGGGCAAAAGGTGGGGACAAGACTGATATAGTAGAGGGAATGAAGCAGTAAGCACAGCAACCACTAAGAAGAGAAGAGGAAAATGAGGGTCACTGTGCTGCAGCCAGAGCAAGTAGGACGGGTCGACATATGCAAGAAATTCAACAGCAATCTTCATTTACTCAGTGCCACAAGCAGGAACACAATACTAGGCTCTGAGAACACTGAAACACGATCTCTTCCTTCAAGGTACTATGTTTGCCACAACTTCTGAATCCACTGGAAAACACCTGTATGAGTGTTTCAGAACATAAAATATACACTGGATGCAGGTAAAGTTTCCAGGCCATTACTTACTGAGCTTTTCCCAGCATACCTGACACTGTCTTAAGCACCATAAAAGTGTAGGGTAGGTAAAACCGTTCACCACAAGATGCTTCAGGGAAGGGGGTTTGCTCCCTAAGGGAGAGTATTTTAAAATACACAACCAGCAAAACACTTGTTGAGCCTGGGATGGCAGGGAAAGCTGACATGGTAAAATGCCATGTGAGTCCTTCAATATGCAATTTTCTAAGAACAATTATCTCAGAAAGGTGCAGAATTAATTATGTTCTCTTATTACACAAGACTGTGTTAGCAGATGCACACCTACACACAGGCTACTCTTGAAGAGCTAAGTATCTGGGCTGTCAGATATGATTTTTAAAATTATTACTATTCAGTAAATCATTTTCAAGAAAATTGCTTCCAGGCAGCCCAATCTTATTTGAGACTGAAATGGGGACTAAATTTAAACCAAGTCCCTCCTTTGGAAATCACTCTCTTTTCACTATAATCTTGAAAAAAATTGTAATATAGTCACATAGGAAGCAAGAGATATTGGAAAATCACAGACTTCACTTGAAAGACCCATTCAGGTTTGTTTTTATCTAAGGGAAGAAGCAAGGAGTCGCACCTCATGGATACAGTACAGCTTAATTATAGAAGAAATTGTCTAGTGCCAAGAGGTTCAAGTGAACATAACTCAAATAGGGCCTGGGAATCAGATGCTTTTTCCAATGACATTTGCATTTGAGATAGGGCTGCCTTCTGAAAACATAAAACTGGAGATAGGGCTGCCTTCTGAAAACATAAAACTGAAAACATAAAACTGAAAACATAAAGATTCACCTTTGCATATTAAAGACTTATGGTCCATACCCAAATAGAAATATAAATTCATATTCAGATTCCACTGAGGCTAATGCTGATTAAGAAATATGAGACATGCTTGACCATCATATATACTACAGACCTTATACCTAGTTACCTAAGTTTACCACTTAGGGCAACAGACCTGTGTATTACATTCTGATCAAATATTTTATAACCATAGATAAGCTGCTCTACCAGACCCTGGAGTTTTCCACGTGCTCGCTTCATCCAAAAAATTTGTGGCCTCATGCCCTGGGCAATAAAAGTGAGGTGAATAACAGTTCAGAATTATTTGATGTTTAAAAGTTCTCTACTTTCTGGGGGTATTAGTGTTGTAACAGTTAATCTATGTCTATAGAAAATATATGTGTTACCTTGGATTTGAAGGTAGATCTTTTTTTTTTTTTTTTTTCCCATCTTAACACCTACTATACCAAACCACTTGGAGAAATTATATTACCTACATAGCAAGAGGTTTTTTTCCCTATTTTTCAGCTTAAATTCCTCCTATGGCTTTTGAAACCTTCTTGTCCTGAACTTACGGGAGCTGAAAAATTGCTGTTTTGCAATTTAGCTGTTCTTTTAATTTGTTCTTCCAAATCCTACTATTGACACTCTCTTTGCTTTTGTTACTTCTAAGATATATAATTCTAAAGTCCCATAACTTTTCATTTTAGACTCCATTTACTGGCTATATAGGCTGCTCTCTTTAGGACTTAATTCATTTTCTCAAAATTTCACATAGGTTCCAGGTCCCAAAGTAAGATTTTTGACATTTATTCATTCAAGTATCAAATATATATTAAATGTTGATTCTGCACCATGCTCTGATTTAGGCACTGAGGATATATATAGAACAAGACAAAGCCTGAATAAAATAGACATTCTGGCAGGAGAAACTGACAATGAACATGAAAACATACATTTTAAAGTAACTGAGATCTTGTTAAACGCTATGAAAAAGATAAACAAGGTGATGTGACAGAGGATAACTGGGAGAGGCAAACTCCAGGGCAGGCAGTCAGGTAAGGTCAGGGGAGTAGCACTGGAGAAAGAGAAAATAGCAATGCAAAGGCCCTGAGGCATGAGAGGCAGGCAGGCACCTGGCATGTGTAAGGAAGGGAAAGCAGGCCAGTTTGCTGGAATGCAATGCTGGACACGAGTTGATATCTGATGTATCAGATAAGTTTGAACGACAGGCAGGAGTTGGAATGCAGAGAATCTTGAAAGTTATGGTGAGAAGTCTGGATTTTATTAACAGTTCATGAGGATCCATTGAAATACTTTAAGCAACAGAATGACATGTTCCAATTTATATTTTGAAAAGGTTTCTCCTGTAGACTTGAGGAAATAGGGTGGGTAAGGGTTTAAGAAAAGAGGCAAGGATGGGTGCAAGCAATCTACACAGGGGATGCTCCCACATCCCACAAGGCCACTCCTTCAAGGTACAGAAAGAAAAAAAACATTTGACAAAATTCTACATGCACTTATGATAAAAACTCTAGAAAAAGTAGATATAGAGGGAATGCACCTCAACATCATAAAGGCCATATATGACAAACGTACAGCTAACATCATACTCAATGGTGAAAAGCTGAAAGCTTTTCCTCTAAAATAAACAAGAAGACAAGAATCCCCAATCTCCTCTTTTATTCAACATAGTATCGGAAGTCCTAGCTATAGCAATTAGGCAAGAAAAAGAAAAAAGTCATCCAAATTAAAGAAGAAGAAGTAAAACTGTCACTATTTACAGATGATACGATAGTATGTATGCATACATTTACAGATCTACGATACTGCATATAGAACCCTCCCCAAAAAACTATTAGAACTAATTGAAGTTGCAGGATACAAAATTAATATCCAGAAATCTATTGTGTTTCCACACATTAATAACAAACTATCAGAAAGAGAAATAAAGAAAACAATCCCATTTATAATTTCAACAAAGAGAACAAAATATTTAGGAATACATTTAACCAAGGAGGCAAAGGACCTGTATTCTGAAAACTATAAGACATTGAGGAAAGAAATTGAAGATGACACAAACAAATGGAAAATTATACCATGCTTATGGATTGGAAGAATCAATATCGTTAAAATATTCATACTACATAAAGCAATCTGCACATTCAATGCAATCCCTACAGAATACTAATGGCATTTTTCACAAAACTAGAACAAATAATCCCCCAAGTTTTTTGGAACCACAAAAGACCACAAATAACCAAAGTAATTTTGAGAAAGAAGAACAAATCTGAAGGTATCAGGATCCTAAATTTGAAACTATGCTACAGAGCTAGTAATCAGAGAGTATGGTACTGGCACAAAAACAGATACGAAACTCAATGGCATAGAAGAGAGAGCTGAGAGATAAACCCACACTTATATCGTCAGTTAATCTATGACAAAGGAGGCAAGATTATTCAATGCAGAAAAAGTCTCTTTGATAAAGGGTGTTGGGGAAACTGGACAGCTACTTGTAAAGGAATGAAATTGAACCACTTTCTCATGCCATATACAAAAATAAACTCAAAATGGACTAAAGGTTTAAATGTAAGACCTGAAACCATAAAACTCCTGGAAGAAAACATAGGCAGGAACTTCTTTGACATTGGTCTTAGCAATATTTTTTTGGCTATGACTCCTCAGGTAGAGGAAACAAAAGCAAAAATAAACAAATGGGACTACATCATACTACGAAGCTTTTACACGGGAAGGAAACTACCAACAAAACAAAAAGGCAACCTACTGAATGGGAGAAGGTATTTGTAAATGATATATCCAATCAGTGGTTGATACCAAAATATACAAAGAACTCATACAACTCAGTATCAAAAAACCAGATAACCCAATTAAAAAATGGGCAGAAGACCTAAATAGACATTTTTCCGAAGAAGACATACAGATGGTCAACAGGCACATGAAAAGATGCTCAATATCACTAATCATCAGGGAAATGTAAATGAGCTATCACCTCACACCTTTAAGTACGGTTATCACAAAAGGGACAATAAATAACAGGTGCTGGCAAGGATGTTGGGAAAAGGGAACCCTCGTGTGCTATTGGTGGAAATGTAAATTAATGTAGCCACTACAGAAAGCAGTGTGGAAGTTCCTCAAAAAACTTAAAATAGAAATACCATATGATCCAACAATTTCAATTCTGAGTAGTTATCTGAAGAAAATGAAAACACTAATTTGAAAAGATGTATGCACTCCCATTTTCACTGCAGCACTACTTACTATAACCAAGACATGGAAACAGTCTAGGTATCCATCGATATATGAATGGATAAAGAAGATGTGGTATACTATACAACACAATATTACTCAGCCATAAAAATAATAAAATCCTGGCACTTGCAGCAGCATGGATGAACCTGGAGAGTATTATGCTAAGAGAAATAAGTCAGACAGAGAAAATCATGTACTGTATGATTTCACTTATATGTGGAATCTAAAAGACAAAAGAACAAACAAAACAGAAACAAACTGGCGATTGTCAGAGGGGAGAGGGTTGGGGGGTGGAATGAAATAGGTGAAGGGGATTAAGAGGTAAAAAATTCTGACTAGTGAAAAAAAAAACTGGCTACAAAATAAATAAGTCACAGGGATGTAACATACACATAGGGAATACAGTCAATAATATTGTAACAACTTTGTATGGTGCTAGATGGCAACTAGATTTATTGTGGTGATCATTTTATAAGATCTAAAAATATTGAATCACTATGTTGTACATCTTAATCTAATCTAATATTGTTTGTTAATTATAACTCAATTTAAAGAAAAAGAATAGAGACAGGGAGAACCATTACATCACTTCTCTTTTGTCATGGTCAGGGAGATATGTCTCAGTACCTACCTGCCCACCCTCCCACCCCATACACACCCCACAGGCTAGTGAGAGCAAGTTGACTCTCCCATTAGCATGTAACTTTTACATTTAATTATGTTTAATATATAGGTGTTATCTGATGTATATGACCACTCTGGAAAGTTTTCCATTAATTATGTCTATAAATGTGCTTGTTTCACTCGAGAGTCAAGACTGGAGTGCATAGTTTTGTAACTACACTATTGAAATATGGTGCTTGGTGTGTAGAGAGAGTGTGTGTTGATGGGGGGTTCGGGGTACTGTGATGAAGCTTGAGGTTCTGAGCAGCTATGGGTCAGCACTATAAATCACCCACGTACCATCTAATACATCAAAACTGGAGGAAAGCTGCTAAAAGTGGGTGCTCCTCACAGGCTCCCTTGTCTCTGTTCAGGAACCTTCTCTGAAATTTGGTGTAACCTCTTGTGCTGTAGTGGAGGTGGCATTTCAAAGACCTTCACCCAGAGGCCACTGACACTCAGGAACCTAGGGAAATATCTCTCTCGTTACTAAAGGGTGGGGAGAGTGAAGGAGGAGACTTTATTTTTTATGCTGATCAGAGTATATAAAAATAATGGAACACTAAGGGAAAAAATGAGGTAACCAACACACTTAAACTGTAATAGGTTTCCAATCAAAAAATGGGCAGAAGACCTAAATAGACATTTCTCCAAAGACATACTGATGGCCAATAGGCACATGAAAAGATACTCAACATTGCTAATTATTAGAGAAATGCACATCAAAACTACAAAGAGGTTTTACCTCACACTGGTGAGAATGGCTATCATCAAAAAGCCTACAAATAATAAATGCTGGAGAGGATGTGGAGAAAATGGAACCCTCCTACACTGTTGGTGGGAATGTAAATTGGTGCAGCCACTGTGGAGAACAGTAGGGAGGTTCCTTTAAAAACAGAGTTGCAATACAGTTCAGCTATCCCACTCCTGGGAATATATCCGGAAAGGATGAAAACTCTAACTCAAAAAAATACATGCACCCCAATGTTTATAGCAGTACTATTTACAATAGCCAAGACATGGAAGCAACCTAAATGTCCATCAACAGAAAAATGGATAAAGAAGATGTGGTACATATACACAATGGAATATTACTCAGCCATAAAAAAGAACGAAATAATGCCATTTGCAGCAACATGGATGAACTTAGAGATTATCATACTAAATGAAGTAAATTAGATAAAGACAAATATCATATGAAATCATTTGTATGTGGAATCTAAAAAATGATACAAATGAATTTATTTACAAAATAGAAACAGACTCACAGACACAGAAAACAAACTATGGTTACCAAAGGGGAAAGGGAGGAGGGATAAATTAGGGGTTTGGGATTAACATATACACACTATTATATA
The DNA here is from genome assembly GCF_039906515.1 of Pseudorca crassidens. Classification (NCBI taxonomy): domain Eukaryota; kingdom Metazoa; phylum Chordata; class Mammalia; order Artiodactyla; family Delphinidae; genus Pseudorca; species Pseudorca crassidens. The sequence continues at coordinate 11,439,793 of NC_090300.1, forward strand.
GAGCACAGGGAACTATACTCAATATTTTGTACATAACCTGTAATGGAAAATAATCTGAAAAAGAATGCATATATAAATGTATAACTGAATCACTTTGCTATATACTTGAAACACTGTAAATCAGCTATACTTCAGTAAAAAAAATGACAAAAAAAAGTTAATAGGTTTCATCGAGTAACCCCTGTTAAGGTAAAACCGGAGAATTTATCACCTTTTTCCGACAACCATTGCCATTTGCTGCTTCAAAACCTCACCACCAAGTCAGAGTCCACAATGTGCAAACCCAGAACATATCTACACATAGCCATAGCAATAGCTGATCTCCAGTGTTTTAGCACTATTAATGTTTGAAAACATATTTTAGATACTCTTCCATCACTATTTATCTCAAATTCAAAATTCTTATGTTAAGGCAAACTAAATTTCACAACCAACAACAGATGGGTCTGTGCTAAAATCAATTTTATAGGGTTTACCATGAGAAGCTGTGAAGCAAATTTCTTAGCATCTCCATAAACAGAAATAGCTAAATTAATCTATGTCATTATTGGGGTCATCCAGGAGATATAAATAAGGGCAAACACAGAGAATACACTGAGTGCATAAAACTCCTAATTAGCATGAGATCGAAACAGTACTAGCTAGCCTTTTCACAAACTTAGAAAATATTTTACACATTTTAATTAGTTTTCCTGTGGGAATTGGATGAGCTGCTATTCTAAAGTTACGTAATTTATCAGAGTTCTAGAGTCACAGCTTACTCTTACATGCACACCTTTTGACTATTTCTTAAAATGCTTCTTTGGTCTTTATTTCAAATGGGTTTTTATTTTATTTTATTTCAAAATGGGTTGATGATCAGTCTCCTCTTTATCCAGATGTTCTGGTAACGTTCTGTCACCTGATAGTTTATAAGCTACTTGGGATAGAAGGTGATATTCAGAAGGGAAAATTAGAAAGACACAAGGCAATCAAACAGAGAGAGTTAAGCTAATATGTGTCAGAAACAATGGGGAATTTGTGGATGAAGGGAGAGGATGAAGAGAGGAGAGGAGGTGAGAGCAAGAATAAAGGGCTGAACAATGGGGCAGGGAGGCCACAGGAGTTTTAAGATTAAGGATATAGAGTGAAGTCACATTTATACTGTTTGCATTTCCATCATGCAAATGTTCCTCCTTCTAGAACTCATTGACCAACCTTTCACACAGGCTTCAACCCATCAGAAACCCTGTGTGATTGGATAGTTTTGTTTGCACATGTGTGGGAATTAAGGAGGGGGCTGGGTTCCACACTGGTCTTACACCAGAGTTGCAGAGCAGAGAGTAGGAATCCATGACCATAGGTAATCGTCAGAATAGAAGCTCCCCCCAAAGTCATAGTATCCTTGGAAACAGCACAAGACTTCTCCCCCGGGGTATGAAATTATGGGTCAGGGTGGTCCAAATTTACCTTTAGAAGGTATAGCACCCCAGGATCTTGGATATACTGTAAATAGAACTTCTGAGTGATACAAGACGAGGAAACACAAAATATAAAACGATAAGGGTCTCAGAGGTAAGTGCCAGTTCCCATTAGCCCTTAAAGTGTAACTCAGAAGGAGTCCTCTGTAAAGAAGCAAGACTTTTGGTTTCAGCCACAATGAAAGAGCTTATATTGAACTAAAAAATAATTATAAATCTGGACAAAATATATAAAATAACTGTTTGAAAGCACTGGAGAGCAAGCAACGTACGTCAGACTTGAAGTGCTGTGTTGCCTGGGAAAAGGGAAGTCCATCAGGGTGAGGACCATGTTTATCCAGGTGTTTTCCTGAGAGAATCGGCTGTTTCAGCGTGAGGTGTAAGAGAAAGGAACAGTCTTCCTGGACGAGGACGTTTAGGTGTACCAAACCACCTGGGATTTGATGAATAAACCCCAGAGAGGAGGGAACTACATCAATGGGGGCCCTTGAGGCATCAGCCAGCTCCCCATTTGAGCCTACACAGGGTGGTGCTCCAAGAAACCAGATGATTTCCATAACCATGTGATGCTCAGGAGATGCAGGCTGGAATTCAAGGCCTGCCAAATTGGAGGAGCCTTGGTGAACATCCAAGGATTTTAGCTGAGATCCTGAAAAAAATCATGCCTTACTTAGGAGTGAGAGCTATAGCACCAGAGTAAGGGCAAAACTGAAACAGATCAGCCTAACAAAGATGAAGAGGAACGGTGAGCAGGATGAAAGTGATTTGCTGGTACTCTATCTGCCTGCCAAGAGAAACTATAACCCTATCTGGAGGGAAATAAGGTGAACACTTTTTCATAAACAACATCTACAATGAAGCAAAATCATGATATCTGTTAAAAAGAGGGGTGGGGGCCAAATAACCAAAAAGAAAACAAACAAAAAAAACCACACACAAGAGAAATAACAGATAACGAAAATAGTCTCATTGGCAATTCAGACATTGGAGTTTTAAAATCACTATGATTAATGTTTCAGCAAAGAGAAGAAGAAGATAAAAAATGGATTAAAGGTAAGAATCCTTAAAAGTAACCAACTAAGAAGAAACTAGGGGTTGAGATCCCATATTTTCCATTTGTCTATGCTGAGGAATGGTGGCTCTTCCTCTCTTCCCTCATTTCTTTTTCCCTTTTTGGTGGCTTCGATGCCCTAACTCACCTCCACTCTTCAAAAATAGTTGTCACATTACACTGTCGTGGAGAGCACAAAAGGCAACTTTAGTCGTAGACCTCGATTTATTGAAAGGGAAGACAAGATGAGTGTCTTCAAGAAGAAGAGACAACAGGGGACTTCCCTGGTGGCGCAGCGGTTAAGAATCCGCCTGCTAATGCAGGGGACACGGGTTTGAGCCTTGGTCCGGGAAGATCTCACATGCCGCGGAGCAACTAAGCCCATGAGCCACAACTACTGAGCCCATGTGCTGCAACCACTGAAGCTGGCGCGCCTAGAGCCCGTGCTCCACAACAAGAGAAGCCACCGCAACGAGAAGCCCGTGCACCGCAGCGAAGAGTTGCCCCCGCTCGGCACAACTAGAGAAAGCCCGTGCGCAGCAACGAAAACCCAACGCAGCCAAAAATAAATAAGTAAATAAATAAGAGACAACATAACTATGAGTTTACAGATTTTAAAATGACAGACCCCTGTGCCCATACTCTGTCCCTGCCACCTACAAGTTTGTGTGACCTCACACACGTTACTTAACCATTCTGCATCTGCCTCCTGTCCTGTAAAACCTAGTTGACACTCACCTTCAACCGTGGCTTTAAGCACTAAATGAGATGTTTTACACAGGCAGAGTATTTAGCACAAGTAAGTTTGCAATAAATATCGATACCTCCTCTGCTGCTTGTCATCACCAATGGAGAGAAGCACACATTCAAGAGTGGTAATCTTGAACGTCAGAAAGGGATACCATTTACATACTGTCTGCCATTTGATATCCTCCACCAAGATGAAGTCATACGCAATTTGGGTTCATTCTTTACCTTTCAAGTGGAGAATACTGATGACGAACAAAATGTCCCCACAAGTGTGTTAGTCAAAACAAGAGCTTCGTTTCTTAAACCCTTAGGGAAAAAATCGAGTATAGCAGATATCTGGGGCAGCTCAAGGCAGCAGATCAAGGCTTCTGTTCATAGAGAATGCTCTGCGTACGTGCTCTGGTTTGCCTTTCAACAATCATCCCTATTAAATCATTGGTCTCTCTGACACATCTAATGAAGTCATGTTCATGAGCAGCTTAATCACGGGATGCAGTTTGGTACATATTTTGACAGGAAAGCTGTTTGTATAAACTGAAACATGCGGCAAATATATAATTTCAGAAAATGTTCATTATGCTTTCAGCGTGACAATCTTTGGCTTGAATCCTTCCGTGCATTTTTAGTCATTTTAAGATAGGCTGTTTTGAGTACCGGTTAACAAATAAAAAGATATTCTTAAGCAAAATGTATGTCAAGCCAGTGGAGTAGTGAATAATTACACACACAGCAAACTCTGCACCACATACTCTATCCAGAAATCTTTCAGTTCGGGAGAAGTCACACATCTCTAGCTGAATATTATATGTCCCTGAAATTGATTCTGGCTATAAGCACATGAAAATAAAAAAGAAAGAAACTGAATTAAGAGAAGTCATCCGTAAATAATACTTTCCTAAAATGTTGATAACAAGCTCCAGGTTTGACTTGTAGCTAATTATCTAACTGCTCAATTAGTAACTGAACAGTCCTACCTTATCTGCTCAGAGGCTTTTTGAAGTGAGGTCAGGACATGTGCCTTTCCTGTTATAAATGATCTCCAGGCCCCGTGTGTTTGGGTCTCAGCACTAATTAGAAGCGAGACTTACATCACTCTCGTGACCTTCTCGAAGGTTGTATGTGAGGTCATGCTGAATGTCTTCCACAAATTTGTGAGCGTATTCTGGGTAAAGGTCCAGCACTTCAAAGAGTCCTTTGAGGATGATGCACTGGAGATCACAGTAGGTTAGCGCCTTCACATCCGCATTGGTCTTGATCACTTGGTCCTTAATTGATAGATTGGCTCCAATTAAATCTCCTTTCCCTTGAAACAGTGAAAAAAAGAGACATGTAGCTTTGATGAAAAGCAAGCTTGGGACTGGTAACTTTGTTTGATTTACAGGCTTCATTTCTCTGAAATTACACTGAAAGAGAAGAGGAACCTTTATCTGGGGCAGGGTTTCTCAGCCTCAGCAGGGTTGAGATTTGGGGCCTCATCATTCTCTGCTGGCAGGGGGAGCATTCCGTACGGGGTAGAATGTTTAGTAGCATCTCACATCATCCACCCCCAGAGATGACACCCAAAATATCTGCAGGCATTGCCTAATGTGCCTTGGCAATCGAAATTGTCCCCCGTTGAGAAAACTGGTCTAGAGAATAAAGCCTAGGAGCCCGAGAATTAGGAATTGTAGGTCATACATGGGCTCCAGACAGGTCCCTCACAGGATCTGGTAAATGACTTTAGACAAAGCAGTTGACATTTTTCGTCACCGTTGCTTTAACCATTCAAGGGAAATAATAATGGCTCAGTTTTTCTGACTGTAAAAATGCTCCAGGATTCTGAGGTTTAGACCATCAAGAGGTATATTAATCATTTTGATTCTAGCACTTTGGACAAGAATATAAGTATCACCATCTAATATACTTGGGTTGTTTTATTTATCTCTGAACATGTCTACAGGACAGGAGGCGGGGCATGGAGGAGGAGAGTTGAGAGGCAGAGGCAACTACTGGGCATTACAGACCATGAAATCTACTACATAGAAATGTAAAATACAAGTCATAGTTTTAATGCTCTGTGACAGTGTAAAAATCCCATTTTCTCCAGCAACAAAGAAAGTGAATAAATAAAAACTATGAGCTCTTCCACTGTGGGGAGAGATGATCTAACACTACTTTATTCACATGTTCTGTGTCCCACCCCACAGCCAGCACCTCTGATCTTTTTTAACACCTCTGCCGATCAGTCTTAGGCTACACTTCACCTGTCTGGGAACTAGCTTACTTCCTCGAGTTTGCTGATTAGATAATATTGGACAAGTTATTTAAATCTTTAAAATCTTAAAATTGATTCAAATCAGTTTAACCTGGCAGGAGGGTGAGCATAATTGTAATTACTAACAAAGAGCTGATTGCAGCTTCAGTTTTATTTTAGACAGAGCCATTCATTCACTCAGCATCCATGTGAGAAAACTGCAAGAAAATCCATTCAATTCTCAGACAGACTTAGGTTAAAAGCTGAGGTAATATGACCAAGTTCACAAAGGATGCTGGCATTGGATTCAAGGCTCCAACTTAGGAGTTTCTACTTCGTCTTTGCTTTGTCCTCAAATATCATCATGCCTATAACTAAATAAAATAACTTTTATTTATTTATATATTTTTATGGCCGCTTTGTTTCATTTCACAGGGAACCAACAACCACTAATTGACCAACCAAAAACCACCAAGCAAATAATATCTTTGGAATGTTATAGAACAAATTGTCCCGTCCATTCTTCATTCAATTAATTTTTTTAACTTTGAAACTTTTATTTTTTTACTGTGCCCAGAATTTCTGGAAGCAAAGTCTCTGGCATGCAACAGGCTTCCATAAAAGTCTGTTTTATTGAATTTGACAGTAAAAGGAGATGTGCCACATCAACCATGAATACCTGAGATATTCATAAATATTTGTGCCAGATCAAAACATTTTAAATTATTCTAGGTGTTACCTTTGAATTAAAACCTTGAAATTGAGCCCATTTGGCAGAAGAAACAAATCTATATTTATAGACACTAAGACAAGAAACAGCCACATAGTGTTGAAGAACTCAAGTTTGATTTACTGTTGTCACCAATCCTGCTAAACTTGGAAATTGTTTTTCTTGCATGTTTTCTTAGAAATCTAAATTGCCGCTCAAAAACTCAAAGTTGGATACTGATGCAAGACGTAAATATAGCCAGGATGGACTGAATACAGCAGATTTTCAAATTTTGTATATCTGAGGAGAATTTACCACGAGGCACCATGTTGCCGCGGTGAGAATTCACATATTCTGTGAAGCAACTGGTGTTTGGAAAAACGTTAGGGTCGTAATACTTTCATACCTGGTGATTTTGGCCACAATCACCCCAGCATCTTGCTAAACTTGGCATCTTAGAAAGAATTCTAGTTTATTTATTTATTCAATGGATAATTATGGACCACTGACATGTGTGCCAGACCTCAGATGGAGCCCTGATCATCACCTTCACTCATTTTACGATTTTGTGGATTACTCCCTACCTAGATTTAGAGCCTATATCTAAGTTTCTTAATTACACTGGGTTTCAGTATCTTTATTTCTAAAAGAAAAGAAGACATTTATGATCCCTTAGAGTCTCTATTATTCAGAATTCCATTACTGATATTTGCTAATCATTATTCTTCCATTGGGCAAAAAAACGTTGATGGGATGCATGTGCAAACCATCCTGGTTAGAGCTATAACTTATGTTTAATTATAATTAGGCAGACTAATGCCATCTGTGAAGAGTGCATTTATCTGTGCTTTGTCATCTTCTTTTAAATCACAATGAAGAAAGTGTTCAATTACCAGGACATGAAATGAATGTGTATAAGGCAGACAAATTCTATCCCTGGAAAAATCCCTGCCTCTCTGTCAACTGCCTCCCCGAAAAGCATCAGATTAAGAACGCCTTCAAGAATTGATAGGACGACGGGATTGTTTGAATAAATTATGGCTTGACAGCTGTTTGGTGATACTTTTCCCCTATGACATTATGTATTAATTATTTTGTTGGCAGAGTGAACATGTACTAAATATCTATATTTTAAGCCATGTGCTTAAGTTTATCAAAGTCAGTATTGATTTAAATTGGCCCATAAGATAATATTACCGTAGGGGAAGTAAAATAGTCAGTCTCCGTTGAAATGATGCTAACCACAGAGAGAAAATATTACTAATGTATTATCTTTGGGTTTAGTCCCAATATAACATAGGCGTGTTTCGAATGGTCATGTGCATTTTTGAGAGATATATGGTAGCAGCAAAGATGGGAAAACGTTAATTACGGGAAGCTCAATTTATGTAGGAAATGCGGGCCAGAAGCACAAGGCAATGAACTAAGTCTTTTAGTTGTTAGTAGAATTTTTTTAACATAAGAAATCCGGGGGCTTCCCTGGTGGCACAGTGGTTGAGAGTCGGCCTGCCGATGCAGGGGACACGGGTTCGTGCCCCAGTCCGGGAAGATCCCACATGCCGCGGAGCGGCTGGGCCCGTGAGCCATGGCCGCTGAGCCTGCGCGTCTGGATTCTGTGCTCCGCAACGGGAGAGGGCACAACAGTGAGAGGCCCGCATAACGCAAAATAAATAAATAAAATAAAATAAGAAAATCCGATGGAATTGTGTATTACAAACAATAGTATTTACATACAAGCCACCAAATTTGTACCTATCGTGACATAGTATCAGGGATGATGCCTTCGTATTCCATTCCTAGAACTGTTGCTAGTTACCAAATTTAAAAATTCACCACCATTATGGAAAAACCCACATTATATACATGTAAAAATAGTGCATTAATTTGCTTACATGTATATCAAACCATAAGCTGCTAGAAAAATAACTAAATACCCTTTAATTTAATTTATTTTATTTTAAATTAAATTTTATGGGAGTATAGTTAATTTACAATGTTGTGTTAGTTTCTGCTGTATGGAAGAGTGAATCAGTTATACATATACATATATCCACTTTTTAGATTCTATTCCCATATAGGTCATCACAGAGTATTGAGTACAGTTCCCCGTGCTATACAGTAGGTTATTAGTTATCTATTTTATATATAGTAGTGTGTATATGTCAATCCCAATCTCCCAATTTATCCCTCCACCACCTTTCCCCCTTGGTAACCATAAATTTACTTTCTACATCTGTGACTCTATTTCTGTTTTGTAAATAAGTTCATTTGTACCATTTTTTGAGTTTCCGCATATAAGCGATATCATATATTTGTCTTTGTCTGACTTACTTCAATCAGTATGACAATCTCTAGGTCCATCCATGTCGCTGTAAATGGCACTAAATGCCCTTTTAAAAGCAGACTGTGCCAATGGACAGGCTATAAAACTGATAGTGGTACTAAGGAAGCCCACAGGTAAAGAAAGGTTTTTGAAGCAAATTTAGAAATGATTGTCACTTTTAATTTTGAATAAAAAATGATAGAATGACTGATCTTTAACTTCGTAGAGTTGAGAAGTGGGCAGGAAGAGTGTTAAATTCTCCTCTTGAAAAACACACACGTACAGAGTCTCACTCTCCCACTGATAATGAGCTGGCCACACTGAGGATAAATACACTCTTTTCGTTGCTCTTCCATGCCTTTCTATTAAGGAGAAAAACATCAGGGGGTGAATCAAGAACTGAGCCCAAACTTTGGAAGCCAAGCCCTACCGTTCCTCTGGGATGTGGTAAACTGAAGTCAATTGGAAGCAATGGAAAGCATTCTTCCATTTGGTATTTTACCCCTCGCTGCCCCCATCTCTGCACCTCTAACTGGGGATAATCATAGCAACCTAATAGGGTTGCAAGATTTGAACTGGATAATGGACATACAACACCCAGCTCACATTAGGGAATCAATCAATATTAGTTCTCTTCTCTCTTCCCAAATGTAACCTATCTTGAATCTTACTAGCTAAAATCCAGAGACTGCAGACTTAACAATGATCATATAGAATAAAAGGCATTGTTCAGAGGTGGAAAGGACACTGGATGCAGAGTCTGAAGACCTACGTTAGCTTTGACTTCGGAAAAATGAGAAAATACCTCTCTTATCTGTCTCTTTGTGTTAGGAAAATGTAACTAAGGTCCCACATGTGAAAATACTTTGTAAAGGGTTGGGTTGTCCACAGATATTAGGTTCTTAAATATGAAAATTAAAAATAAATGAAAAGTGCTGCATTAGTCACTTTTAATTAACACAAATTCTAAACATTATCATTCTACACTGGTGTTCAAAATATATCGTTTAGACCAGTACCTAATTTATTCGTAGGCCCTCAAGAAATAATAGTTGAATAAATAAATGAACAAACAGATAAAGAAACAAATGAAAGTGATTTTTAAAAGAGATACATATAAAATTGCAGATAGCAATTTTTCTACATTAACCCTGCATGTCACCTTTTCTCAGCTGACATTTACATTTCAATGAACACCAATTATGTCTTAATAGTTGGAGTCAACTTTGTGGTACAAAATATTCACAAATTGTCCTATGAATTTTTGAGGGAGTGAAAAGAGCCTATCATCACCTTGACAGAATTGAGTTAATGATTGCTATGATTGCTACGAGAGCTTATTCTCAAAACGAAATCATTTTTTGTTCAATTTCTAGCACAGATAAAACAATTTTCAATGTTCTTCTCTGAATTGATTCTCCACAAAAAGGCAGAAATGCCCTCTGAAAACTGACCAGCTGTCTCACCAAGAGGCAGACTATATCATAATTTATAATCTGGCTTTAGGAATCAGAAAGAACTGTGTTCATTCTCTTGCTATGTTATTTGGGACAAATTAAGTTAACTAAGATACTATATATTCACTTGTAAAGTAGGGATAATATTTATACCACTGGATTTTTAACAAGAATCAAAACATGTGTTGGATATAACACTTAGCACAGTGTAAACTCAATATATGGCATAACAATTAATTAATAATAAAAACTAATAATTTGGCAAATTAAAACCATATCTGAATCCACATATTCATCCCTGATTTTCCTTCTCTCAATCACAGTTTTTCCCCCCATTTCATCTCCTTAATTTATGCTCCAGAGTAAAATTTCATGAAGCTTTTCAACTCAGACATACCAAGAATCGCCAGCACCATGCTGTCTTTAAGAACTTCCATGGAGCCCGAGCATACAAAGTAGATAGCCTGCAAAGCATCTCCCTGACGCAGCAGATACTCCCCTGGAGCACAGAAGGAGGTTTTGATGTGTAGGGACAGAGACCTGAGGCAGCCCCGGCTGGCACACTCAAAAAGGGACAACTGTAAGATTTCCTTGTTCAGGTGCATGGTGATGTCAGAACGAAGCTCATCTGGAAAGTCTTTCAAAAGCTGTCAGAGAAGATGAAAGAGGGAAGCAAGTTGGGGTCAGTCTTGCATAATCATTGACTATAAGACCACAGGAAGTTTTTCCCACTGTTTGACCAGCCACAGTACAGAAGAGGAAATATACATATGAATAATCCTGGAGAGATTTTTCCATTACTGTGACCCTGGTTGTGTGCTCCTAAATAATCAGCTGTTAATAAGTCTAGAGAAATAGAATAAATTAATAAAAGACTCTAGAATGGAACATATAGTTCCTTGTGACTTGCTTTTCACAAAGATGCCTACTCAGGACAGAAGATATGGAATTTGGATCTTTTAGTGTTTCCTCTGCTGTCATGACCATCTGAAGAGAGGAAAAAACAAATAATTACTTAAAAATATTGATGACTAGTTTCGTTGGGGGGTTGGTGGAATGGTTGCTTGATTTGTAGGATACCTTTTCTACAGTGGTGGTCTGCGGTGTTTCTGGATGTCCAAAGATAACATGTTTGCTGAAAAGCCTTTTTTTTTTTTACTTTGTTGCTTTTAAAGGTAAACATTAACTTGATTAATCTAATATTCCATGATTCCATCATTCAACTGTCATAAGAATTGGTTCCTTCAAAGAGGGTCAATGAGAATGAAAATAAGTCTGCCTGATTGACCAAAGTAGCAAGTTACTGTAAAACACAGGCCAATCCAAAGTGACATTGTAAAAACATAAGCCAGAGCAGATGAAAGAAGATGTATTGAGGTCATGAGAGATTAAAAATAAAGAGATAAAGAAGGTGGTAGGTGTGTATTTCCCTTTTGAGACATGCATTAGAGCACTTTGCTTTTACCTCAGACTACGTGCTTTCTGCCTGAAAACGTCAACATGAGAAATGCACATTACCTCATTGGAATCTATTCCATTGTTGACTGACCAGGTTGTTTGGAAATATTCAAGCATCCTCTGCTTGAGCTGCTGGGGCAGGTGATGGACACGTATGAAGTCCTTCAGATCCTTGGTTCTAGTGTGATAGAGGGACCACCTGGAATACATCCTCTGTATGATCGCCGTCACGTTTCCAAACACCAGGGCATGCATCAAGGCTAGAGAAAACAACATGGCATATAACGGGAGAAAAATAGGACGGAGGGGCTTCCTCCTTATGTATAAATGTACAGTCTATATATCCTGAATCAGCAGAGTACACGTAGCTGGCCATGTTGACACAGCTATTTTGAAACAGGCTTTTTGCTGCAGCCGCAGTGCCACAGGGTGCATCCTGATGTAGTCATTTCGATTCCATGTGACTTGATCAGAGTAAAAATACCTTTTAAAAATACTCAGTAAATGGGCTTCCCTGGTGGCGGAGTGGTTGAGAGTCTGCCTGCTGATGCAGGGGACACGGGTTCGTGCCCCGGTCCGGGAAGCTCCCACATGCTGCGGAGCGGCCGGGCCCGTGAGCCATGACCGCTGAGCCTGCGCGTCCGGAGCCTGTACTCCGCAACGGGAGAGGCCACAACAGCGAGAGGCCCGCGTGCCAAAAAAACCAAAAAAACAAAAAAACTCAGTCATAAGAACAATAGACCACTTTGACCCACACTTAATCTGTTAGCCGCCATCCTGGCTATGACAAACTTTGATTTTTGTACTCTATTCACATCTGTATTATTTTAATCATTGGGTATAACTGTGTGGGTATGATGAAATGGTTTTAATAATTTCATAGAATAAGCTATCAAGTTAGGGTTTAATAGTTATTTTTATTATAATAACAAATACATTTCAAAAGTAAGTCTATAATAAAAATCTGGTTAGCCTTTATGAGAATATTAGTCTCTTCCCCAAAGCCATCATTTAAAATTAGTTTTAGAATATTAAATATGACACATTTCTATTAATAAAAGTACTGAAAAAGGTGTTAGAAATGTAATTGAGGATTTCCTGGGCAATCTGAAGCCAAGATAACACCACCCCAGCTCCCTAGTCACTTTAATTTTAAGGGACACAGATATTAGGAATTCTGAGACCATTCAAGAAACAAAGAATTCAGATATTCTGCTCAGAGTCCTTGCCACCCTTCTGAGAAGGGCCGGGTGGTACATGAACATGTGACTCCTGTTTCAATGAGATTTCTTGGTCAGTCTTCCGCTCCCAAAAGCACCACCAGAGTGTAATGAGAGAGCAGGCTTTGTTCACCAGAATTCCAGAGCGGATGGGGATTAGGGATGGATTTTCTCCTGGAAAAACACAGAGTGAGCGAGCAGATGGACTTCACCTCCCAAGGAGTCACCTGCTGTGGGGAGTGGATAAGTATCTCAAAGTCAGAAAAGATGTGAGGATTTCGCACTAAACAGTAGTTGTTGGTCAAACAACGGGAATGGCCTAGCAGACACCAGCAAGTAGCCGGAGAAGGCCTTGGACCCACCTGGGTTTGTGAAACTGGGAAAGAGAAAGGCCCAAGTGTGCCCACACTTATGGACAGATCAACTCTCTATGATATTCAGATTTCAGCCCTGATCCCCATGGGACTGGCAAGAAGGTAAGAAGCTCAGGGGTTGGGTTTCAGTAGTTCACTGGTTTCAGTAGTTTTTAGTTAAAAAAAAAAAAAAACTAAACATTTCTAGTTTGTCTCTTAAGACCTGTCATAAACGTCCCTGTGCCCAAATCTCAACGTCCAAGGACTATGTTAAAAGTTTCTTAGCACCAGAATTGATAATTAGTGCAAATGTGTCAACCTATTGTTACATCCATCCTCCTGAATATTCCAAGATAGCCCCAGCCCGAATTCTTTCTTTTGGTTACATTTACCAGAAATATCAACTTTTGTTATACTAATTTCAGCCTAATCTAACACTGGAGTTAAAATTCTTTATCAGGTTATACATCATCATTTCTCTATGGAAAATACGGTCACCATGCCAATGAAGTCACCCCATAATAAAGAAGGCCTCAATATTTTGGAGAAGTTACTAGAATAGGGTTAAACTTAGGGTCTATATACAGGAGGCAATATAATGTTGCAGAGGAAATATGGACTTCGGAATCAGACACCATTAGATTGAATTCTGGCTTTACCACTTCTAATTTTGTAAACCAGGCGAGATATGTAATTCCCTTGCGTGGTTCCCTTATATGTATATGGGCATAACAGTACCTTACTCATAGAGTTATTTCAGGATTTAAAGAGTTAAAATATCTTTTTTAAAGTGCTTTTAATTGCGTGTGGGTGCTCAATTTATGTTAATTTTTCCCATGAAAGTGAAAAGTGCTGTGAATTTCCAGGATGCTCAGTGGTGTAAAATACGCGGGAGGAACCCAGATTTAAGGTTTTCCAGCAACCTGTCAAATAATTGAGTGGTTCTTTGTGGAAATAACTTCTTGATGGAGGAAATTCAAGAAATATTCAAGAAATGCCTGCTACATGCAAGCACACATAGGTGCAGATTCTTCCTAAATGTTCAAAAATGAAATGTCTTCCAAAGTGTTAAAAATATACCAAGAAAAACGCATATTGCTTAACAACTAAATGTTGAACGCTTATTGGCAGGTTCTAAGTAGAGGCTCATTCTTCTGTATGGTTTTAGAAGCACAACTGTTCTGCCGCTTAAATATTTTATTTGGAAGGGGAGACCTCTATTTACAATAAACACTCAGCAAAGAAAAGAACTGATTCTGCTCCAAGTCCAAGGAATTAAACACTGATTTCAGGCTGTTAATATACTTATGGGCTCAGTGTTTGGAAGCCCCACCATCTGTAGAAAGTATGTAGTAATAATCATTTATGGCGTTTAAACTGAGTACTGAGAACAATTTTATTTCATTTATTTTAACACTGCTTTCCTTAATTAAGTGTATGATTTTAACATTGCTTAATTATAATGTGTGTAAAGCGCTTAAGGTAAGAGAAGTAATATGTTCAGATCATTTAGCATTCTAATTGTACATTATCAATAAAATGAATTACTGGATTCATTGTAGCATTCATAAGTGTTGTTGGAAAGCCCTAGTCTATGTCTGAGTCATCATAATTTCAAAGTCTCATTTCAGCATAGGAGAATACTTCTAATTTAAGTAGTTCAAAAAATACAACCCTAGCTCTCGTAGTTTTTCAGTTTTCCAAAGTTATTATTGCCTCTCTGTCACCGGTTATCATTTTCACACTGGCGAAGAGTGTTTGTGACTGTCAGGCCAAATCATTCCATCTACTATGAAACTTTGACTGAAGAACTTCTATATCCAGGTCAGTCTGGAAATTATCCTTCACTTTTCCTTTTTATTCCTAGCAAATTTGATGTATATAATTCTTAAAGTAGCACGCTAGGCCTACTGCTGAGTCTGTGGGAGGTTCTTTTTCTTTGCAGAAGAGTTTTGTATAGAACGCATTTTGTAAAAGATCATGTTAATATCAGGTTTTCAGAGGAGGCTCAACACTCAGGATCTGACATGAAAAGTAAACAGACCTCAAATGAAAATGCATTCTTATAGGTTGCCTGGCTTTCTCTTTCCCTTTTTTCTTTATCTGTCCTTTCCTCCCCCCCCTTTTTTCCCTCCTCCTTCCTTCCCCTCCTCTCTCTCTCTCTCTCCCTCCCCACCACCTCTTTCTTTGGATTTTGGGCAACCTTGCTGTCCTAAGATCATCATTTCTGGTTTCTTTAGTCAACTACTTTGCAGCGCCTTCAGCGTCTACAGAGGGACTGTGCTCTTCTGCTATAAAAGGAGACCAGAGCTCAGGCTTCGGGTAATCTTAGCTGCCCTACTCCTCTCTCTCACCTACTTATTGCCTTGGAATTTTCCAGTCCTTGCTATAAGTACACTGGGTTGTGAGTGGCAGATGGCAGGGAGAATAGAGAGTGAGAACAATTTTCTAAATGATGAATTGAAATGGCAGTGTAAAGACACCTTAAAAACAGCGAATTTGTGGGTCGAATAACATCACGTCAGGGTAGTATATATATAGGATAAGAGGACCCAAGGAAAGCCTTGGCTGTTAAGAGTTTCACTCTACCTCTTCCGTGGTAACAATGCCTCATTTAAACTGGACATGTCCTGAGTGATGAGTCCTCTTCACTAGAAAGCTATATCTAACCTCTGAGGCTGAGCTGATGGTCCCAACACTGGGGGCTCACTCATCAGGCAGCCATTAATAAATATGAGAGAGGAATTTTAAAAGACATGGGAAAATGTTCTCAATATATTTTGTTTGGTGACAAAAATGATATGTGTAGTTGATATAAATCTCTTAGAAAATAGGGAAATAAATGTATGAAAAGACTGAAAAGAATATCCTTTGGTGATGGGATTATATGTAATTTTATTTTTATGTAGATTTTCCAGTTCTTTCGAAATGCGCACTATAATAGGAAAAGTTAAAATGGAAAAAGAAAGAACATCATCTGCCTGAGTACCTATTTCCATTACTCAACTGTGAACTCCTCGAAGGAAAGCATCATATCTTAGTCATCTTTGTTTCCCTAGCACCTAGCACAGCGCCTGGCATAATTTTAGTGTGCCATAAATATTTATGGAACCCAAATGAACCTCTGGTGGTTTGATAATTTCTTTAAAAAGTTTTATAATCATAAGCAAGTAGCTTAGAAAATTTAGGAACAGTTCAGTCCCAAGCCCTTCCCATCATCCCCATCCCACTCCCCAAAGGCAAACTTTCAAAATTGTTTCTTTTAGGTCTTCTTCTGATTATCACCAATATTTTAGATCATGAGATTTCACTTCTACTGCTTGACTTATCATATTAAGACAAAACCTAAAAAGCAACTTGACATGAAAAGTGAGAACTCAGCTCACTGCTATCCACTTTCTCATCCCACACCTGATAGTTATATTATTATTTTTTGCTCATCTATTATAATTTTACAAACTAAAATTAGTATCAAAGACACACATTGAGAAGATTACACCAATAGTAAATGTATAGTTCATTTCTCAAAGTGAACGGATCCATGGAATCACCTCCAGATGAATAAACGTGATATTATCAGCACCCAGGGCTCCCTGGTGTCCCACACAGTCACCAACCAGCACCCTCACCAAAGGTAAGTGCAGCTATGAGTTATACTGCAATCAATAAGTTTTGCCTACTTTTGAACCTTCTTTAAACAAAATCATACAGTGCATACTTATTTGTGTCTGTCTTCTCTGCTCAGCATTGAGTTTGTAAGATTTATCCATGTGGTAACATAACAGTTCATTCATTCTCATTACTCTATGGTACTTTATTGAATAATTATTTCATAATTTACTTATTTATTCTCCTATTAGTGAGCATTTCCACTTTGAAATTTTTGCAGTAATGTTTCCACGTTATGTCCTTTGATGTGAATATGTATGATGTTTTGTTGGATATACACTCACAAATGGAATTGTTGAGGCACAGAATACAGATATGTTCAGACTAGGTAACTACTGACAAGACTCTTGTACCAACTGACACTCACATCAACAGTATGGGAGAAGTCAAGATGTTCTTTATCCTCTCAAACACTTAGGGTTATTAGTGTTTTTAAGTATACCATTCTGGTGAATGCAAATGTTATCTAATTTTGATCTTAATTTGCATATCCTACATGAACGATGTTGAGCACCATTTTTTAAATATGTTTATTGTCTATCCAGGTAAGAAAATCTATTTTTGAAGTGCTTTTTAAAAATTTTAATGCATTTTTTAGTTCTCTGCTCTTAGTGATTTGATAGAGTTCTTTATATATAATAGATAAGAGTCTTTGGTCAGATACATGTTTGCAAATATCTTCTATCCTGTGGCTTGCTGCTTCACGTTCTTAATGATGTCTTTTGATAAACAGAAGTTCTGAAGTTCAATTTATCAATCTTTCCTTTATGGATAGTGCTTTTTGAGTCATGCTTAAGAAATCTTTGCCAAACCCAAGGTCATGAAAATACTTTCTTATGTTAGCTTTTAGAAGCTTTATTGTTTTCCCTGACACAATTAGATCAAAATCCATTTGGAATTTATTTCAACTTAGTTTTAAGAGGGTTCAAGGTTGTTTTTCAACATGTATATTTATATATATTTGACTCAGCAACGTTTATTAAAAGTATCATCTTCTCCCCCTTGTGTTACAGTATCACCAGTGTCATAAATAAAGTGACCATATGTTTATGGGCAGGTTTTTGCACGCTCTTCAATTCCATTGGCCTATTTATTCCTGAGTCAACACCATACTTTCTTAATTACTGTGACTTTATTACACATCATGATATCTGCAGCATAAATATTCCAATTTTGTTCTTCTTTATGCTTGCTTACAATCATTTTAGTTCTGCAGTTCCTCTAATTTTTAGAAACATCTTGCCAATTTTCAAAGAGGCACATATATACAGGCAAACACACATCTACTGGGTTTTTAAAATTGAGACTGCATTGACTCTTTAGGTTAATTTGAATAAAACTGGTATGTTTACAATACTAAGTCTTAAAACCATCACCATTGTATATCCTTCCATTATTTTAAACTATTTGTAAATTTTCTAATGTTTTATACTTTTCTGTATAATAGTATTGCACGTATAAACAATATTTTTTTTGATGTGGACCATTTTTTTTAAGTCTTTATTGAATTTGTTACAATATTGCTTCTGTTTTATGTTTTGGTTTTTTGGCTGCAAGGCATGTGGGATCTTAGCTCCCCAACCAGGGATTGAACCTGCACCCCCTGCATTGGAAGGTAAAGTCTTAGCCACTGGACTGCCAGGGAAGTCCCAGTATTGCACATTTTAAAACATTTATCCCTGTGTATTTGATGTTTTTATAATTTTAAAAGTATTATATTGTTTAATTGATTGTTACTAATATATAGAAATACAACTGATTTTTACATATTGACTTTACATCCATCAGCCTTACTAAATTCACTTATTAATTCTAATAGTTGTTTGAAGATTTTAGGATTCCTTCTTTGTTTTGCGTGTTCTCAAGGTTTATACAGATTTATCTAGGTATGGATTTTTTTTCATTACTTTTGCTTAATCTCTTTGATAGTTTTAAATATGCTTCCCATAAAGCAGTGATGTGCACACTCGTTAATTACAGATGCTCACATGGAAGCTTTCCCTTCCCCCTTCTCCTCCTAACTCAGCTTGTGAGCACCTCTGCCCTGGATAATTATCTGGGGTTCTTACACTCACCTGCAACATTTAATACCATTCCTACCTGCTTTTGTAGTAAATGCTGCATCCCTGTCATTAGCAACTTCATCGGCCTTGTGTGGGGATTCCTAATAAGATAACTTAGCGTTGATTCCATGGTAATACATATTTTAAATTAAAAAATAAATTATTTGTATATATTTATAGAAATTAAAAAATAAAATCAATCTGCAGTATATAATGAAATAGATATTTTACAAAAAGTTTTCTAGGTCTTAGTGAATCTGGGCATTTAAACTCACTAAACTTCTGCTGCCTTATATTAAATTGGGGTGTTAATAACCTCTAATTCATAGTGTTACGAGAATTAAATGAGCAAAGTGTTCAATATTGTGAGCTCTTATGATTAGTTCTCAAAATTATGCCAGTAATTTGTTAACTAGGAAATATTAAAATGAAGGCATCATTTCTCTTAGCCTAGGGTAATTGTCACAATAACAGACACAGATTTGTGAAGCTTTAATTAATAAATCTGAGTTACTCAGATGCCATTTGCCATTCAAAACCAATGGTTTCCTCAGTGCTGCTCAAGTCACCTAAATGCTTTCATGCCATTTCCAAATGAGCGCTGGTGTTGCACCAGGATAATTTGCTCAATAAATATTTACCAAGTGACAAAGTGGCATTATCTGATTATTTCCCATATCTTTTGGCTTTGTGACCAGCTTAGCTTCTACTCACAATGAATAGCAGGGAATAATAACATCCTTAACAATTTCTGATTCCGGACCACTTACACTATAGTTAGTGAATCAACAGGAAATAAGCTCAATTAGCTAACATATTCTTCCAATGTCAAATTAGTAGGTTAAGCCTTGAGCATTTGAGCATTTCCAAAAATTTCCATCAGGAGTAGAAGAAACATGGGCAAATATTAAATAAATATAGACTGTGTCTGTTTACAAAATGCTTGTCATTCTGCTAGGCTGGAAGATGGGCCATCAAGGAGAGCAGCAATTATATAAGCCATAATACTGGGTATAAAATCACCACCACGGGATTGGCACACTGCAGCTCTTCAGAAAACGAGAATTCCTGTTCTCTGCTCCCTAGGCTGTTACTGCTCTACATTGGCCAAAAACCTCTTCCAAGTGCTGCAGTCCCAGCATGCTACCTCAGCAACTCTGCCTTTCCAAGAAATTCTCCCAATCCCTGGCCCCCTTTCTCACTGCTTCTCAAGTTCCTAACTGATTTGGCACTTAGCATTTACTGCCTGGTATTGTATTAAATATATATATTAAAACTTATATATATAATATATATATAATATATATATTTAATATATATATTAAAACTCTTTCCACGTATTTCTTCCAAGGTGATCCTAAACTCCTCGAGAGAAAGATTGCCTTTATGCTGCTCTGGTTTCATGGTAGGCTGGATGACTCATTGCTTGAAGTCCCACATAATCAGTTCACATCTGTGCGAGGAAGTTGGTAGAAACCATCTTCTATAATAAGGTTCAAACCTCAAAGTGATATCTGGGACTAAGGTCATTAAGAGAACATGATAATCTCAATTAACATACACACACTACTATATATAAAATAGATAATCAACAAGGACCTACTGTATAGCACAGGGAGCTCTACTCAATATTCTGTAATAACCTATATGGGGAAAGAATCTGAAAAAGAATGGATATATGTAGATGTATAACTGAATCAGTTAGCTGTACATCTGCAACTAACACAACATTGTAAATCACCTATACTTTAATATAGAACAAAAATTAAATTAAAAAAAAAAAAGAGAACATGACAGAACAAGCTTTTGAGGGAATACGGTGGGGCAGAAAGTACTCATAGAACTCTGGCTTAAGAATATTTACTCAATTCAGGTAGACACCCACATCTCCATAAGAACAGCTTTATAATGCACAAGTTTCCATTTATGCATTTAATGACAGAAGTTAAGTAATCACCTGGGTTCCAAACTTGCCTCTTTACTTACTGGTTGTATGGCATTGAAAACGTTACTTTATTTCTGCAAGGTTTAGATTTGTCATCTGAAAAATGTGGGTAATAAAGGCATCAATCCTGTCAGTTAGGTTCAGAAAAGAGAAATGAAAGTAAATATTTCATCTGGGGGAATTTATTATAAAGAACTGTTTTCCCTGGTGTTGGAGTGCTGAATGATCAGAAGGAGAGCCTAGATAGAGGTAACGTGAGTGTGATAGTTGCAGAGCTGGATGAACAGAGAAGTGGGGTTATCAGCACCGAGGAGCCCAGAGGAGAAGCAATGGGAGCCACGAGGAGTCGGGGCTCTGACTTTGGTTGCGGGGGTACCTCCAGCAGGTGCCGGGATCTCTGAGAAAGCTCAATGAGGCTGCTTCTGAAAGTGCCTGAAGAGGCTGAAGGATGGAGCCACTTGCAGCTGTCTGAGGTGGCCTGCCACTCAACATACACTGCACCCATCAGAACCCGGAAGTTCCTTCCCCCCTCCTCCTGCCTCCAGTCTCCCTCTGGCGCCCCTATTGGGAGAAGTGACTGATGTCAGCTGGCAAAGAAGAATGAGATTTGCGGAGTCCAAACCACAGCGATACAAAGCAGAGTACAGACGCTGGGTTTGAAGCTCAGACGTAATAGCATAATAACTTCTCTCTTTGTTAAATGGGATAATATGGTGCAGAACCCATAGATTTGCCTTCAGAATTGCTTGAGGTATTGTACTGAAGCATTCAGCACAGAGAATGGAACCTAACCGCGATTAATAAAGGTTAAATATTTATTATTATTGTATTGGTGTTTGTTGCTTTTGTTTTAACTAAGCTATCTATCAAACATCCTTAATTTACTAGAGTAGTATTAATAAAATTTGATAACCCTCACCTGTTTGGAGCTACAAAATGGCATTTCAAATGTATACCTGTGATTCATGTAACTCACAAACACTAAAGGTAAATAGCATGTTAGGAAGCAAAGTGCCTGCCCTTTCAAAATCAACCATCAGATACATATACACATCACTACATATAAGATAGATAACCAACAAGGACCTACTGTATAGCACTGGGAACTATAGTCAATATTTGGTAATAAACTATAAGGGAACAAATCTGAAAAAGTATATATATAACTGAATCACTGTGCTGTACACCTGAAACTAACACAAAATTGTAAATCAACAGTACTTCTGTTAAAAACATATATATATATATATATATATATATATATATATATATATAAAATCAACTTCTTCATCTGTCAGAACATGGAATTCTTGACATCACAGACTTTCATTGCTAATCTACATGTATATATAACTGTTGGTCACTGATTTCCTAATTAGTGCTTTTAGACTCTTACAATGTAAACCAATCTACCCTGTATTGGGTTTTAGGACAGAGGGAACATAACAGCAACCGTTTGGCAGACACTTGTTCCTTCTCTTGGTCTAAAGGAAGAATATTCCTTACCACCAATCAGCATGGTGCAGATGGAAAAGATCTTTTCTGCATCTGTATTAGCAGAGACATTCCCAAACCCAACGCTGGTGAGGCTGCTGAGTGTGAAGTACAGAGCGGCAATATAGGCACTTCGGATCGACGGCCCCCCCAAAGTATTGTTACCGTAGTATGGAGATTCCAGTCTCTTTCCCAGCTCAGGAAGCCAACCTGCAATGGAAAAAAAATGAGCCTTTAAGCCCCCAAAATAAAGTCTCGGCATTAGCACCTGGGCGTAATGATGAATGAACATTTAAGGATACACGAAGTTGCTCAGGAGAAAGAAGAAAGTTAAAAGGAAGTTCAAGTCAAGGAATTAGATTCCATGGCTCTAAAAGCAAAAGCATCACTTTCATGCAACTGTTTTATAACACACACAGCAGAGAAATATGCATTCAAGAGTGGATTGGTGGTCAAAGCTGAACAGGTTACTCTAATGCAAGAACTACCTGCAGTGACAGAACCTGGGATTTCTACTCTCGGTAGCAGTGTTGTACATTTCACTAGCTGTTAAGCTTATTTCTCAATTGGAATTTTAAGAAACAAAGGGGTTGAGTAGGTATTTTTCAACCCTACATGATAGTAAACAGCAACCAACACAAGAATCTAGACTTCATATAGGCAAGATGGGCTTTATTTCTTTTCTTTCTTTTTTTTTTTTGATGGGCTTTATTTCTAATCTGTACAACCTTTCCTTATTTTATTCACCTGACCTGATATCAGTTGCCTTATAGGTCTTAGCTCATGTTTTCCTCAGGAAGCCTTCTCTACAACCTCATTCTGCTGTTTGGGGGTGGTGGGGGAAAACTGCACAACTATGAGGTTCCTATAATGGAATTGGGTGCCCCTCTACAACTGTTTCACGATACTGGTGTTTATATGTGTCAAAACTTATCTAATTAAATGCTTCAAATATGTGCATTTTATTGTATATCAATTATACTATCATAAAGCTGTAATAAAGCTATGTTAATAAAGATGGGAAATAGCCAGTATAATATTAATAATAATACAATGAAAACACAACACAAAGACCACTTTAAAATCCTTTACTGGAAATATTTTCTCTTTATTTTCTCTTTAAAATTTTATATTTAAAAATTCTGTGTGTGTGTGTGTGTGTGTTATGAAACACTATGGCAATTCAGCTCAACCCATAAGGTCCATGAGACTTTTGTTAAGGGATGTTAGGCATTGACCACTCTTTCCTTATTAACACTTCATTTAATGGCTGCCCAAGAAGAGATGGAAAGTCATTACATTGTTTAAGTAGTAATAATGCTGTCATTATCAACTAAAGTTACAGATTATGCAACTGTGCTAGGTAATTAAAATGCAGATTTGAAACAACTGGGTTCCTTGAGATCAAACAGAAATGCTCAGTGGCAAGTACTCTGTCTCATTTATCTTGTCTCTAGAGAAGTATTTCTCAACAATTAGCTTGCCTCTGAAATATCTAGACAGCTTGTTAGAGACAGCCAGGTCCTATCCCTGGAGTTTCTGGTACAGCACATGGGAAGGTTGGGGAGAAGGGTTGAGAATTTCCCTTTGTAATAGGTTCCCACGTGATGCTGATGCTGCAGATCTAGGGGACTAAAGTCCCTCGACTTCGCAAAGTCACCTTCTAGAACAGTAGTTCTCAATGCTGACTACAGCTGGGAAAGCATTTTAAAAATACACTGTCCAAGTGCCACCTCCATGTACTGAATTGAAATTTCTGGTTCCGAGTTCAGGTACTGATATTTTTAAAAAGTTCCCCAGTAGAACCTGATGTGAAGATAGAACTTAGAACCATCATTCCAGAACTTAGCAAAGCCCCTAACAATAGTAGAGTTTAATAAATATTATTTCTAAAAGTGAAAGAATTAATGAACATATAAATTGTTCTTGCCCTCTGCAATAATATGACAACACAGATGCAATATAGCAACACATGAGCATTTATAAATTTGTATAGATCTCTGCACAAAGTATAATGAATGTATTTTTTGATGATAGAGAATAATAATAAAATGAAAATTACACATTATGAAAGCTGACACCATTAGTAAGCTATGACCATTTATTCTGTCTGGAAAGGCTTCGTGAAGGAATAAACTCCACATTCAAACACAGATTTAAATCTGGACTCTTCCATTAAATCTGGACTTTTCCTTCCATCTTTGGGAATGACTAACTTCTCTGAGCTTCATTTTCTCATTTGTAGAAATACGGACACTATCTAACTTGTACAGTTGCAGTGGGATTAAATGAGATGCCACATGAAGAAATGCCAACCCCTGTTAGTGGCAGATATTATATTAGTATATAATATCTCTTTTCTCTTTCTCATGTTACTTAAATTGGAACAGAGAAAGTACAAAATTCAGAAAATAAGAGGAAATATGAAATCAGGAGTGAGTCATAATAGAAAAGGAAGGTGGTGAGTAAGTGTACTCAGTAGAACCCAAGGGTGCCATCTGATAGAACTGAGCATTTCTTAACTAATAGAAATGACAGGGAGGAAATCTAGGTGACAGTAGTTTAAAACTGGGGGAGTTATACACCTATTTGTGAACCTGAAGAAAGACATGCTCCTTTTCTCAGGACAAAGCACACATGGAGACACACACACAATTTTGTGTACATTTTCAGGTGGTTCATGGCCTTTTCCTACAGGCTGGGTCCAAGGGCCCAGATTAAAGAGTTCTGCTCTAGAATTTTAAGTGAAGGGAAGGAGGAAGTGATAAAGCATGATTTGGTAAAACCTGGTTTAATCCTGTATGGAAAAAGATTTAGATATAAAGACAGGTTATCCAAGGTTAATTAAAGAGATATCACAAAAGCAAAGCACATGTGCATTTAAAAAATATTACTGGTGTATTTGTATGCACTGTCAGGGGAGAGTCAAGACAAGTAAAATCAGGAAGCAGAGATGACATCTGAATAAATCATTGTACGCAGGATGCTGATTTCTGCAGAAGAGTGTTCTTACAGGCATTTGACCCAAGCCTTGTCAAGTACGGCCAACTACAAGATGTTGAATGGCTGGTGGGTTGGCTATTTCTCAAGTGCCTTCCAAGCAGTGCTCTGAAAGTGATGTCATGTTTCTGCTCAAAAATGAAGTGATTAGAGGGGCTTGCCCCTTTGTTCCATGTTGGTCATTCCCACTAATTCTGGGGAAGTCTGAGCAGCTGAAAAATGTCATTTTGCCCAGAGAGTAAATATTGCATGACTAATTTTTTTATTTGATGCACAGAGGAATGAGAAAAACACCACCACACACAGTAAAGCCACTGCTTCCTCTCAGCTGAATCAGCTATAAAATCAGGTCATGAATTAAAAAACTGGACCCATCTACTGATCTTGAATTTGCTTACAGAACCTCAAGTTTTCTCATTAGAAAAATAAAACCAAACAAACCCAGCCAAAACCTTTGATTAAATTCCTTAATTGTAACAAAGTAAAATGTTTAAAAATTCTCCAAACCAAATCAGTTTCATAGAATTTGATTTTCTTAATAAAATAGGATAAAATTTTGTGAT
The DNA here is from genome assembly GCF_039906515.1 of Pseudorca crassidens. Taxonomy (NCBI): domain Eukaryota; kingdom Metazoa; phylum Chordata; class Mammalia; order Artiodactyla; family Delphinidae; genus Pseudorca; species Pseudorca crassidens. The sequence continues at coordinate 11,465,541 of NC_090300.1, forward strand.
AGGTCATAAGGATTATATTAGATTATACTCTCACTCAATTCCTGTTCATTTACATATGTGTGAAACTGTCTCAGAAGCGATTTAGGGAGCAAAACACAGACAAACAACAGACCTACTTTTGTTGATATATCTTTTCTGTCTAGCCAACTGTTCTGTCTATTTTCAGAAGCATCTTGTTTTTTAAGAAGGGTTGTTACTAAACTGTGTTGCAGCTATTGGAGCACAAGCAATAATGATGATAAAAAAAACTTGGTAACACGGAAAGGAGGTAACACCCACAAATCCGGGGATGGGCTCTGGGGGCTAAAAAAAAACTTTTTCACAGAACAGCTTGTCCGAAATGAGAGCACATGTTCCACTGTAACAAGACAGCATGTCACTGTACTGTACAGAAGAAGCAATTTAACCAATTTGGAAGCCAATCTTTTTTTAATCTAGAGAAACCCATCTCTAAAGGGATGTCCTAGAACAGTCTGTCTGCTTTTGCTTGATTTTTTTCCCCTAAATTTTGAAGGAAAAAGCATACACAAAATGAAGTAGAATCTAAATATACTGGATACACTGCCATCTGATAAAAACAAAAGATATCGTAAAATAATCCTGTCATCACCAAAATAGATTAGATGAATAAAACAGAGGAGATTTATGAAATAAATATCAATTTCAAAGATAGAATGACTCTTAATGACCACGCCCAGAAGAGCCTATAATTAAGCATGATAATTCAATCCATATACTTTTCATTGCAGACTTAACCAGTATTTGCTTAATTACATACTTTTAACTCTAAACAGGAGTTTCTTTTTATTTTAATCTAGGTTTCATACAGTAATATACTTACTTTTATGGTGCATATGTTTACATTCACAGTTTGTACAGGTGTGACCTGCTTTATACAATAGATGTGTTCCTGAAAAGTTTAGTTTATATTAGTATTTGGTAAATTAACAGATATTTTAGCTTTAATGAAAGGAATAGAAGCATGTTATTTAAGGAAAGCCTATGGGAGGGTGTGGCCACGATGGCAGAATAGGAAGATCCTGAGATCACTTCCTTACACGGGCACACCAAAATGACAAATACTTACAGAGCAACTTTAATGCAAAAGTGTAGAAGACTAGAAGAAAAGATCTTCTTTAACTAAAGATGTAAAAAAGGAACCACAATGAGATGGGTAGGAGGGGTGGAGATGGGGTATAGTCAAGACCCATACCCACAGATGGGTAACCCACAAACGGGAGGATAATTACAATTTCAGAGGTTCTCCCCAAGGAGTGAAGGGTCAGAGTCCCACCTCAGGCTCCCCAGCCTGGGGATCCTGCACTGGGAAAATGAGCACCCAGAACATTTGGCTTTGAAGGACAGTGGGGCTTACTTTCAGGAAAGCCAGAGGGCTGTGGGAAATAGAGACTCCACTCTTAAAGGGCACGCACAAATTCTCACACATTCCAGGACCCAGTGCAGAAGTAGTCATTTGAAAGGAGTCTGGGTCAGACACACCTGCTGATCTTGGAGCTCACCCTGGGGTCAAAGATGTTGGAGGCAGACATTCTGGGGAACTTGTTCTACCACAAGGACGCTGTTGCTGGCAAAGTACCACTTTGGAATCCTCCCTCTAGCTTATTAGTGTTGGGACCCAGCCCCAACCACCAGCCTGTCAACACCAGTACTGGGACACCTCAGGCCAAGCAACTAGGCTGGCAGGGACACAGTCTCACCTACAAGCAGGTTGGCTGCCTTAAGACCCCTTGAGCCTGCAACCACTCTGGGACCTGGCCCCATCCATCAGTAGCCAGCAACCTCCACAAAATGCAACCAACCAGACTGAGGGCCAGCCACACCTACCAGACCACCCACAGTAGTGAGCCTGCCAGAAGAAAAGGACTCACACAACCCATACAGGGGCACCCCAAGAGCATATAGCTCTGGTGACCAGAGGGGAATGTGCTGCTGGGATGCATAGGACATTTCCTGCCAAAGGCCACCTCCCCAAGGCCAGGAAAAGTAACCAACCTACCAAATACATAGAAATAAAACCAGCAAATTAGGCAAAATGAGACAAAAGAGGAATATGTTCCAAATGAAGGGACAAGATAAAACATCAGAAGAACTAAGTGAGACAAGGAGTCTACCTGATGAAGAGTTGAAGGTAATAATTATTAAGATGTTCAAAGAACGTGGGAGAAAATTGGATGAACAGAGTGAGAAGTTAGAAGTTTATAATAAAGAGTTAGAAAATATAAAGAAGAACCAAACAGATGAAGAATAACATAATTGAAAGAAAAAATACACTAGAAGGAATCAATAGTAGATTAAATGATACAAAGGAATGGATCAGAAAGCTGGAAGACAGAGTAGTGGAAATCACTGAAACAGAAGAGAAAAAAAGAAAAAAAGAAGAATGAAAAGAAAGTGGACAGTTTAAGAGACATCTGGGGCAACATCAAGAACATTAACATTTGCATTGTGGGGTTCCAGAAGGAAAAGAGAGAGAGAAAAAGGCAGAAAACATACTTGAAGTCATAATAGCTGAAAACTACCCTAACCTGGGAAAGTAAATCCAGTTCCAGGAAGAATAGAGAGTCCCAAACAGGACCAACCCAAAGAGGACCACACCATAGCACACTGCAATTAAAATGGCAAAAATTAAAGATAAAGAGTGAATATTAAAAGCAGCAAATAAGAAGCAACTGTTAAATACAAGGGAACTCCCATAATGCAGTCAGCTGATTTTTCAGCAGAAACTGCAGGCTAGAAAGGTGTGGCATGCTATATTTAAAGTGATGAAAGGGAAAAATCCACAACCAAAAAGCTCTACCCCACAAGCTTTCATTCAGATTTGATGGAAAGATAAAGAGTTTTATGACAAACAAAAGCTAAAAGAGTTCAGCACCACCAAACCAGCTTTATAAGAAATATTAAGAGGACTTCTCTAAGAAAAAAAGAAAAGGCCACAGCTAGAAATATGAAAATTATGAGGAAAATCTCACTGGTAAAGGCAAATATAAAATAAAGGTAAAATAAAGGTAAAGGTAAAACCATGCATGAAGCTAGTAGGAAGGTTAAAAACAAAGGTACTAAAAGTCATCTATATTTAAAATAAGTAGCAAAGGATACACAAAACAAAAAGATACAAAATATGATGTCAAAAATTATAAACATGGAGGTGGGGAGTAAATGTAGGTTGTCAAAATGCTTTTAAATTAAGAGATCACTATTATTAAAATAATCATGTATATAAACAGGGTGTTACATATGAACTTTATGGTAACCACAAGCTAAAAGTCTATAATGGATACATTCACAAAAAAGAGAAAGTAATCCGAACATAACACAAGATGCAGTCAACAAATCACAAGGAAAGAGAGCAAAAGAAGAAACAAGGAACAAAAAAGAGCTACAAAAACAACTGCAAACAATTAAAAAAATGACAAGAACGTAAATATCAACAATTATTTTATATGTGAATGGACTAAATCTTCCAATCACAAGACATAGAGTGGCTGAATGGATACAAAACAAGACCCATGTATATGCTGTATACAAGAGACTCATTTCAGATTTAAAGACACACACAGACTGAAAGTGAGAGGATGGAAAAAGGTATTCCTTGCAAATGGAAATGAAAAGAAACCCAGGATAGCAATATTTATATCAGACACAATAGACTTTAAAACAAAGACTGTAGCAAGAGACAAAGAAGGACACTGCATAATGATCAAGGGCTCAATGCAAGAAGAAGATATAACAATTATAAACATATATGTATCCAACATCAGAGCACCTAAATACATAACGCAAATATTAACAGACTTAAAAGGAGAAATTGACAGTAATACACTAATAGTAGGGGACTTTAACACCCAACTTACATTGAAGGAGAGATTATCCAAAAAGAAAATCAATAAGAAAACATTGGCCTTAAATGACACATTAGACCAGATGCAATTAATATGTATATACAGAATATTCTATCCTAAATTAGCAGAATACACATTCCTTTCAAGTACACATAGACCATTCTCCAGGATAGATTACATGCTAGGCCACAAAACAAGTCTCTGTAAACTTAAGAAAACTGAAATCATATCAAGCACCTTTTCTAACCAAAACGTTATGAGACTAGAAATTAACTACAAGAAAAAAAAATGTAAAAGACATAAGCACATGGAAGCTAAACAATAAGCTACTACACAATCAATGGATTACTGCAGATCAAATCAGAAAAAAAACACACCCGGAGACAAATGAAAACAAAAACACAGCTATCCAAAATCTGTAGGATGCAGCAAAAGCAGTTCTAAGAGGGAAGTTTATAGTGATACAAGCTCACCTCAGGAAGCAAGAAAAATCTCAGATAAACACTCTAGCCTTGCAATGAAAGGAACTAAAAAACAAACAAACAAACAACAGAACCCAAAGTTAGTATTAATAGAAGGAAAGAAATCATAAAGATTAGAGCAGAAATGAATGAAACAGACATGAAGAAAACAACAGAAAAGATCAATGAAAATAAGAGCTGGTCTTTGAAAAGATAAACAAAATTGATAAATCTTTAGCCAGACTTATCAAGAAAAAAAGAGAGGGTCAAATCAATAAAATCAGAAATGAAAAAGGAGAAGTTACAACTGACACCACAGAAATATAAAAGATCATAAGAGATTACTATGAACAATTATACACTAATAAAATGGACAACTTAGAAGAAATAGACAAATTCCTAGAAATGTACACTCTCCCAAGACTGAACCAGGAAGAAATAAAAAATATGAACAGGGGCTTCCCTGGTGGTGCAGTGGTTGGGGGTCTGCCTGCTGATGTAGGGGACACGGGTTCATGCCCCAGTCTGGGAGGGTCCCACATGCCACGGAGCGGCTGTGCCCGTAAGCCATGGCCGCTGAGCCTGTGCGTCCGGAGCCTGTGCTCCGCAATGGGAGAGGCCACAACAGTGAGAGGCCCTAGTACTGCAAAAAAAAAAAAAAAAAAAAACCAACAAAAAAAGAACAACCTACCAGTAATGAATCAGTAATTTAAAAACTCCCAACAAACTAAATTCCAGATGTCTTTACAGGTGAATTCTGCCAAACATTTAGAGAAGAGTTTACATCTATCCTTCTCAAATGATTCCACAAAACTTCAGAAGAAACACTTCTGAGCTCATTCTATAAGGCAAGCATTACACTCATAACAAATTCAGACAAAGTTATCACAAAAAAAGAAAATTACTGGCCAATATCACTGATAACATAGATGCAAAATTCCTCAACAAAATATTAGCAAAAAGAATTCACCAATATATCACAGGATCATACCCCATGATCAGCTGGGATTTACCCAGGGATGCAAGGATGGTTCAATATCTGCAAATCAACCAATGTGATACATCACATTAACAAACTGAAGAATAAAAATCATATGATCATCTCAATAGATTCAGAAAAAGCTTTTGACAAAATTCAACAATGATTTATGATGAAAACACTCAACAGAGTGAGTTTAGAGGGAAAGTACCTCTACATAATTAAGTCCATATATGATATGTCCACAGCTAACCTCATACTCAGTGGTGAAAAATTGAAAGCTTTTCTTCTAAGATCAGGAACAAGACAAGATACCCACTCTTGCCACTTTTATTCAACATAATATTGGAAGTCCTAGCCACAGCAATCAGACAAGAAAAAGAAATAAAAAGAATCCAAATTGGAAAGGAAGAAGTAAAACTCACTGCTTGCAGATGATATGATACTATATATAGAAAGCCTTAAAGACACCACCAAAAAGCTATTAGAAATAATAAATGAATTCCGTAAAGTTGCAGGATACAAAATTAACATACAGAAATCTGTTGCATTTCTAAACATTAACAACAAGCTATCAGAAAGAGAAATTAATAAAGCAATACCATTTACAATTGAATCAAAAAGAATAAAATACCTAGGCATAAATCTAACTAAGGAGGTAAAAGACCTGTGTTCAGAAAACTATAAAACCCTGATTAAAGAAATTAAAGATGATTCAAACAGATGAAAGATATACCATGTTCATGGATTGGAAGAATTAATATTGTTAAAATGACTATATTACCCAAGGCCATCTACAGATTGAATACAATCTGTATCAAGATAC